>NC_033797.1:92666784-92723858 GCF_001876935.1 Asparagus officinalis | reverse complement strand
AACTCTTTGTTTTAAATAACTTTCAAGTCTCTTGATCAAAAATTGTTTTTCAAGACCATATATACAAAACAACAATATATATATATATATATATATATATATATATATATATATATATATATATATATATATATATATATATATATATATATATATATATATATATATATATATATATATATATATATATATATATATATAACACTAACCATTTTTTTATATATATACTGTTTTTTGTATATATGGTCTTGAAAAACAAATTTTTGATTAAGATACTTGAAAGTTATTTAAAACAAAGAGTTAGCATGTTCTTTTCAAAACTTTTGAATTAAATCTCTAAGATTTGACTTGGTTTGTATTGCTATAATTAAAAAGATTTTCTAAGAGATTTACATTAGAGTTATATATAAAAACGTTTTCTTGATTATTAACTAGCTTCAATTAGAATGTCTAAATATATCAAGGAAAATTAGTTATTTACTGACTTATTTAACTTGATAAGTTGACCAAATTTTGTGGGTATATTTACTGCAAACCCTCACGAGATTACAACTCGTCTACTAGGATAACCTAGGGGTTTAAAGGCTTATTGTATGCGCTAAATACAACCGCGATTCCTGCGAAATGAGTTATGATTTTCTTTTTATTTTTTTTCTTTGCTAGAGGATTAGTAAAAGTTTAGGTGTGAGGGTATTTGATAATCATATTTTATTACAATTTTATACCCTTATTATCTATTTTATATGAATAAATATGCCTCTAATAATTGTTTTTATCTTTAAATGCAGGTTAATAAAGAATAAATCTCAAACTCTCATCTCTCAACAAAAATCCCTTGAATAAATGAAGAAATGAAGCAAAGAAGCTCATTGGAAAATCAATTACCAAATTATCTAAAAGCCCAAAGCTAAAAAGAAGAAGAAATAGCAAAGCCCAAAACCCAAGTCTAAGAACAAAAGAAAATCTCGGACAGTAACAGGAGAAGGCTTGGTATCGATGCCAGCATCGATACCCCTATTGATGCTGGTATCGATACTGATGAACAGTTTGTTTCAAATCAAAGGTTGAAATTTAATATTTTTGGATAAGATTTTAATCCAATGACTCTCATTCACTGATGTTTACTATAAATAGGGGTAGAGAGTGAGGGGTTAGGGGTGTGAAAAATTTTGTAACTTTATTTGGAGAGGATGACTACTCTTAATTGAGAAGGCCTTCCAAAAATTATAACTTTTGTTGCAATTAATAATAATAATTTTTTTTTCACTTTAAATTTGTCTTTTCTCCTCTTTGTTGAATGATGAGGATGGAGATGAAGAGCAATTTGAAGGTTTGTATTTCTTTTATTTTTTTCTTTTATTTTTTTAGTAATTTCTTTATTATTGCTTATTAGTTAGATTTACATTCATACTTGTAGTGTAGATTTATTTTTATTTATTTTTGCACTTTAATTTATAGAGTAGATTTATTTTCTTGCATTTAATTTTTGTAATTTATTTTGCAGTTTAGATTTTAATTCTTTGTAGTTAGATTTAATTCTTGTTCATAGTTTAGATTTTTCCTTTCTTTTTATTTTTGTAATTAGTTCTTTTTCTTCTTGTTTTTATTTCTTAAGATGTGAAATTAATTCTTGTAGGAATCTTAGAATTGTATGAAACTAATCTAATTTCCTTCATATTGTATGGATTATTCTCTTACACTTAAAATATTCATGTTTAGGATAATCAACTAGAAAACTAATCGGTAGAAGAAGAATTTGATAATCTATGCTTATCTTAAATTGTTTGATAGGTTATGCTTATGAATTCTAGGATTACTATCTTGTTGTTGTTCTTATCATGAATAGTAATTTTAACTTAGATGATAATTTGATAGGTTATACTTTTCTTAAATGGTTTGATAGTCTATGCTTAATAAATCTAAGTTGAAATATGTTAAAAAGAGAATAGTTTGTATTTTATAATTGAGATTAGCTAGTAGATTAAATTCTAGATTTCTCATATCTTAATTGAATCCTCCATCTTGACTTTCTTGAATTTTCTTTTCATTCTTGATTTTAATTCTTGATTTTATTCATTCTTCTTTCTTCCCTTATGATTTTATTTATTCTTTGATTTTTATTTCTTTTCTCTAAAATTCAATTTATTATCTCTTGCATATATTCACAACAATCACACTTATTCTTTAATCCTATTTTTGTCACACACACAATATAAGAACATATTCTAATAATCTCTTAAAATCACATTCCTCGTAGGATCGATAACCTTTTATACTATAACTTGATCAATTGTGCACTTGCAATTTTGGTACATAATTATGCCGCATCAGTTTGAAAAAGGATATAGTCGAAAGGACGTCTTCTGGAATGAGTCTCAAAGTTTTGTGAGTCTTATAAATACTTACCATGTACATCAAGTTATTAGTTTAAAGCTTATGCTACTAATGATAAGATGATTGGTTCAAAAGTTAAGTAAGATTTGCAAAGTTTGACGAGTCTTACAAATACTTACCATTTGCATTAAGTTATTAGTTCAAAGCTTACACTACTAATGATGAGGTGATTGGTTCAAAAGTTAAGTAAGATTTACAAGTAAAATCCTATCATGGAGTCCAAAGCATTTTAGATGCGGACTGTTGGATAGATAACATACCTAAAGGACTCAAGGATGATCCTATCATGTAAAGAAGATAGCTGTTAAGCCTTAATGAGTCCAAAGCATTTTGGATGCGGGGTGTTAGATAGGAAACACACCTAAAGGATTCACCTAGAATCCTATCATGAGAGAGGATGACTCTTAAGACTTAATAAGTTCAAAGCATCTCGGATGCATGATGTTTGATAGGAAACATGCCTAAAAAGCTCACCTATGCCTGGGTGGAGATTTGACAGTCTCCTATGGTGTCTTGTGGAAAGACACCTAGAGTTCTAGCAGAAATCAGGATATGCATAGGGCCATAAATGTGTAAGGCTAAGGCGAAGGTGAAGGTGAAGGCGAAGGCAAGTGTGGTTTAAAGTGAAAACTACCACAGATGAGTTTGATCTTGTGTGATTGCTGGATTTTAAACATGTGCAGGTTCAAGTATTTGCGACACCATGCATTTATCTTTTATTCAGTTGGTATAAGGGGATTCAAGTCATTGCGACATCCGTCTTATGCATAACCATTGAAACAATAGCACGTGTAGTCATAAAAAATACCTATAGATTGCGAAGAAGCTCAAAACTAACAAAAACGCTAATATCTCTCAAACCGGAGGGAAATAGGCAAGATAGATGAGTTTCGGGAATCAATTTAACCTCGTGTACCCATCAGAATGTTAAGAATGTATCAGACATACGCCAGAGAAGCTCTTTGTGCAAGACAGTTTCTTTTGTCTCACGTGAGCGAGACATGTACAACTGTCTATGATGTTGCTATCGGACTGAATCTGTTTAAGTTCAAAACTTGCATCCTCTTAGGTCATCTTTGTCTACCTCCTTGAGTTTAAAACTTTTTTCAAAACCCTAGGAATAGAGTTTTCAAGCCTTCTTCTCCGTGGTTACAGAAATTTTGGCTGGAGTTGAGGTTAGCTTGCCTGTTCAAATCCTGAGACCAACTGGTGAAGCTGATGCGTCAGTGACTTTTGTACCTTATTATGATTACCCATTTTGTTTAGAAAAAATAAGCATAATACTCATAGGATTTTTGGTAAACCCTCAGCCATCAACGGGTTTTCTTTACCGATTACCGTTTGAATCGGGCTAACATGCAGATTGTTTAAGTCCATTCCGCACATAACGTTGTGCTAAAAGAGTAAATTCTTTTAGTGCTATGATTTCAAATACATAGACTTAATCATTCCTCATAGGATGCTCATAGGATTTTTGGCAAACCCTTAGCCATCAACGGATTTAACTTGCATTTACCGATTATTGTTTGAATCGGGCTAGCAAGTAGATTGTTTAAGTCCGTTCCATATGTAACGCTGTGCTAAAAGAGTAAATTCTTTTAGTGCTATGATTTTAAATACATAGACTTAATCATTCCTCGCAAGATGCTCATAAGATTTTTGGCAAACCCTCAGCCATCAACGGATTTGACGTACCTTTACTGATTACCGTTTGAATCGGGCTAGCATGTGAATTATTAAACCCGTTTAACATGTAACGTTGTGCTAAGAGAATAAACTCTCTTAGACTTGGTGCTATGATTTTCAATACATAGACTTTGTCATTTTCATGGGAAACGACTAACCGACAACGTGTGTTAGGCGTAGACTTATCTTTGATTAGAGATTGAGATAAATTCCCCCAGACATAGATTCTAGTGTATTTTTTATAGAAAAGACTAATCGGTAATGCGTGTTAGGCGTAGACTTATCTCCATTTAGGGATTAAGATAAAGTCACCCAGACATAGATTCTGGTGTGTTTTCGCGACAAAAAACTAACCGACAACATGTGTTAGATGCAGCCTTATCTCTATTTAGGGATCAGGATAAAGTCCCCCATGCATGAAAAGTATGGATTTTGATGCTAGAAAATGATGTCTTCTCTTGGAGCAAAGACGAACCCGGTGCTGGAGAGGAAGAATTTTATATTCTATCTCCTGTTATAAAAGAAACTCAAAGTGGGATATTCACATCGAGAATCTTATAAGGAGAAACTAAGAGTGGGATCTTCACTCTGAGAATAAAAAAGATTTAGATAACCCTAACTATTTAAAGGTTTGACTATCCAATCTGGAAATGGATTTCTTATTTATCGAGATGGAATTCTAACTTTGGCCCTAATTGTTTAAAGATTTGACCAAGTGGAAGTTTGAGACGCCCCTAACTGTTTAAAGGTTTGATCATTTAATTTGGAAGTGGACTTCTCGTTCATAGAAGGAATCGAGACGGGATTTTGGTTGTGGTCCTAACTATTTAAAGGTTTGACCGAATAGGATTGGAACAACCCTAGCTGTTTAAAGGTTTAATCGTCCAATTTGAAAGTGGAACTCTCGTCATGGAAGGAATCAAAAGGGAATTTTGGTTGTGGTCCTAACTGTTTAATGGTTTGACCAAGTGGGAATGGAGGAACGACCCTAACTGTTTAAAGGTCTAGTCGTCCTATGTGACAGTGGACCTCTCGTTCATGGGAGGAATCAAGAGGGATTTTTGTTATGGTCCTAACTGTTTAAAGGTTTGATCGAATAGGATTGGAACGACCCTAACTGTTTAAATATTTGATCGTCTAATTTGGAAGTGACCTCTCGTACACGGGAGTAATCGAGAGGGGATTTTTGTTGTGGTCCTAACTGTTTAAAGCTTTAACCAAATGATATTTGGAATGACTCTAACTGCTTAAAGGTTTAATCGTCCAATTTGGAAGTGGACTTCTTGTTCATGGAATGAATCGAGAGGGGATTTTAGTTGTGCTTCTAACTATTTAAAGATTTGACCGAGTAAAATTTGGAACGACTCTAACTGTTTAAAGGCTTAATCGTCCAATTTGAAAGTAGATCTATAATTCATGAAAGGAATCGAGAGGGAATTTTGATTGTGGTCCTAACTGTTTAAATGTTTGACCAAGTAAGAATGAAGGAACGATCCTAACCGTTTAAAGGTCTGATCGTTCGAATTTGAAAGTGAACCTCTCATTCATAGAAGGAATCGAGAGGGGATTTTGGCTTTGGCCCTAATTGTTTAAAGATTTGACCAACTGGTAGTTGGAGACGACCCTAACTGTTTAAATGTTTGATCGTTTAATTTAAAAGTGGACCTTTCATTCATGAAAGGAATTGAGAGGGAATTTTGGCTTTGGCCCTAATTGTTTAAAGGTTTGACCAAATAGGAGTTTGAGACGACCCTAACTATTTAGATTTGATCATTCAATTTGAAAGTAGACCTCTCGTTCATGGAAAGAATCGAGAGGGGATTTTGACTTTGGCCCTAATTGTTTAAAGGTTTGACCAAATAGGAGTTTAAGACGACCCTAACTGTTTAAAGGTTTAATCGTTCAATTTGAAAGTGGACCTCTCGCTCATGGAAGGAATTGAGAGGGGATTTTGGCTTTGGCCCAAAATGTTTAAAGGTTTTACCAAGCAAATAGAGGGAGTGAAGGTACAAATAATAGTGGGAATGTTGATTTGCACAGATCACTCAGAGGGGGTTTTGGTATCAAGTGACAAAACCTTAATATGAAAAGGGGGTTGGCAATCGTCACAAATTGAAATTTTTGGTGTTGTGTCAGAGCTCAACAGTATGAGTGTTAAAGGCTCGGTCACAGTAGGAGTTTGGATGAGTTTAACCACGAAGAATTTTAGTGGACCTACCGTCAGTTGTTTTGATCGATGAGGGATTTTATGGTGGAGGACTATGAATCATCAAGCACTCCACAATTAGACTGTGGGAGTTTTGTGAGGAAAGACTGACCCAATAAGGTCATTGAATCTTATCTCAACAAAAGAGTGCTTGGAAAGTCATAGTGGGAGTTGGCAGAATTGATCTCGACGATTGAAACCAACAAAGAACCGGATGAAGGAAAAGCAATTGAGACATGCCTCATTCTTGAAGGATTTTAGAGTTTCGTGAGGGAAGATTGACTTGATGAAGTCATTGAATCTTATCTCAATAAAAGAGTGCTTCGAAAATCATAGTGGGAGGGTTTTAATCATCTTAGAAATGATTAAATAGCCATAGTGGGGGGTTATTAATTATTTTTTATCATGATTAAGAATCAATTGGTTTTGGATTATCCATAAGGATACCCTGTATAGTATTCTCCAGGAATGCATTGCGGTATTCCACCCCCAGCTCTTTAAAGAACTTGAATCTAATTGTACTCGGCCATGTTGCCGGTTTATCCTTAGGAATATTATGTGTAATATTCTTCAGAAACTTCCCATCAAAGGTGGGGAATAGTTTAGCCTCGTGTACCAGTTGGAGGTTTGGAAAATAGTTTATACTCGTATACTCGTTGGAGTAAAAAGGAGGAGCAATTTAAGCTCATATACCTGTCACAGGATAGGTCATCTTTATTTGGCTTGTTTTGCAATTATGACGCTAGAGTCAATTAAGGCTTGGATTTTGTTTTTGAGTCTGAACGAAGCCTTTGTAGGATGAAGAACCCTCCTGTGGTATGCATTGTATTTTGGACCTGTAATCCTCTTAGCTCCATCATGATCTTTAATAGGTGGTAGTTCGCTTTTGTCGTTAGCGAGGAGGTACTTCAAGATGGCTAGAACTACATTAGCTTTGAAAGAATACTCCTTCTGGAACCTTGGATCAGGAGTCCTTCGCAGTTTCTGAGGTTGTTGTTGTGACATTTGATTAACATCAACAGCAACCACAAGTGCTGTCAGTTGGCTTCTCTCGACCTTCTTTCTACTGAGGAAGCGCTCGACCTGTTCTCCATGTAGTTTTAATTCCTTCTAGGTGGTTGAGGGGACAACCCCCATGACTTGGAGGACATCGAGGGAAAGATTGTGATGGCAGGTTTGGAGTATGAACTCCTCTGTGATCGGATCTCGGCAATTCATCACCTTATTTTGGAAGCGTTTGACGAAGGTGTCAACTGACTCTCCGTTCTTTTGCTTCTCGTCCAGAAGAGCTTTAATTGACACTTCAGTGTCATTATCGAAGAAATTGTTAAGGAATGTGTTTTCCATATCGTCCCAGCAGTTGATGCTTCCTGGCTTGAGACGTCGATACCAATCGAATGTGTCCCCGCGAAGCATGTCTACAAATGACCAAATCATCAAGGGTTCATGTCCAGAGATCATTCTCAGGTGGGACTTGAAGTAGATTAAATGTTGAGTGGGCGAACGTCTCCCATCAAACGATATGAAGTTAATTAGATTGAACTTCGTCTGGTACGGGATTGAATCCCACTCTCTTGGGTATGGACACAGGATACCGATCTTGTTCACCTCTTGAGCAGTCATCAAGGCATTGATTTATCTTTCCAGATCCTTCATCTTTTTATCCTCGTCTGCATCTTTCTTCAGGCGATTTTGGGGAGGAACAACAGGGTCACCCCCAGCGTTGTTATTGTCGATGAGACTACCCCCAACATCCATGTTGTCGGGAGGAGTATTGACATTGATATTTCCTTCAACTTCTGAATCACTATCTATTTGATGGTAGTGTTGTGACGACTAGATTCACCACACTGATTTGATAATCTTGAAGTTGTTGGGCATGTAAATCTTTTACTCGTTACACGGCCATTTCCATTTCGATTTTAAAATCTTCTTTCTGTTTGGCAAAGGCTTCTTGAAAAAGTTGAGCCACTTGTTCGGTAGTAATCATGAATACTTCTCGAGCTCGCCCTGTGCTAGATATTGTATCATTGGAGGTGATTGTGGAGCAAGTATCTGAAAGTTCATCATCTGAAGATTGTCCTTCATGCATCCTCGGGTAATCCTTATGTCTGATGGCTTCTAGCTGGAGCTGAGACACTCGTCCTAAATTGACTTTTATTCCCAAAGAAAATTCAAGATTAGCGTTATTCAAAGTGAACACAGCATTTCCTTTGTCAGCCATGTTGATGGTGACTTCTAGGAATTCACCACATTGAATGGCTGATCTTCTTTTACAGGAGCGTCTTGATTTTGGTTTTGACGCTCGCTTTAATGGAAAACCTTTGGAATACTGAGACCCTCTGTAGAGCGATCTTAGGGTAGCTACACTCCGATAATACTACTCTGATAAGCCTCTCACAAAGACAGTGAGAGACCGATTCTAGGATACTTCTCTTTTGAGATTTGTTCATACCCCCAGCTCGATAGTATAACTGTTTAACGTTGTGGCTGGAGCAACCTATCAGCTATTGGTTTGGATTTCTAGGTGTAATATTATTGTTTGATGAACATATTTTCTTCTGGAGAGGTAACTCCTTGTTAGCATTCTCGGGAGTCACACGTTTAGAACCACGCCTTCGTGAGGGTGGAACTCTAACGGGCTCCTGGTCTTCCACACGCATTCCCAAATGGGAGGTTACAGGAATTAGTTTGATGGGAAGACGTATACGACCACCCGTCTGAAGAGTTGCTCGGGATTTGTTCACCAGACCCAAGCATTCTTTGATAGAAGTTTTTTCTTGATCTTCGTGTAGAGGACCCATGTAATCTTTTAATGGAATTCTGAATTTGGATAGATCCACGCTGTCGTAGGGCTTCACCGGAGGTACGGGAGCAAGAGGAGCAGGATCGGAAGCTGACAGAAGCTAGGAAGCAGCCTTGGGCCTGGAATTAGGGGAGAGACATCATTCGTGTCTCTCCTTAGGCATGAGACACGGCTCATGTCTCACCCTAGGCGCGAGACACGACTCTTGTCTCTCCCCAAGAGGAGGTGTTTTGGCTATTTTTGGTGCCGTTTTTGGCGCTGATTTGACCTTTTGTACCCAGACTTATTTGGATTTTGGTGATTCTTTAACCACCTCTTTTTTTGTAGCTCTTGTGCCTTTTGCACAAGGATCCGTGCTTGAAGAAGAAGTGCATGATGCTTCTGGATGCATTCCTCGAGAGTAGAACAGGTTCGTTTGATACGAACTCATTTGTTAGTTGACGGTTAGGAGGAGGAACCCATTGCTTGCTTAGTCGTTTGGCACCTTTTGAATTCTAAGTCTGCTTGATAGCAGAATCCATCCACCTATTCTAGAGCTTTAGCGAATTGACGGGAAAGACGTTGGCGCCATCTCTGACGAGCCCTCTTCGTCAGAACTGGCGCACTTTCAATAGGTAGCTCCTTGACTTTTGGGGAGTTGTTGTGAGCATCTGATCTAGCTTCCTTGGATACCGAAGAGGAGTCTTCAATAGCACTTGGACGAAGATTCACCCAAAGTCTTCAGATCTAAAGGCCAATAAACCTTCTTCACAGAAGTGGTCTTCCTGTGCTTGCAAGGAGAGGAAGATCTGGAGGAGGAGGAGGAGACGTACTCATCGAACTTCTTCTAGTCGAACTCGTATTCAACCTTTTCATCCACAACGATCTTGATCATCGGTTGCGGCACGACAGCCTCGGCAGTGAGGCTGTTGGCTCCTACTATGGTCGCCAGTGTGTTCGTGTTGAAAGTTAATTTCTTTGAGGAATTCATTACAACTTTAGGCGTTTATAACAAATTCAAAGAGGAGTATTTTTATAAGATCTCTCTACACAAAAGAGATTGAAAAATTACAACTTTCTAGAAAACACACGCAGAGAGATTGTTTATCGGTCTTCTGCTTGTGTGGGATCTTTGTCAGCGTCAGGGTTTATCCGTAGACCACCAAATGATCAGATCAGATTGCTTTCGTTACCTTGCGAAGGAGACAAGAAATTAAAATGAATATCTTAGCAACGGTGAGATAAACACTCTTCTCAAGTTCATAGTAATGGTGCGATCTCAAGGGAAGCGAATGAACGAGGCTGAAGCGGTTACAGATCTATCGAACTCTCCTCCTTTTTATCGAAGAACTCACCAAGAACTTGCTTACTCCTTGCTAAAATTCATGCTCCTCACTCTCCAATTCAATAGGGCTTCGTCGTTGATCCGCAATTCACCATCCCTCTAAATGAAGGCCCTAGGGGTGTATTTATAGGCTTCAGAAGCTCTGTTTTTTTTATAAGAACGAACAATTTGATCTTATCCTCAATTGTAACCATTTAACCACATTCAAAGATAGCCTCAAATAGTTGGAGAGGCTGTGAAATCAATAAATCTTGAAATCTTATCGAAAATAGGTTTCCAGGAGGTTAACGGGTGAAAAACGACTTTTTTGGGTGTGTCTCACGCTTGGCCAAGACGTCGTTGGCATGTTTCGATTGTTTCGCCTCTAATTTTCCCATCCGATCTCCAAATAACGTGATTAAAAATGCATTAGAAAGATAGAGAAGAGATCTACAACCTCCCTTGGGCGAAACACACATGGAGTGAGAAAGACATGAGTGTCGCTTCGTCTTTTGTGGGTGAAACGAAACTCTCGATCGAGTCGTTTCTTCGCTATTTTACCGTCCCGTTGACTCATATGTTTCGTCAACTTGGTTCATGCGCTTGTTAGCTTCTTCGCGACATCAGATAATCCTCATTGACTTGGATAATGACGTTCATCGTCCTTTTTTCCATCTCGAGTTATGTGCGTGAACCTATAAGTAATTTTTGACGTCTATAGCTATCAGGGTAGTAATTATTAAAATGTAGTTTCTCCATGACCATTTCATAAAGGGTCTTAGTATTTGGAAAAAAAATGCAACTGAAGCATCAAATCTTAGATCAAAATGCTTCCATGAGAGAAAATCTACCGTCCAGGATATGAATTCCCTGAAGTCACCATCAACATGGCTAACAAAGGAAAGTCTGTGATTGCTTTGAATGGCTCTAATCCTCGACTTTTCTTAGAGATGAAAAGTCAATTCAAAAATAGCCCAACAAATATCTCAACTCTAGCTAGGAGCCATTAGACGCAGAGATTACCCGAGAACACACGAAGGACTATCTTTGGATGACGAACTTTTGGATACTTGCTCCGCAATCACCTCCAACAATACAATGTCCAGTATGGGAGAAGCAAGGGAATCGTTCATGATCACTCCTGACCTCGTAGCTCAGATCCTTCAAGAATCTTTGGCAAAGCAATAAGAAGAACAAAGGGATGAGATGAAAACAGAGATGGAGTTGGCCATGCAACAAATCAGAGAATTACAGGCTCAATGACTTTAACTTTCTGAGTCCAGTCAGCAAGATGAATCCAATCGCAACACTCAGAATGTCACAAATGACAGTGATCCTGAAAAGGATGAAGTCATCAAGACTGATACACCCTTCGATAACACTGGGGGTGGTTCAATTGCACCCCTCAATAATACTGGGGTGGCCCAATTACTTCTTCTCAACATCGCTTGAAGAGAAATGAAGGCGACAACAAGATGATGCAAGAGCTACAAGATAAGGTCAACGCCTTGCTTTCGGTTCAAAAAGTAAAGAGGACCGACATTTCATGTCCATATCCAAGAGAGTGGGATGCAATCCCGTACCTGGCGAAGTTCAATCTAATCAACTTCACACTTTTTGATGGGAGAGGCTCGCTCATTTAGCACTTAATCTACTTTAAATCCCACCTGGGAGTGATCTATGGACATGAGCCCTTGATGGTTCGGTCATTCGTAGGCACCCTTCACGGGACCGCCTTCGATTGGTACCGCGTCTTAAGCCATAGAGTATCAACAGTTGAGATAATATGAAAAGCTCGTTCCTCAAAAACTTCTTCGACGATGACAACGAAATGTCAATCAGAGCACTTCTGGATGAGAAACAGAAAAATAGAGAGTCAGTCGACACCTTTGTTAAATGCTTCCGAAACAAGGTAATAAACTGTCGGGATCCGGTCACAGAGGAATTCATGCTCCAAACCTGTCATAACAACCTTTTCCTTGATGTGTTGGAAGCCATGAGAGTTTCACCTTCAGCCACTTGGAAAGAGTTAAAACTTAGTGGCGGACAGGCCGAACGCTTCCTCAATAGGAAGAAGCTCGAGAAAGGCCCACCGATGACTAGTGCACCTGAAGCTACTCTTGATGTCAATCAAACGTCACAAAAGTAAACTCGGAGGTAACAAAGGATTCTTGATCTGAGATCCCAAGAGGAGTATTCTTTCAAAGATGATGCAGTTCCAACCATCTTTGAGCACCACCTCACCAATAACAAAATCAAGCTGCCACCAATTACAAATTAGGAGGAAGCTAATAACACTTCAGATCCAAAATACTATGCATACCACAGGAGAATCCACCATCCCACTAAGGTGTGCTACACTCTCAAGAACAACATTCAAGCCTTGGTTGACGCCGATGTCATAACGGTAAAACAAATCGAATGAGAACGGAAAAGATTGCGATGAGTATACAAGTATAAACTATTTCTCATCTTTTTTCCGATGGGTATATGAGGTTAAACTACTCCCTGATACACCAACGGGTGTACGAGTATAATCTGTTTCCCTTATTTCCAACAACGGAAAGTTCCTAGAGAATATTACTCTTAATACTCTTAAGGATAACCCAACAATGTGACTGAATACAATTAGATTCAAGTTCACCAAAGAGCTGATGGTGGAATACCTTAATGCATTCTAATGGGAAGTTCCTGGAGAATACTACATATAGTATTCTTAAGGATAACCCAAAACTAATTGATTATTCAAGGTGAAAGCCAATCATCAGAATAATTCATTCTTAATCATGATAAAAATGATTAAGAACCTCCCACTGTGGCTATTTAATCATTTCCAAGATGATTAAAACCCTCCCACTATGACTTTCAGAGCACGCTTTCGTTGAGATGAGATTCAACAACTACATATGGTCAATCTTTCTTCGTGAAACTCCTACTATGGAGTGCTTGATGATTCACGGTCCTCCACCACAAAATCCCCTCTTGATTCCTTCTATGAACGAGAGGTCCACTCAAATTGAATGATCAAACCTTTAAACAGTTAGGGCCGAAGTTGAAATTTCATCTTGATAAATGAGAAATCCACCTTTAGATTGGGTAATCAAACCTTTCGATAATTAGGGTTATCTAAATCTTTTAGATTATCGGGGTGGAGATTCCACTCTTAATTTTGCCTTTCATATTCTTAGAGTGGAGATCTCACTTTGAGTTTCGTCTGACGCAGGAGATAGAATATAAAATTCTTTCTCTCTGGCACCGGGTTCATCTTTGCCCCAAGAGAAGACACAATCTTTCAACACAAAAATCCATGCCTCACATACATGAGGTACTTTATCTCAATCCCTAATTAGAGATAAGTCTACACCTAACACGGGTTGTCGGTTAGTCTTTTGCCGTGAAAATGACAAAAGCCTACGTATTCAATATCATAGCAGGTTGTTATTAATAACACTAAAATCCATACCTCACACACATGAGGATTTTATCTTGATCCCTAATTATAGATAAGCTCATGCCTAACACGCATTGCTGGGTGATGTATTCCCGTAAAAACGATAAAGTCTATGTATTCGATATCATAGCACTAAGTCTAAAAGAGTTCATTCTTTTAGTACAATGTTACATGTAGAATGGACTTAGACAATCTATATGCTAGCCTCTTCATAAAGCTTGTACAAGCTTCATCTTCAATCAGCTTTAATAGTCATTGACGCATCAGCTTCATCAGTTGGTCTCGTGACTCGAGCGCCTGGGGTAGCTTCAGAGATAGTAGCTGTATCAGCATCTATAGCTGGTCCTATAATCAAATCTCGCACAAAGAGCTCAACCTGGCAAGCCTTCGATGTATTCTCAACTTACTCTTCCCAAACTCTAATGAGTATACGAGTATAAATTGATTCTCCATGCTCCAACGCCTTAAGAGCTTAAACTGTATAGACTCCAGCTACGTACGAGTATAAACTATGTTCACGCTGCAACAGAGGTCAACGCTGGTCAACACGTCAACAATTTTACCGAAATAAGGCTCAAGATAATTCTCAGTTCCAAATTACACCTGGTAGTTCAATCGCAATTTAGATACAAACTCCCAACGAAGATGGTTAGTTCAACGTCGATTCATCGACGCAAGCTAATTCAAAAATCAACACACTGGTTTTTAGTTCAATATTTCGATAATGGTCAGACGATAAACGTAGCACCGGAAGAATTTCAGACTATTCGATAAAAATACTGAATAGGATGAAAGTTGAAGAAGTCAAAGAATTGAAAGTCAGGTCTATCTTCCTAAATTATTCTAGACTCCTTTATAAAAAAATGAGGCTGAAATACTTTGGAGAGGGTATCTGTAGGCCTAAAAATTTCCTATAGATTGCAAAGAAGCTCAAAACTGTGAAAATGCTAATATCTCTCAAACCGGAGGGAATTTTGCTAAACAGATGGCGGCAAACCAAACTTCGGTAAGTTTCATTGGCCCATCTCATCAAGATAGGTGATTTTTCATATATAATTTGTCCAATTTTGACTTATGATTTGCATGTTATGACCCATTCTTCATAGTATGTTCTGAAGTCCGCCTGAACTAATCGAACCTCACCTGAACTATTGGCCCAGGCCTATAGGTTCTCGAAACATAGCTCAAGATGAAGAGAAGATGATGAACATTATTATCTGAGTCAAAAAGGATTATCTGAGTCAAAGAGGATCATCAGATGCCATAGAGAAGCTAACGATCATACAAAGCAAGTCAGCGAAGCATACGAGTCAACGAAACGACAAAATGCGTAATACGGCAGAACAAAACAAGTCCGGAGAAGCCCCTAGTAGGTGGCTTGCACTATGCCAAGCCACCTCGAGGTGGCTCGCGCCCAGAAATTCCCGAAACGCATTTTTGACAATTTTCTCAGGATTTAATCGTTCTACTACCTCCCTAACTACCTTGGGATCATCCCTGAATATAGTTAAGCAATTATTAACTGAGGATAAGATCAAATCATTAATTCCTATCTTAAAATGCTGCATCCGTAGCCTATAAATAAAGCCTATAAATACAAGCCTAAAGGGCCCCTATGCACGAGGGATTAGAAATTTAAGCAAGGAGGTGAGGTTCTATCAAATTAGAGAGTAGACCCATGAATTTTAGAGAGAGGCTACCAGATCTTGGCGAACTACAGTATAAAGAGGGAGCTTTTCGAGAGATCTAAAGCCCATTCCCACCTTTCCTTGAGGTCAGAATTTATTTTAACCTTAAGAAGAGTATAATATTACTTTGTTGAGGTTATTTACTTCAGTTCTTATTTCCTTTGTGAAATGAGATCAACCAGATCTGATACTCAGCGGTCCACGGATCAAAGAGTCCCCGGTATAAGCAAAGATCCTACGCAAGCAGCGACCGATAAACGATCCTGTGTGTGTTTCTAGGAGATCCCCCTATTTAATTTCATTGTGTAAGAAAGTCTTATAAAAAGACTAACTTTCCTTCTTTTGAACTTATTATAAACAATAAACATTGTAAATGAGTTCCGGAATGAAAAAGATTTCCGACGCAAACAACACCATTACACGACACTAGTTTAAAAACTTGTGGGGGATTGTTGGATATTTTTGGTCAAAACCGCTTTCCAAAAATGAGTTTTCAAAATATGTATTTATTAACTAATAGTATTTTTCAGAAATCCTTAGTAGTATAGTGAAAAATTAAAGTTTTGATATCTCAAATGTCCTGTGTTAGAGGCTTGCCAACGACAAGCTGAGAATTATTTTTATTTAATTAATCCCTAGTAAGTTCTAGTGGGTCGTGGGTCATGGGCCGTGGGCAGTTGCCCCTGGGCTAGTGAGCCCGTGGGCTGTGGGCCAATGGGTCGGGGATCGGGGCTAATCAGGCTGAGACGCTAAGTGGCGCTTTATAAGGCGTACTTTGCACTTTGTACGGAGGCATCGGGGCTAGGTGGCGCTACATAGGACTGCCTTGCAGTCTGCTTCGCAGCATTCGGACGAGTCTCGTGTTCGCATTGTTGGCCTTTTTGTTCTGACGATGTTTTAACAAATAATTTACAACTAATATTATTTGTATAGTGTTTATGTTTTCTTATTTATTCTAGACCAACAATGAGTTGGAGGTTGGATGGAATTGAGCAATCACGATCATATTCATTGGAGGATGGAAGGAATATCGGTATGACGCTATTGCATATCAAGTCAAATATGAGATCAAGCTTCATCCACAAGTTTACCAAGAAGAGTTTCATTGAAGATCAAGAGCTTGGGTATAGTTTTTATAGTTTAGCTTTTATACTTGTGTGTAGATACTTTAAAGCTCAATATCATATACACACACAATTTAGTGGTTTATCCATTTTCTTATTTTATCCACAAACAAAGTTTTTACAAGAAAAATAAATATTTGTATACATGTATGTTTGTTTTAATGTGGATAAATGGTTTTGGTTTAGTGATATAGATACGAAACAAATATACATATTTATATGTTTCATATTTATCATTTTGTCAAATGCATATATTGTGCAAAACTTCATTTTTTGCATAATATTGAGTTTATAATTTGTAGACTTCATAACAATATCTTATATCATTTCACTAAGTCTATAAACTCATTCAAAAATTTCAAAACATTGTTTAAGCCAAAATATCAAAAAATGTATGTTTAGTTTTCATGTTTTGGACTAGTTTTGAAAAATCATGAGTTTTTACTATTGGAAAGTGCAATTTGAAAAATTCTTTTTTCAACATGTTTATTATCATGTTTATAAACATTTCCTAAAGTTTTATATTTTTCTGAATTTATTTTCTATTTTTAAAGAGGTTTAAAAATTAGTTTTACTATTTAAAACATGCTGATATTATGTTATCAGTCGACTGATGCAAGTGCTCAGTCGACTGAAGAAATCACCTGGAATTACAAAAAATTTCTATATTTATTCAGTCGACTGATTAGTTGACTGATGAGGTCTTCAGTCGACTGACGAGGTCTTCAATCGACTGATGAGTTGTGAGCTACCTGTAACGGTCAGCTCATCACTCGACTGATCAAACCCGTCAATCAACTGATGCTGTAACGACTAGTTTTTTATAGTTTTTGTCTGTTTTGGGTTTTTGGTCATTTTTATTGGGTTTTTGCTGATGTTTTGGATGGCTATAAATACCCTATTGTATTTTTCTCTCCTACCAACCAAGAGAATTGTTTAAACAAGTTTAAGAGTGTTTTTGTTTTTACAAAGTTTGTTTGTAATGAAAGTTTCACAAGGGCTTGAGGAGATCATCATTTGTGGTTGAGTATTCAACTCATCTTCCTCTCTCTCTTGTCATTATAGAAAAGTTTTCTTAAACTCAATTCTAGCTATTTATTATTTTTATCTTAATTTCCATAAGCTAGATTTTATATTGAGTTTCTATTTGTTTTACTCTTTGTTCACACACACTCTATTGAGCTTATAGTATTTCATACATAGTATAATTTTAGGTTGTGGGTTTGTGACATTGAGAGTGAGCTTTTATTGTATTCTCATCCATATTAGAGAACAAATCATTATATAGAGCTTTCATTGTGAGGATACACTTTGTAATACACGTATACGCCGAGAGGAGTGTGTGGTGAGAGACGGGGTCGTTCCAAGAGGAGTGACGTCGATAGTAAAGCCTAGGGAGAGGTTGTAAATCCGAGCACTTAGGGGAGACACGGGCTAAAGACCAACACTTAGAGGGTGCAGAGTGGGATTGCAAGAGTGTTGCAAGAGTATTGATTGTAAAGTTTTCGGTGAGCTAGAAAATCGAGTGTGAGGTGTAAACATTATTCGGGTGAGCGTTAAAAACCCAATTGTGTAGTGGATTCTCCCCAGAAGTGGGGAGCGAAGACGTAGGACGGAAGGTCCGAATTCCATGATCATATTGCTTGTTTGAGTTTGCATTGATGCACTCTTTTTGTTCATCTTATTTAGCCATTGCCTCTTTGTTTATATTGTCCACTATTTTGTTTACCCTTCACTCTTTTTGTTCATCTTATTTAGCCATTGCCTCTTTGTTTATATTGTCCACTATTTTGTTTACCCTTGTTTATATTGCTTATCCTTGTTTAGCCATTGCCTCTTTGTTTATATTGTCCACTATTTTGTTTACCCTTGTTTATATTGCTTATCCTTGCATAATACTGTTGCATATATTATTTGCTAGGATATTCATTAATTAGTTTTTATTAGCATAAAATCGGATTAGATTAACATAAACCTTATTCACCCCCCTCTAGGGTTCTTTCCTAGTGGCATTAGGGGCTAACAATTGGTATCAGAGCTTGGTGCTCTTTGATTTAAGGTATAATCTCATTGAGTTAAAGATCCAAGTTATCCTATTGTACTAATCTAGTTTTGATTGCATTTGTCTTGCATATATATATATATATATATATATATCATGGATATGCACGGTGTACCTAGCTTAGGTTATACCATTAATATTGCTCCTAGATTAGATGGTTTCCCTTACGCTCAATAGTGTGTTAGATTTAAATTATTTCTTAGATCTAGACACTTTGATTTGTGGGAAATAATTGATTGTGTTTATATTGTACCCACTATGGAGAAATCCAAGTGGTGTGATAAAGATAGAAGATTATTTACAATGACTAAGATTTTGTTAGAATATTTACTAAATGCTTTTGACTCATCGTTTTCTAACAAGTTTGTTTGTTTTGATAGTGCTTACACTTTATGGAAATTTATTGAAGCACATCAATGGAACTTGGAGGAAATCCGACAAGCTTTGGAGGATTTTTCTTCAAGTTCATGTGGAGCATCATACACAAGGCCACTAGGCTATAGCCTTAGTATGGTAAGCGAGTCCGAATCCGAATATGATTTATCTATGGATGAATTCGCTTGTGCATATGATAGATTAATGCATGCCTACACTAAGTTGCATAATAATTTTGTTAGTTTAAAAAGCAAGCATATAGAATTAAAATTTGATCATGAATTGCTAGCATCTAAATTTGATACTATTGCTAAAGATAATGTGATCCTTAAAGAAAATAGTAAAAAATTAAAATTGGATCATATTACATTGAGTTCCATTGTTGCTAGCTTAACTCATGAGAAAGAATATGCCATGCTTGAAGTAGAAAATATGAAAAATAAGGTTAGCTCTTTTGCTAACAACTATGTTTGCTGTACTTCAAAAAACAAGGCTTATATACATAATGATGAGTTGAATCATGTCAAAAATAGAATATCCACTTTAGATTCAACATTAAAATCATGCATTGTAAAAAACAACAAGCTTATGGACTTGTGTGCAAAGACCCATGTTTATTCTTCTAAGAAAACAACTCACTAGGCACACATGTATAGTAAAATTTTGAAGTGTTCTATTTACGGCCGTAAAGGCCATTTAGCTAAAATTTGCTATAATGCACAAAAACCCATCAAACCTAATCATCTTTGTGCATCCTATCAAGCTTCATCATCACATACACATGTACACACTCATATAGATCATCATAAATATTTCCATGTGTTTAAATATGATTATTGTGGTAGATTTGGTCATGTGGCCAAATTTTGTTTTGATTTGAGAAGAGTTTCTCATTTGCAAAATAATTTAAAAGATCAATCTATTTTTGCAAATGAGTCCCGTGCACATGTTTTTAGTTAATACAAATCACTTCAACCTTCTCATTGCACAATTTGCAATCGTAAAGGTCACTTACACAATTTTTATTTTAACCGTGTTCGTGTACTAAATGCGCCTAAATGGGTTCATAACCCTAGGGCTTTGAGTTTTAATGATAGGGGTCATGTCTCTAAATCTTTAGGAACCATGAATGTTTGGGTGCCAAAATCTTTTTAATTTAAACCAAGATTTTTTAATATTTTTATTTTTTTATTGGTTTTGAAAAATGTGTTTTGAAATTTTTTGAATATGAAAATAATTTTTTTTATCAATTCTTTTGTTTTCATAATTTTTTGTTTTGATTGTCATGAGAGGTTTGTGTTTGATCAACCCCCATGTTTACAGCGTGTTTATTTCCCAAATCATGTTTACAGGGTGCTATATGTTTATATGGGCTGGAATAAGCTTAAGGGCTTGATATTGTTGCCTCTCTTGTCTTTTATTCGAAAATTAATATTTTTTGGTTTCATGTGATTTCTTTTGATTTATGGTTTCATATGAGTGATTTGTTTTCATTTAAAACCTTTTTCTTGACTCTCATGTTTTTGTTGGTCTTCTTGTTTTGATGATGTTTAACAAACAATTTACATCTAATATTGTTTGTCTAGTATTTGTGTTTTGTATTTATTTTAGGAAAATAACATGTTGGTGTTAGACCCTAGAGGGGGGGTGATTAGGGTCTTATACTAATCTAATCCGATTAAATGCCAATTTAAAACTTATTAATACGTTATCCTAGCAAGTATGAAATACAACAAGATATGTGAGCTAGGATAAGCAATGTGAACAACAAGATATATCCTAACAAGAGATATAGGCAATGTATATGCAAGGATATAAAACTAACACAATGTGATATATCCTATCAACGAGATATACAATATGATATATGCAAGGATATGTAACTAAGGGTGATATAAACATAAACAAGATAGTGGATCATATAAATAATGAGCTATGGACAATGGCGATATAAGATATGAACATAAATATAAATGAACGTCAAAGCACACTCAAACAAGCAATATAATCACGGAGTTCGGACCTTCCGTCCTACGTCTCCGCTCCCCACACCCGGGGAGAAATCCACTAACACAATCCGGTTTGGAAGCCGGAACTTCTTCTACACACTCGGTTTTCTAGCTAACCGAAAACTCTACAACTCACACTCTTGCAATCACACTCTACACCCACTAAGTGTTGGACCTAGCCGTGTCTCCCTCAAGTGCTCGGTTACAACCTCTCCCTAGGCACGTCAACCGACGCCACTCCTCTTGGATTCGACCCCGTCTCTCACCACACACTTCTCTCGGTGTACAAGTGTATTACAAGTGAATCCTCACAATTAAGCACAATATAAATCAATTGATTGTTCTCTAAACAAGGTGAGAACTCAATTAAGCACAACTCTTAGTCACAAACCCACAACCCCAAATTATACTATGAATGTAAATACAATAAGCTCAAAAGGTTGTGTGTGAACAAAGAGATATAAATCAAAACTAAACTCAATGTAGTTCTAGCTTAATAACAATGATAATCAAATATATAAAAAAGCTAGAAATAGAGTTTAGAAAACTTCTCAATATATCAAGAGTTGGAGGGAGAAGAGTTGGATGCTCAAACACCAATAGATGATCTCCTCAAGCTCTTGTGGAATTTGATTCACCAAAACAAACTCTCAATTTGCTTAAAAGCTTTTTAAACACACTTAAACCAAACTAAAACCCTTGTTAAAAACTTTATTAAACTTGATTAAAAAACTCTCTTAGTTTTTGTTTTAAAAGACATCAGCAATGGGGTATATATACCCTCTCAAAACTCAGCCAAAAAATCAGAGCAAAAGACAAAACAGCCCCAAGGCAACGGTCACCGGTGCGGTCGACCGAAGGAAGCTCTCGGTCGACCGCGGCGGTCGACCGACGAACTCTCTGGAGCCAGTGAACTTCTGACCTCGGGTTCGGTCGACCGGTGCGGTCGACCGAAAACAGATATGACAGGTTCTGAAAAACTGTTATCTGATTTTAAAACGCTGTTTAAAAATATCAAATAAATTCCAAAAAATGTAAAACTTTGGGGAATGATTGTAGACATGATAATAAACATGCTACAACGACTAGTTTTGAAAAAGGACTTCCCAAAAGAAAAATATCATCATTTTACAAAATAGTCCAAAACATGAAAACCTGAAAATTGATATTTTGATATTTTGACTTAAACAACATTTTGAAACCTTATGAAATGATTGTATAGACTTGATAAAAGATATAATATGTTGTTATGAAGTCTATAACCTAGAAATGCAATATTTTCATGAAATTGCAATGTAAATATATTCAAAACACTAAATATGATTTCATTAAATATAAGCTTGTTAAAGGGGAAATCATATATAGGCATATAAACATGAAACAAAATAGTATTTTCCAATTCTATTCATTTGTTTCATAGTAAAACTTGAAAAGTTATGAAGTCTATAACCTAGAAATGCAATATTTTCATGAAATTGCATATTCTATGTAAATATATTCAAAACACAAAATATGATTTCATTAAATATAAGCTTGTTAAAGGGGAAATCATATATAGGCATATAAACATGAAACAAAATAGTATTTTTCAATTCTATTCATTTGTTTCATAGTAAAACTTGAAAACTATCAAACCAAAACATATATGTATATATATAACTATATATATACAAAATCCAAAACGTGTATGTGTGTATATGATTACCCAAATGATCTTGATCTTCAACGAAGCTCTATCTTGGTAATCTTGCGGATGAAGCTTGAACTTGGATCTTGACTTGAATGTGCATTGCTTCACTCCACTATTCCGCCAACCTCCTCTTGATATGATCGTTGAAGCTCTATTCCATCCATCCTCCAACAACGTTGTTTGTCTACAATATATAAGAATGTACAAACACTAGACAAACAACATTAGTAATAAATTGTTTGTTAAACATCATCAAAACAAGAAGGCCAACAATCTCCCCCTTTTTGATTAATGTTGTTTGTCTAGTATTTGTGTTTTGTATCTATTATAGACAAACAACGAGTTGGAGGATGGATGGAATAGAGCATCAACGATGATATCCAATGGAGGTTGGTGGAATAGTGGAGTGAAGCCTTGCAATTTCAAGTTAAAGATCAAGTTCAAGCTTCATCCGCATGTGTACCAAGTCAAGCTTATTGAAGATCAAGATCGGCTTGGGTAATCTAGTTTAGGTTTTATATTATGTGTGTTAGATATTCTAAGCTCAATATCATATACACACACATTTTATTAGTTTCCTTCTATATATATGTAGTCATATATATATACAACACAAGTTTTGGTTTTTATGTTTACAAATATGAAATTACATATTTCATATTTATTATTGTGATTTGGTTTAACTACTTAGATATGAAACAAATATATTTTCATATACATACTCATATGTTTCATTTTCTATTCTATTTGTAAAAATATTGTATTCTTAGTTTTTGGACTTAACAATAATCATATACATATTTTATTAAGTCTACATAATCATTATGCAAAGTTTCAAAACATGGTTTGGCCAAAATGTCAAAATTAACATGTTTACATTTTCATGTTTTAACCTATTTTGTAAAATGATGATATTTTTTATTTGGAAAGTCCTTTTTGGAACCCAGTCATTGTAGCATGTTTATTATCATGTCTACAATCATTCCCCAAAGTGTTATATTTTTTGGAATTTATTTGATATTTTTAAACAGGGTTTTAAAATGTGGTCGATCGTGGTGGTCGACCATAGCAAGTCCAAAGACTTTCGTGGTCGACCGCCGTGGTCGACCGACGCTTGTCCAGATTTCTTTTGACTATTTTTCGTTGCTCGTGGTCGACCGCAGCGGTCGAGCGCCGTACTGTCTACTCAGTTCCAACGGCTATTTTTAGAGCTATTGCAGAGTGGTTTTTTGGTCTTTTTCTTGGATTTCTCTAACCTTTGGGGTTTCATATAAATACCCCCTTACCTCAGTTTTTACAAAACCCAAGAGAATGTTTTAAAGAGTTTTAAAAAGAGTTTAAGCTTGTTTTAAGCTTGTTTAAGGGTTTGGTTTATGAAGAAAGTTTTACAAGAGCTTGAGGAGATTATCAATTGTATTTTGGGCATTCAATCCATCTCTCTCTCTTGTCATCTAGAGAAGTTTTCCTAAACTCAACTCTAGCTTTTATTTATAATTATTGTTTAGATTTGATTATATTATCTCATTGTTACACACACCCACTTGAGCTTATTGTATTTGCATACATAGTATAATAGGGTTGTGAGAGATTGTAACATTGAGTTGTGCTTAATTGAGTTCTCATCTATTGTAGAGAACAAATTTATATTTGTTACATTGTGAGTGGTGTAAGGTTTTCGGTGAGCTAGAAAACTAAGTGTGTTGTGAAGTTTTCGGTGAACTAGAAAACTGAGTGTGAGCAGTGAACGTTGTTCGGTGAGCGTTAAAAACCGACACTGTGAGGTGTAAACATTATTCGGGTGAGCGTAGAAAACCTGATTGTGATAGTGGATTTCTCCCTAGGAGTGGGGAGCGGAGACGTAGGACGGAAGGTCCGAACTCCGT
This sequence comes from Asparagus officinalis, assembly GCF_001876935.1. Classification (NCBI taxonomy): domain Eukaryota; kingdom Viridiplantae; phylum Streptophyta; class Magnoliopsida; order Asparagales; family Asparagaceae; genus Asparagus; species Asparagus officinalis. The sequence continues at coordinate 92,699,181 of NC_033797.1, read as the reverse complement.
GATCATATTGCTTGTTTGAGTTTGGCTTAGCACACTTATACTTGTTCATCTTTATAGCCTTTCTCTCATTGTTTATTTTATCTACTATATCATTTGTTTATGTTACCCATGTGTTTGCATATCCTTACATATATCATATAGTATACCTCTTTGCTAGTATATATCACATTGTGTATATTGCATATTCTTGCACATAACTCTTTGTATATCTATCTTGCAAGAATATATTTGTTAATTAGTTTTAATTGGCATATAATCGGATTAGATTAGCATAAGACCCTAATCACCCCCCTCTAGGGTCTAACAATTGGTATCAGAGCCTTAGGTTGGTGCTAAGGTCTTTATGTTAGAGTCGACCGAGTTGATGATGACTTAGATTTACCCTAAAAAGGTACTAATATCTTTTGGTACGTGCCTTAGGCTTAAGTGGATGCTAAGGTCTTTTGGTACGTGCCATGGGCTTATGTGTGCCAAGGTCTTAATATCAGTCGACTATGTTGTAGTGACTCAGCCTTGTATTCCTAAGAAAAGTAATGATATTGCTAGAATGTAGCAAAATAGAATTAAAACTCAAAAGGATTGTATATCATATGTAATATATATGTAGGGTCGAAAAATTGATGTTGGATTGATTTTCTTGTTTTAAGAAATGGGTTCACTCACTTGGTACGAAACCCTTACAATCACTCACACTCTCTCTCTCGATTACAGATGAAGAGAAGATTAATTCAGCTCCTCTTTGTTTAATGTGAGTTCTTGGTGTCGAAAGGATGCTTCCCTCGATGCTTGAGTCGAGATTGGCTCCCGTTGTCGATCAAAACAAGATTGCTGCAGTTTCTCATGTTCATTAGCCGGCTAGAATTGAAGTTCGAATTCCGGATCTGTACGGAGAAACTCTAATCTCTGATGTTTCTTGAAGTCCAAGTCGAAAATCTCTAACCCTTTTCTCTGTATCCATCCATGGCTATTTATAAGGTTTAAGCACGTAACTGACGTGCTAAGATCACGGGTAGAGGGCGTAACTGCCTCCTCTATTTCATCTTTAGATTCAACTTTGAAAATATGCTTTGATAATCATAAGAGGCTTATGGATATGTGTGCCAAGTCTAAGTCATCATCTACTCATCATGCACACATATATAGCAAAGTTTACAAGTGCTCTATTTGCGGCCGTAAAGGATATCTAGCTAAATTTTGCTATGATGCACACAAACATAAAAATGTTAATGCTCCTTGTGCATCTCATGTAGCTTCTTCATCACATGTACACACACATGCACCCATTGTTCATCATAAGCATGCTCATGTGTATAGATGTGATCATTGTGGTCGTTTTGGTCATTTGGCCGAATATTGTTTTGATTTGAAAAAGAAATCTCATTTGCCAAATGCTTCTAGTAGACCACATGCTTTTAAATGTGATGTTTGTGGTAGGTTTGGACATCTTGCTAAATTTTGTTTTGATATACAAAAAGTTTCTAAGTTGCAATATGTTCCATTGTTTAAGAATATTTCTCATTTGCAAAATAATTTTAAAAGAAAATATTTATTTGCAAATGATTCTCGTGTACGAGCTAATGGTCCACAAAAACAAATGGATCTCTTTCATTGCACAAATTGCAATCGGAAGGGTCATTTGAGTGATTATTGCTTTGACCGTGTTAGTGCACTACATGTGCCCAAACGGGTTCATAACCCTAGGGCTTTGAGCTTAAATGATAGGGGTCATGTCCCTAAATCTTTTGGTACCAAGAGTTCTTGGGTACCAAAAAAAATTTTATTTTTAAACCAAGAATTTTAATGTCTTTTTTTTTCTTTTCTTGGTTTTGAAAATTATGCTTTGAAACTTTTTATGAAAACAAATTTTCCTTGATCAATTTTTTTTTCATGATTATTAGTTTCGATCTTGTTGAGAGGCTTGTAGTTATATACCCTCCGGATTTATTGGGTGTTTATTCCCAAATCATGTTTACCGGATGCTTAAATATTCTTATGGGTTATTACTAGCTCAAGAGCTAGATATGGTTGCCTCTCATGATTTTTTGAATTAATGATGATTTGGTCTTACGTTTTTGGATTTAAACTTTGATTTATAATTTCTCTTGGTTGATTTGTTTTCATTTGAAAACTTTTTACATGATTCTCATGTTTCTCTTCTTTTGATTTCATAAATCTACCTTTACAAATGGTTTTTATGTTCGTTGATATGAGACACTATTTTTCACTTTGATATATTTATATATGTTCTCATTTGTCTTTATGTATGTGAGTTGTGTTTAGCATATTTTCCATCTATGTTTTCTCACATATGTATGCCTTAGCATTCATTTCATGCATTCATGAGGCATTTTGATAGGGGGAGCAATCCCTATATCTTTCTATGTGTTATACTCACCCATGCATATTGTTAGGGGGAGCTTTCACTCTCTTATTCCTTTTGTCCCCTTTTTGATGTTGTCAAAGGGGGAGAAATATTATGAGTATATTCTTTCTTGTTTATATGCATGATATATTATATTTTGTATATTCATTTCCTTTCATGCATATATCCTTTTTATAAATTGTTTGTCATCATCAAAAAGGGGGAGATTGTTGGCCTTCTTGTTTTGATGATGTTTAACAAACAATTTATATCTAATGTTGTTTGTCTAGTATTTGTGTTTTGTATTTATTCTAGGCAAACAACATGTTGGAGGATGAATGGAATAACGCTTCAACAACGATATCAAATGGAGGTTGGCGGAATTGTGGAGTGAAGCCTACGCAATTCAAGTTAAAGATCAAGTTCAAGCTTCATCCGCATGTGTACCAAGTCAAGCTTATTGAAGATCAAGATCGGCTTGGGTAATCTAGTTTAGGTTTTATATTATGTGTGTTAGATACTCTAAGCTCAATATCATATACACACACATTTATTGGTTTCTTCGTATATATATAGTTATATATATATACATAAGTTTTGGTTTCTATGCATATATATAGTTATATATATACATACATGTGTTTTTGAGTTTTCATGTTTATAAATATGAAATCACATGTTTCATATTTATTATTGTGTTTTAGTATATATTGCATAGAATATGCAATTCTGTAAAAATATTTTTTTCTTAGTTTTTAGACTTAACAATATTCATATACATATTTTATTAAGTCTACATAATTATTATGTAAAGTTTACAAACATGGTTTAGCCTAAATGTCAAAATTCATATGTTTACATTTTCGTCTTTTGGACTATTTTGCAAAATGATGATTTTCACAAATGGAAAATGCAATTTGGAAAATTCTTTTTGTAACATGTTCATTTACATGTTTATATACATTTCCCAAAGTTTCATTATTTTTAGACTTTATTTTTTACATATTTTCAAAAGTCTCAAAAATCTGTTTCAAACCTATTTTTCCAGAGTATCTGTTTGCGGTCGACCGCCACGGTTGACCGCCAAGAGTTTAGAACTCAGAACAGGTTTAGTTGGCTCGCGGTCGACCGTAACGAGTCCAGAGACTTTCGCGGTCGACCGCCTCCAGAGCAGTAATTTGGCTTTTTTGTTGCTCGCGGTTGACCGTCGCGGTCGACCGCCGAACTATGACATCAGCTCTAACGGCTAGTTTTCCAGCCATTGCTGATCTGGTTTTTTGGTCTTTTCTTGTCTTTCTCTTACCTTTGGGTTTTCATATAAATACCCCCTTACCTCAGTTTTTACAAAACCCAAGAGAATGTTTTAAAGAGTTTTAAAAAGAGTTTAAGCTTGTTTTAAGCTTGTTTAAGGGTTTGGTTTATGAAGAAAGTTTTATAAGAGCTTGAGGAGATTATCAATTGTATTTTGGGTATTCAATCCATCTCTCTCTCTCTTGTCATCTAGATAAGTTTTCCTAAACTCAACTCTAGCTTTTATTTATAATTATTTGTTGATTATCATTTCTATTAAAGCTAGTTTTATATTGAGTTTAGATTTGATTTTACTCATTGTTACACACACCCACTTGAGCTTATTGTATTTGCATTCATAGTATAATAGGGTTGTGAGAGATTGTAACATTGAGTTGTGCTTAATTGAGTTCTCATCTATTATAGTGAACAAATTTATATTTGTTACATTGTGAGTGGTGTAAGGTTTTCGGTGAACTAGAAAACCGAGTGTGTTGTAAAGTTTTCGGTGAACTAGAAAACTGAGTGTGAGGAGTGAACGTTGTTCGGTGAGCGTTGAAAACCGATACTGTTAGGTGTAAACATTATTCGGGTGAGCGTAGAAAACCCGGTTGTGATAGTGGATTTCTCCCCGGGAGTGGGGAGCGGAGACGTAGGACGGAAGGTCCGAACTCCGTGATCATATTGCTTGTTTGAGTTTGGCTTAGCACACTTATATTTGTTCATCTTTATAGCCTTTCTCTCATTGTTTATTTTATCTACTATATCATTTGTTTATGTTACCCTTGTGTTTGCATATCCTTACATATATCATATAGTATACATCTTTGCTAGGATATATCACATTGTGTATATTGCATATTCTTGCACATAACTCTTTGTATATCTATCTTGCAAGAATATATTTGTTAATTAGTTTTAATTGTCATATAATCGGATTAGATTAACATAAGACCCTAATCACCCCCCTCTAGGGTCTAATAGTTTTTCCTTCTTTTGATTCCATAAATCTATTTTATACTTGGTCTTTAGGTTTTTGCCTTGAGACACACTTTTCATATTGATATATCAATATGTGTTCTCATTGTCTTGTTGTATGTGAGCTTTGCCTAGCATATTTTAATTTATGCTTGCTCACATGTTTTCCTTAGTATTCACTTCATATATTCATTAATGCATTTTGATAGGGGGAGTTATTCCCTATTATTTATTTTTATACTCACCATGCTTATAAGTAGGGGAGCCTTCGCTCACTTCATTCTTTTGTTTCGCCATTTTTGATATTGCCAAAGAAGGAGAAACAAGTAGAATTGTGAGTATATTTATGAATATTGTGTCTTATTGTATATTTTATATGCTCTTTGTGTAAATTGTTTGTCATCATCAAAAAGGGAGAGATTGTTGGCCTTTTTGTTTTGATGATGTTTTAACAAACAATTTACAACTAATATTATTTGTCTAGTATTTATGTTTTCTTATTTATTCTAGGCAAACAATGAGTTGGAGGTTGGATGCAATCGAGCATTCATGATCATATCCATTGGAGGATAAAAGGAATATTGAAATGAAGAAATTGCATATCAAGTAAAATACAAGATCAAGCTTAATCCGTAAGTTAACATAGAAGAGCTTCATCGAAGATCCAGAGCTTGGGTATAGTTTTTATAGTTTAGGTTTTATACTTGTGTGTAGATACTTTAAAGCTCAATATCATATACACACTCACAATTTATTAGTTTATTTGTTTTCTTATTTTATCCACAAACAAAGTTTTTACAAGCAAAATAAATATTTGTATACATGCATGTTTGTTTTCATGTGGATAAATAATTTTGGTTTAGTGATGTAGATATGAAACAAATATACATATTTATATGTTTCATATTTATCATTTTGTCAAATGAATATATTGTGCAAAACTTTATTTTTTGCATAATATTGAGTTTTTAGTTTGTAGACTTCATAACAATATTTTATATCATTTCACTAAGTCTATAAAGTCATTCAAAAGTTTTCAAAACATTGTTTAAGCCAAAATGTCAAAAACATGTATGTTTAGTTTTCATGTTTTAGACTAGTTTTGAAAAATCATGAGTTTTTACTATTGGGAACTGCAATTTAAAAAATTCTTTTTGCAACTAGTTTATTATCATGTTTATAAACATTTCCTAAAGTTTTATATTTTTCTAAATTTATTTGCTATTTTTTAAAGAGGTTTAAAAATTAGTTTTACTATTCAAAACAAGCTGATATTATGTTATCAGTCGACTGATGCAAGTGTTCAGTCGACTGAAGAAATCACCTGGAATTACAAAAATTTTCTATTTTTTATTCAGTCGACTGATCAGTCAACTGATAAGGTCTTCAGATGACTGACGAGGTCTTCAGTCGACTGATGAGCTGTGAGCTACCTGTAACGGTCAGCTCATGCGTCGACTGATCGAACCCGTCAGTCAACTGATGCTGTAACGGCTAGGTTTTTTTTTTAGCTTTTGTCTGTTTTGGGTTTTTGGTCATTTTGCTTGGGTCATCCCAAGAGGAGTGGCGTCGGTAGTAAAGCCTAGGGAGAGGTTGTAAATCTGAGCACTTGAGGAAGACACAGGCTAGAGACCAATACTTAGAGGGTGTAGAGTGGGATTGCAAGAGTGTTGATTATAATGTTTTCGATGAGCTATAAAATCAAGTGAGATGTGTAAACGTTATTCGGGTGAGCGTTGAAAACCCAGTTGTATAGTGGATTCTCCCCAGGAGTGGGGAGCGGAGATGTAGGACAGAAGGTCTGAACTCCGTGATCATTTTGCTTGTTTGAGTTTGCATTGATGCACTCTTTTTGTTCATCTTATTTAGCCATTGCCTCTTTGTTTATATTGTCCACTATTTTGTTTTACCCTTGTTTATATTGCTTATCCTTGCATAATATTGTTGCATATTTTATTGCTAGGATATTTGTTAATTAGTTTTTATTAGCATAAAATCGAATTAGATTATCATAAACCCTATTCACCCCCTTCTAGGGTTCTTTCCTAGTGACATTAGGGCTAACACGCATGAGGGTGCGACCCTCGCATTCACAAGATGGAACGCGACCCTCGCGTTCGCGCGAGGCTGGACGCGACCCTCATGTTTGTTAACCCTTATGTTTTGATGATAATTTATAACCACCATTATCGGTACTAATTGCTTGTTGAGTGATATTGTAGTTAACATGTATATCAAGTTTGTTAATACTATATATGGAGGATTGGATGGAATATGAGCTACAACGTCAATATCTATAGGAGGTGGAGGCAATGTGATGAAGCAAATGTTAATCAAGAACAACATATACAAGTGAAAGCTTCATCAAATCAAGCAATATCAAGACTCAAAGAAATGTTATTCTATGTGAGGATATTTGCTAGTTTTTCTTTTCTCTCTAGTGCTAGATTGTAGGTAAGTAGTTGTAGATTTCATTTGAAGCTATTCGGGATATCATACACACTTGCACACTTTCAAAACTTGTATTTTGGTACTTTTGTCAAAATGATGTTTTTCATAAATACGAGGACCTTTTTGCAAAATTCCTTTTTAAACAAGTTTATCAAAATAATTATAAACTATTCCCAAAGTTTCATATTTTTTAGAATTTATCTGATATTTTTAAACATGTTTTTAAGTTCAGTTTTCTGTGCAAATCTAGTCTGTGTATGTTTAGTCGACTCATAAGTCGACTCATAAGTCGACTCACGAAGTGCAGCCTAGTTGTGTTTTTTTCTTCTGCTGAGTCGACTCATATAAGCCGACTCATTAGTCGACTCATAAGTCGACTCATGAGTCGACTCATAAGTCGACTTATCAGAGAGTTGTTGCAAAGTAACGGCTAGTTTCAGAAAACCGGATTTTGGGGGATTTTGATGATTTCCTTGGGGTTTTGGCTGCTGCTATTTTTCACAATAAATACCCAACTACCCCATTTATTTTTCCCACCAACTTTGTAAGAGAAAAATCAATTGTGTTTAATTCTTGAGTTCCAGAGCCTTAACTTTCAAAATCAAATTCCTTGTTTTATACTTGCACATCCCACATCCAAAGCTTCAAGTGCAATCTCTCTCCTTGCCATAGGGCTGTTGTAAGAGAGATCAATTCTTTATTTGCTACCATTGATTGTGTGGTGATCTCGTGGAGATCAACTATGTCGTGATATCTCGTGGAGATCGCTGTGTAGAAGAAGTTCTGGCTTCCAAACCGGATTGTGTAGTGGATTCTCCTCGAGAGTGGGGAGCGGTGACGTAGGCTAGAGAGCCGAACCTCGTGAACACATCGCGCGTCATTTGGATAACGATTTCTATCTTAACTCTTTTTATTTTGGCATTATATTTTGTGGTGTTTGCTTGTCTTAATGTTTATTGCACAATTATTGCCTTAAGACCCTAATCACCCCCCTCTAGGGTCTAACAATGTTGTGTAGGATCACGACCCTTGCATTAAGACATTACTGCATACAGCAGTTATAACATTTATGTTATTGGCCGTTACAAATATAATTATCATAATTACCATTATGTTTGTAACGGTCAAATTAAATGTGGGTGACCTTTAATTTGGTCTTAGTGGTCTATATATAGTGCCTCTTGGGGAGCTCTTGGATACAAGAGATAAAAAATACGAAAAACACACAAGTGTTTTGTGCTGTTGTGCTGCTGCTGCAAAGTTTGAAAGCGTGAAAGCATTAGTCTTTATAAGGACTATGAATTTTTAATACTAGTTAAAATAAATTTTTAGTATTTTAAAATATTTAATTATTATTTTTAAAAGAGTATTTATATTTTTCTTGATTTTCTAGAATTTTTTATGTTTTAAAGTCCAAATTTTATATTTATTTAAATGATTTTAATATTTATAAATTTATTTTGTGCGGTAAAAAATTATGGAATTAATCTGTTGTGTTATTGGTACTATTACATATTATTTTAAACAATATGTTCTATTATTATTATTACTACATATTATTTCGTATGATACGTTGTATTATTAATTACGTATTATTTGTATAATTTCTTGTATTATTTCTTTTATTGCATATTAACTATCGTATTAGTATAACTGGTACGTTTTACTATATGGATAATTATCCCATAATTATTTGATTTTAAATATAAGAAATTATATTTTTTATTAATTATTCTTGGTTAATTATACAATTTCTTGTATTATTTCTACTGTTGCGTATTATCTGTTGTAATACTATAACTGATATGTTTTAATGTGTAGATAATTTTCACATAGTTATTTTATTTAATTTTGTAATTATTATTATTTTTAATTAATTTTTAAAACCCTAATTTCTTCATATATATATATATATAATATTATATAATTGTTTTTGTGTTTCTCTCTCCTTCGTTTCTTCCCCAAACAGCGGAACTAGCTCCGTTGCAGCCTTTCTCCCTCAGTCGTTGCCTCTTCCGATCTCTGATGCCATCATCCCCGCAAGCCCAAGCCGTCCACTGCGACCTTGCCTCAGCGCCGTCTCGCCACCAGTCCGCCTTCTCCCGCGTCGTGCTCTCCACCATCAGCCTCTCCACCAAGCTTCAGACGAACTTCCCAAGCTCCGCGTCCGCCAAGACCGGCTCACCATCGCCGCGCTCCAGCCGAGCTCGCCATTGCCTGCCCCTTCATCGCCCTTCGTCCATCTGCATCAATCGCCGACACCCTTTTATCCCCACCTAGATTTGCTCGCCGTCCTCCCTCCACCATGCTGTTTTTTTCTTTTTGTTGCTCAGATCTTAGCCCAGTTCTGCACCACCATCTGCTACCTCCCCCTGCTTCCACCCACCTCGACCACTACCCGGGCCCAGTTCTTCTCCACCCAGCAGCCGAGCTAATGGTCGCTCCTCCAAGCCCTCATCGCCGCCTCCTAACCCAGCTCCGAATCCAGCTCTCGTCAGATCCACGCGTCGCCTATCTCCACCGACACCCCCGCTCACTCCTTGAGCCCCTAGTCGCCGCAGTCCAATGCCGCCGCGCTGCCGCGCAACCTACAGGCCTCCTCCATCAGCTCCATCTAGCCCATTAACCCCCTATAGTGCCGACAGTGAGCCACCCCCTCCTCGTCGTCGTCGTTCAAATCCCCCGCGCTGTCCCTGATCGTCAATCGCCCGACCCGCTCAACCAGATCCGTCTCCCCTTCAGTGCCGACGCGTCGCACCGACAACGTCAAACCGTTTGACGAAACCCTGAGGCAATATCCCGCTTCCCTTTGACCCGTCAAATTCAATTTTTGAATCTGCTGCGAATTATTTGTATTGTATTATGATTAGTTATAACTTGTATATTGTGATTATCTACGTGGGACTGTTGATGATGATATTAAATAATTTCAAATGATAAATTAATGTTTTTCTAGATTAATTAGAATTATTATTATGAGAAATAATTTTTAAAAGAGTTTATTTTGGAAAAATGTTTAATTTGAATTATTATAATAATAAATAAGTTAAAAGAATTTAATTTGGAAAATGTGCTAGTTTTGGATAATTATAATGTTAAATAATTTTAAAGGAAATTTTTTTGGAAAAGGGATTATTTTTAAAGGAATCTATTTTGGAAAAGATTATTTTTTAGAATTAATCAATTTATGATGATGATGATTGGAAATTGTGACATTTCATGTGTAATTATTTGATAGTTGTAGTTCTATCTTGCACTGTTATTAGTAGTTGTTGACGTTTCCTGTTCATGATTCATGACACTGTTACATAGTATTCATTGCCTTTATCATCCCTTGCTATAATTGAGAATCGTTAGGAGTTTATGACTAGAGTGACCTGTGTAACAGGAGTAAGACCTAGAGGCTTGTGTGTTGTTGGTTTAGAAAAACGAGAAGAGTTGGGATGGGGAAGTCCATGTTCATGTGATCGGATATAGCTGTTGATGTATCTTTCAGGCTCGTCCCATGATCCAGTGTAGCTTGGGGTTAGTTTGTTGGGTCAAAGTGAAGCCAGTGTAGTCACTTTGGTCCGTGAATTTGATATTCACCCGAGTTTAGTTTGAGTTCAAACCAGTATAGCCCTCTGACCGATCCACTGTAGCGGTGTATTACGTGCGCGTAGGGGATTTGTGAACAGTCAGTTATCCGACGATATGAGCGTTGACTCTGTGTAAGATGTGGACTAGTGACCTGTTATAGAATGGTTAGTTACGTGACCTCGTTATTAGATGATTATGGATTCTTGTGAGATGTAGACTAGTTGTGTTTCTTTTCATGCATAGATCGGGATTAATATTTAATTATCTATAATTTGAGACATATGGTATATAAATGAGTGTTTCCTTGTTTAGATTATTTTGCGCGACGTACTACGTCTCTAGTTGTAGATTTTTAAGTATTAATTCCATCTAATTGTATGACCTTGTCACTTGGATGATTAGTCTGATTGCTAGCTGCATGACCTCGTTATCCGATTGATTTTGGATTCTTCTGATTATTATATTCTAGTAGTGAAATATTTAGATTATTAGTATTCCAGTTGCATGCTCTATAATTATTATTACTATTTTTGCATTGGGCTTTTGATTATTCTATTTTCTTTGTGGGATATTGCCGTGTGCCATGCACGCTGACGTACACCTACTTTCTCTGGTGTACGTCAGACTTAGAGAAAGAACAGGTTCAGCTAGGAGATTGCCAGAAGACAGAGGATTCTCAGTAGGAGTGTCTTGCAGATCGAGCAGAAGAAGCCGAAGTTTAGTTATTCCCTCTAGTTGTTCGATGATCTTAGTTTACTTTTGTAGCATTTATTTTCCGCCTGATCATTGTATTTTTTATTCTCTAGTATTTCATTTAGATAGTTTTGTATAAGGGCATGTTTGACCCGTAATATTATGTCTTGGATGATATTCACTTGTGATATGTATTATTTTGTTCTGAATTTATCTATTATATTCTTGTTAACTATGATCCGGGACATGTGCCTTCGTATTGTATTCGTTTCTTGACGCTTAGCGTATTAGATTGAGGAGAAATGTTTATTTTTATTTATTCTCCTTAATCTAATACGTCGCGGGGCTTGCTCACGTTCCGATTCCCGGATATTTTGGGAAGCGGGGCGTGACAATCTTTACCCAAAGAAACATAGCTTTGACCCAAAAGGTTTTTACAGATTGAAAGATCTTTGCCTGAACCGAAAGGTTTTAACAGATCGATGAGATCTCTTCCTGAACCGAAAGATTATTGAACAGAAAGGTTTTAACAGATCGAGGAGGTCTTTGCATGAACCGAAAGGTTTTAACAGATCGAGGAGATCTTTGCCTTGACCGAAAGGTCTTATAGATTGAGGAGATCTTCACAGTACTTGGTCGGTGCACCCCAGTGTACTGTACTGCTATTTCTGGAAGCAGTTTGGTCTTGAAATTCTTGCATCGGAGTAGGCCAAATATTACTTTAAGCACAACGTTTCATAAACGCACAACAGCTAAACTTTAAAAAGTTTTAAAAATATAGCACTTCAAATATCTAATAGATTTATCTGTGTTATTCCAGATTTAGCCATAGGCGCTAACACCACCGACCGACAAACACTTACATGTAGGTGTTATGAGCAAAATTAACCCGTACGATGCCACGGTATTGCCATGAAAATAAGCTAAAAAAGCTTCACAATTGCGTTATAGTACTTAACCCAAATTAACAATTTGTCAAACTAGAGATCCAATGTATTAGAGTACTCTTAAAAGTATTAATAGGATTCTAAGAAATGAATGATAACAACTTAGAATTTATACTTACGAAGATTCATTTTAAAGCACATGGATGCTTAAAACTAATTTTATTTATTAACTTAATTCATTTGATTATATATGATAAATGTGGAAACAAATTACCATGTGTATTTATTGGATCTAAACACATGTCATTGGGATATATCTAAATAAGAGAAAACAATTAATAACTAAATGATTGAAACTTTAACTTACCTTGTTTGAGATGAGATCTCACTGGTTTTCCCTTTCCAAAAGGATCTCATATATCATAATCTTGAAATGTTCTACTTTTCTAGCGTGGACAATATCACATAATAATTTAAAAATAATAAGCATCAAAGTAAACAAAAATAATAAACATCAAAGAAAACTCACATCTACTGTATCAAATTTGCTTCCTTCCTTTTTAGAACTCCTGGCCTCTGCCATGTGGACATAATTTAGAAAAAAAATAAAACTAAATAAATAATCCCCAAAGTTTCAACTAAATAAATAAGTATACATAGAAAGATAAGAAAACAAACCATCTCAGTGCTATCCAAAGTTTCAAATAAATAAATAATCCCCAAAAGTTAACTCATCAAACCATTAACCTCTCCAAATTTATCAACAACCCTTTTCGGAAAATCCTACAACACTCCCACAATCCTCCATATGGAGCAGATGTCAATCTATATTACTCATACCCTCTCTTCTAACATCATTCATCGCTCCTTGACATTGATCTAAGTTCGTTAACTTTCCCTTGTTTCTTTTACTTTTTGATCCATGAATTTGTTTCCCTATTTTTCAATCAAGGAGGATTTGGGATGATGTGGAGAGGTGATGACCTAAGAATTCAAAATAGAGTTTTTGATTGAAAATATTAGGACGAGAAGAGAGGTTTCTAGATAACTATAGATTTATGCTTATGGTTGGAATTTTTTTAGCTATGCTTGTTTTGGATTTGTACTGAAAACTTCAGGGGAGAAGAGAGGTTTCTAAAGAACTATAGGCTTATTCTTCAGATTGGAAATTTTTTTAAAATTATGTTTGGTTTGAAGATGCATATTGAGGTCATTATTTGAAATATAGGATAGAAAAGATAGAGGTGAGGAAGGAGCAATGTGGAGGTGAATGATTGAGTCGGCTCTCCATTTTTTATGGTTTCCTTCTTTCCATAGCCAAATAAAAATCAATTGTAGAGAGAGCGAGTATTAACATTGGAAGAGAAAAAATTGGCACCACAAGAGTTGGACCCTAGACCTTCAGGCTCGAAATATAGAATCTTACCAACTAACCTATGAAGTAATTAGGTGGCGATACAAAGAAAATTGTTTAAATTATATCGTTTACTATAATTATATTAAATAGTATAATATAATATAAATAGTAATAGTAACAGTAATAATAAATTTTTTTTGGGACTAAGAGTGATCTTAGAAGCAGATAGGTTTAAATACGATAAAGTAAATCTTTAATTTTTGAAGGAATATAGTTCTTTATGTGTGAATTTCGGGCTTAAAAATAAATTAGGTGAAACATAAGATCTTAAGAAAAGATCCTTCAATATATACTATTATATTATGGTAGTTAGCAGTTGCTATTCCTATAGTGCCTTGGAAGTTGATACAATGTAGTTCTTTTTGGGCTAAAAAGTTAAATTAATTATATTAAAGTTTGGACTAATGAGTAAAACTAATTTTTTTTCACACCAAACTATTAGGTGCCACTATGTTTAGAAATAGTGGTAGACCTATTAGTTTTAGTATATAGATAAATTTGAAATAGTCTTAGTGTAAATAATTAGCAACAAACTCTTTTGGAGTTTCAAGCGATGTTTTCTTTCAACTGCTTTGTGATATACAAGATGAATCTAAGTTAGACTTTTGATGCTTTAATTAGGAGATGAATTTGACTATGATTTCATCCTTTATCCTCTTAATTTGATGAAACTGATACTTTCCAATGAGTAAAGTAAACCAACTTTTCCGTCTACCCTAATCCGATCAAGCAACGACATCTATAAAGCTGCTTAGAATAGCCTAAAACTACTCCACATTGTTAAGAATAGAGCTTTTGGGAGAAAAGAAACTTCTGAGAAAAAAGAGACTTATTTTATTCATTATATTGAACTACTTAAATACAAGAGTAAGAGGAGAGGTTCTAAAATCCTAATCAATTTAGGACTAAAATAAAGAAAAGCAGGTACCCTAATACTACTATATTTAACATCCCCCATCAAACTTACAGTTAGTAGAGAACCGTGAGTTTGGATAAGATGATTACAATTTTGCATAGATGGTTGTTAGCATGACTTGGCGAGAGGTGGTTTGTTTGTGTCGGAAAATGTTTTTTATTACTGAATCCATTACACGTTTATCGTCTTACAGATTCAAAAAGAAAGTTAGTCTTTTTATAAGACTTTCTTACACAATGAAAACAAACAGGGGGATCTCCTAGAAACACACACATAATCGTTTATTGATCGCTTCTTGCGTGAGATCTTTGCCTGTACCAGGGACTCTTTGATCTATGAACCACCGAGTATCAGATCCGGTAGATCTTGTTTCACAAAGAAAACAAAAACTAAAGTAAATATCTCAACAAGGTGAGATAAGTACTCTTCTCAAGATCAAAACAAAGTCTGATCTTAAGGAAATAGGTGAAAGATGCTGAAGGGGGCTGCAAATCTCTCGAACTCTTCCTCTTTCTGCTGAAGAACTTACCAAGACTTGCCTTTAGATCTGAAATTCATGCTCCTTGCTCGCCAAAACATCAGGGCTTCACCTCCAAGTCTGAAATTCCAGCCCTCCTCAATCAGCACATCATCAATTGCCAATTACCCTTCACAAATGACAAACGAGGATTATTTATCGGGCTTCAGATGCTATGTTTATGGATAAGAGTGTATCTTCAGCCAATAACCATTCTCCCACGTTTAAGGATAGCCTCAAGGCAAATGTAGGACTAAAATAAAGGAAAGCAGATACCCTAATACTACTATATTTAACATCCCCCATCAAACTTACAGTTAGTAGAGAACCGTGAGTTTGGATAAGATGATTACAATTTTGCATAGATGGTTGTTAGCATGACTTGGCGAGAGGTGGTTTGTTTGTGTCGGAAAATGTTTTTTATTACTGAATCCATTACACGTTTATCGTCTTACAGATTCAAAAAGAAAGTTAGTCTTTTTATAAGACTTTCTTACACAATGAAAACAAACAGGGGGATCTCCTAGAAACACACACATAATCGTTTATTGATCGCTTCTTGCGTGAGATCTTTGCCTGTACCAGGGACTCTTTGATCTATGAACCACCGAGTATCAGATCCGGTAGATCTTGTTTCACAAAGAAAACAAAAACTAAAGTAAATATCTCAACAAGGTGAGATAAGTACTCTTCTCAAGATCAAAACAAAGTCTGATCTTAAGGAAATAGGTGAAAGATGCTGAAGGGGGCTGCAAATCTCTCGAACTCTTCCTCTTTCTGCTGAAGAACTCACCAGGACTCGCCTTTAGATTGAAATTTGTGATCCTTGCTCTCCAAAACGTCAGGGCTTCACCTCCAAGTCTGAAATTCCCCCTTGTGTATAGGGACCCCTAAGGGTGTATTTATAGGCTTTGGGTGCTCGTTTTCAGATAATAATTCATAATTTGATCTTATTCTCAGTTAGTAATCACTTTTCCACATTCAAGGATAACTTCAAGTCAGTTGAAGAGACTCTAGAATGAACGAATCTTGAAATTCTACCGAAATACGCATAATTAGGAGGCTGAACGGGGGAAACAGGCTGACCAGGTGCGAAACACCAATGGCGTTTTTCCCATGTGAGCGAAACACATATTGTGTTTTGCCCATATGGACGAAACACACATGGTGTTTCGCCACCTGTGGGCGAAACACAGCTCCTGGCTGAGTTGTTTCTTCCTTGTTTTGCTATTTCATGTGTTTCATTGACTCGTACACTTCGCCGACTCACTTTGTGTGCTTGTTGGCTTCTCTATGTCATCGGATGATCCTCTTTGACTTAGATAATGACGTTTATCACATTCTCTTCATCTCGAGCTACACGCGAGAACCTATAGGTAATTTTTAACACCTACAGATACCCTCTCCAAAGTGTTCCAGACTCATTCTTTTATAAAGGAGCCTGGAATACTTTGGATATGATGAGCCTAGCCTTCAATTCATTGACTTCTTTAGTTTTTAGTCTATTCAGTATTTTATCAAATAACTAAAAATTTTCCGGTGCTACGTTTATCATCTGACTGTTATCAAAATCTTGAACTGAAACTGGTGTGTGGATTTTTAAATTTAGCTCGTGTTGTTGAATCGATGTTGAACTGATCATTTTCATCGAGAATTGGTATCTGAATAACAATTGGACTCCCCACGATTATCCTTTTGACCTAGAATCTCATCCTAAGCCTTATTTCGACGAAAATCATCGACGCATTGATCGGTGTAGACCTTCGTTGTAATGTATTGACCGGCGTTGACTCTTATTGTAACGTGTTGACCAGCATTGGCTTTCATTTGTAATGGGTTTATCGATGTTAACTCTCCTTTGCAACGTGTTGACCGGCGTTAACTTGTGTGAACACAATTTACGCTCATACGTTGATTAGAGTCTACACAGTTTAAGCTCTTAAGACGTTGGAGTGGGGAGGATTAGTTTATACTTGTATACTCCTTAGAGTTTCAGGAATCAGTTTAACCTCGTGTACCCGTTAGAGGTTCAAGGATATACAATTTATACTCGTATACTCATCAGAGTGTTGGAAGAGCAAGCTGAGAATACATCAGACGCTCACCAGGTTGAGCTCTTTGTACGAGATTTGATTGTAGGACCAACCGTTGGTGCTGATACAGCTACTATCTCTGAAGCTATCTCACGTTGCTCAAGTCACGAGACCAACTGATGAAGCTGGTGGGTTAATGACTATTAAAACTGATTTGAAGGTGGAGCTTGTACGAGTTTTGTGAAGAGAAGCTCTCCGAGCTAGGAGAGTGAATCCGTCATTGCAAGCTATTTATCTAAGCATAATAGGATTTTTGGCAAACCCTAAGCCATCAATGGATTTTATAAGCCTTTACCGACTACCGTTTGAGTCGGGCGAGCATGTAGATTATCTAAGTCCGTTCTACATGTAATGTTATGCTAAAAGCATGAACTATTTTAGACTTAGTGCTATGATATCGAATATATAGACTTTGTCACTTTCACGGGAATGTACCACCCAGCAACGCATGTTAGGCATAGGCTTATCTCTAATTAGGGATCAAGATAATGTCCCCCATGCGTGCAAGACATAAATTTTAGCGTTATTAATAATAACCTGTCACGATGTCGAATACATGGGCTTTCATCCTTTTCTCTGCAAAAGACCAACCGACAATGCGTGTTAGGTGTAGACTTATCTCTAATTAGGAATTGAGATAAAGTCCTCCAGGTATGGATTCTGGTGTCTTTTTCGCGACAAAAGACTAACTAACAACGCGTGTTAGGCGTAGACTTATCTCTGATTAGGGATCAAGATAATGTCTCCCAGGCATGGATTCCGATGTCTTTTTCGTGACAAAAGACTAACCTGTAACGCGTGTTAGGCGTAGACTTATCTCTAATTAGGGACCAAGATAAAGTCCCCCATGCGTGCAAGATATAAATTTTTGTCGCTACGATGTTGAATACGTAGACTTAGTCATTTTCGCGGGAATGGACCACCCGACAGCATGTGTTAGATGCAGACTTATCTCTAATTAGGGATTAAGATAAAGTCCCCCATGCATGTGAGGCATGGATTTTGGTTAGGTTGTGTCTTCTCTTGGGGCAAATACGAATCATGTGCTGGAGAGGAAGAATTTTATATTCTATCTTCAGCTGCAAAAGAAACTCAATGTGGGATCTCCACTTCGAGAATTAAAAAAGATTCGGATAACTCTAACTATCAGAAGGTTTGATTACCAAATTTTAAGGTGGATTTCTCATTTATAGAGAGGGAATTCTAGTTTTGGCCCTAGCTATAGGAAGGTTTGACCAAGTAGGAGGTATGAGACGACCCTAATTGTAGGAAGATTTGATCGCTCGATTTGAAAGTGGACCTCTCGTTCATGGAAGGAATCGAGAGGGGAGTTTAACTTTGGTTCTAACTGTAGGAAGGTTTGACTAAGAAATAATAGGAGTGGAGGTACAAATAATAGTGGAAATATTGATTTGTACAAATCACTAAGTGGGGGTTTTCAGTATCAAGTGGCAAGATCTTGATATGAAGGGGATTCGATAATCACCATGGATCAGCATATTGAAATTTTGAGTACCATGTCAGGACTTCAACAGTAGGAGTGCTAAAGGCTAGACATAGTGGGAGTTTGAAGGGTTTTAACCATGAATAATTTTGGTGGACCCACCAACAATTAATTTGATCAGTGAGAGATTTTGTAATGGAGGACCGTGAATCATTTAAACACTCCATAATAACACCGTGGGAGTTTTGTGAGGAAAGATTGACTATATGCAGTCGTTGAATTTCATCTCAACGAAAGAGTGCTCCGAAAGTCACAATGGGAGAGTTTTAATCATCTTAAAAATGATTAAATAGTCATAGTAGGAGGTTCTTAATCCTGATTAAGATGAATTATTCCGATGATTGGTTTTTACCTTGAATAATCAATCGGTTTTGGATTATCCTTAAGAATACCATGTGTAGTATTCTCTAGGAACTTCACATTGGAATGTATTGAGGTATTCCACCCCCAGCTCTTTGGCGAACCTGAATTCAATTATATTCGGCCACATTGTTAAGCTATCCTTAAGAATATTAAGAGTAATATTCTTCAGAAACTTCTCGTTGTTGGAAATAAGGGAAGCAGTTTAACCTCGTATACCCGTCGGAGGAAATAGAGAAGCAGTTTATACTCTTATACTTGTTCGAGTCTTCGTCGTTCTCATTTGGCTTGTTTTGTCATTATGACGTTGATATCAGCCAAGGTTTGAATGTTATTCTTCAGAGTAAGACAAGTCTTAGTTGGATGATGGACCCTCCTGTGATACACACAATACTTTGGATCCGATGTCTTATTTGCTTCCTCCTGATTTGTAATCGGTGGCAGCTTAATCTTGTTGTTGGCAAGGAGGTACTTAAAGATGGCTGGAACTTCATCATCTTTGAAAGAATACTCCTCCTGAGATCTCGAATCAGGAGTTCTTTTTGACATTTGGTGAACGTCAACAGCAGTTGCAGATGCCTTAACCGTCGATTGGCTTCTCTCAGCCTTCTTTCTTTTGAAAAAGCGTTCGGCCAGTTCACCATGTAGTTTTAACTCTTTTCACATGGTTGAAGGTACAACTCCTATGATCTCTAACTTGTTCAGGGAAAGATTGTTATGACAGGTCTAGAATATGAATTCCTCCGTGACCGGATCCTAGCAGTTCATCGTCTAGTTGCGGAAGTGTTTGACAAAATTATCAACCATCTCCCCGTCCTTTTGCTTCTCATCTAGAAGAGTTCTGATCGATACTTTACTGTCATCATCAAAAAGTGGCTGAGAAATAGGCTTTCCATGTCGTCCCAGGTGTTGATACTTCCTGGCTTGAGACAGCGATACCAATCGAAGACGGCCCCACGAAGGGTGCCAACGAATGACTGGACCATCAAAGGTTCATTATTGGAGATCACGCCCATGTGGAACTTGAAGTAAATTAGGTGTTGAGTGGGTGAGCCTCTCCCGTCGAACAGCGTGAAGTTAATTAGATTAAACTTTGCTGGATACGGGATTGACACCCACTCTCTTGGATAGGGACATATAATACCGGTCTTTTTCACCTCTTGAGTGGTCATCAAGGCATTGATTATGCTTTCGAGGTCTTTCATCTTCTCGTCTACTCTTGTATTTTTCTTTGGGTGATTTCAGGAAGGAATAACTGGACCACCCCTAGAGTTGTTATTTTCGATGGGACCACCCCTAGCGTTATTGTCTTGAAGAGGGAGGTCAGCACCGACAATGTCTTCCACTTTCGGGTCGCTATCTGCCTGATTGGTATTGTTGCGACGGCTAGACTCAACAATCTGATTTGATAAGGCTTGAATCTATTTATCGTGTACTTCCCTCATTCGTTGCATGATCAGCTCTATCTCAGCCTTAAATTCTTCTTTCTGCTTTGCCAAAGCTTCTTGAAGTAGTCGAGTCATTTGTTCGATGGTGACCATGAACGTTTCACGAGATCGTCCCACGCTAGACAATGTATTATCAGAGGCGACTGCAGAGCAAACATTCAACTTTTAATCATTTGAGGAGTATCCTCTATTCAGCCTAGGTCTGATAGTTCCTGATCGTAACCAAGCGATATGCTAGGATGCCTCTGGAAAGGGATCAGGACTGGAACGTCGTGTTGACTTTCCCTTATCAGCCATATTAATGCTAACTTCTGAAAGTTCGTCATCATGACTGTTGGATCTTCTTCAAAAGTGCCTTGATTTGGAATTAGATGCTTCGGTGGAGATCCTTTTGAATATCGAGACCCACCATAGAGCGGTCTTGGGGCAGCTACACATTGATAATACTACCCTGATTAACTTTTCACACGGACAATGAGAGTCTGATTCCACGATACTTCTCTTTTGTGATTTATTCATATGCCTAGCCTAATAGTACAACTCATTGATATTGTAGCCGAAGCAATCCATCAGCTGTTGACTTGATTCCCCAGGTATGATGTTGTCATGTAACAGACACGTCTCCTTCTAGGGATGTAACGCCTTGTTGGTGTTCTTAGGAGTTGCACGTTTAGATCCACCCCCTTATGAGTATGGAATCTTGACAAGCTCCTGAACCTAGCCATACAACCAAAGCGGACGGTTACGAGTGTTTTCCCGATATGGGATGACTTCGACTTGTTGGGAGGACACGTACAACCCCCAGCCTGAATAGTCACTTGGGATTCGTTCACCAGACTCAAGCGTTCATTCACTGGAATTTTTCCCCGATCTTCATGTAGAGGACCAAGGTGATCCACCATTATTTTCTTGATCTTGAGCAAATTATCACCGCCACGAGGCTTCACCGAAGGTGCGGGAGCAGAAGGAGCATGATCGGAGGCTAACGGAGGCTGAGAAACAGCCTTGGTGCTGGCACCACATGTGAAACACTGCTGGTGTTTCACCCTAGGTGCGAAACACAAATTGTGTTTCACCCTAGGAGCGAAACACATATTGTGTTTCTCCCCAGGTTGGGGCACTTTGAAGATCTTCCGAGTTGATTTTGTTGCTGTTTTGACTTTCGGCCCCCAGATTTATTTGGATTTTAGTGGTTTTTTTGTCACCTCTTCCTTCTGTAGATCTTGTACCTTCGGCACAAGAATCCATGCATGCACGAGAAGTGCGTAATGCTTATGAGTACGCTCCTGAAGAGTTGAACGGGTCCTTTTAATGAGAACCCATTCTTCCGTCGATGGTTTGGAGGAAGTGACAACAAATTGCCGTTAAGGCGGCGGGATTATTTGATGCTTCCTGGACTCCAAGTCTGCATAGTAACGAACCCCATCAACTTGTTCTAAGGCCTTGGCGATTTGAAGAGCTTGGCGTTGGCGTCATCTTTGATGAGCCCTCTTCGTTAGAGTTAGCGTACTATGGTTGAAGAACTCCTTGACTGGAGAGGAGTTATGACGAGTAGAGTCACTTGTAGCCTTTATTGGTGAATACGCCTTCTTCAAAGATGAGATTTTTCCGCACTTGCAGGGAGAGGAGGATTTTGATGAAGATGAGGAGAAATATTCCTTGAACTTGACTTCGTCAAACTCGTACTTGACCTCTAAATCAACCGAGATCTTGATCTTCGATTGCGACACGACAGTCTCGGCAACAAAACTGTTAGCTTCCACTGTGGTCGCCAGCGTATTTGCGTCGGAAATATTTTTCATTGTAGAATCCATTACATGTTTATCGTCTTACAGATTAAAAAAAGTTAGTCTTTTTATATGTTTTTCTTACACAATGAAAACAAATAGGGGGATCTCCTAGAAACACACGCAGGATCGTTTATCAGTCATTGCTTGCGTGGGATATTTGCCTATGTCGGGGACTCTTTAATCTATGGACCATCGAGTATCAGATCCGATGGATCTTGTTTCACAAAGGAAACAAGAGCTGAAGTAAATATCCTAACAAGGTGAGATAAGTACTCTTCTCAAGATCAAAACGAAGTCTGATCTTAAGAAAACATGTGAAGGATACTGCAGGGGGCAGTAAATCTCTCGAACTCTTCCTATTTTTGCTGAAGAACTCTCCAAGACTCACTTTTAGATCTAAAATTCATGCTCCTTGTTCTCCAAAATGTCGGGGTTTCGCCTCCAAGTCTGAAATTTCCCCCTTGCGCATAGGGACCTTAATGGTGTATTTATAGGCCCTTTTCTAGATAAGAATTCATGATTTGATCTTATCCTCAGTTAGTAACCACTTTTCCATGTTCAAGGATAACTTCAAGTCAGTTGAAGAGGCTCTAAAATGAATGAATCCCAGAATTCTATCGAAATACGCGTCGTCGGGAGGCTAAATGGGCGAAACAGGCTGACCAGGTGCGAAACACCAATGGTGTTTTACCCACTTGGGTGAAACACATAGTGTTTCACCCATGTGGGTGAAATACACATGGTGTTTTGCCTCTTGTGGGTGAAATACAGCTCGTGGCTGAGTTGTTTCTTCATTGTTTTGTCGTTTCGTGTGTTTCATTGACTTTTACACTTCGCCGACTCGCTTCATGCGCTTGTTGGCTTCTCTATGGCATTGGATAATCTTCTTTGACTCAGATAACTATGTTCATCACCTTCTCTTCATCTCGAGCTGCGTACGGGAACCTATACACAATTTTTGACGCCTACATGGCTGAATTGGAGCACATTTATTTCCAGAATGGCAGGCAGAGAAATCATGTTATTGCATTGGTGATCGATAAGCATGCATCGTGGTTACGAGAGGGTAGACCCAAAGTCATGGGAGAAGGAGGGATGACTGGATCTTGCAAGCGGCGAGGTATGATGTTGCAGCAATGATCAGTAGTCATGCACAGTGGTCATGAGAGTGTAGACCTACGGTCACGAGAGGAGGCACAATGATAGGATCTTGCAAGCATCGGTGAGAGGAAAGTGATTGGCTAGAGAGAGCTTGGCCAGAGTTTGGCCAAGGAGCGGGAAATCTCGCTAAGGCAATTCGTCAAACACCTTATGTGCACGCAATGAATTGTTTTTACAATTACACCAATCAGAAAAGTTGTGGTGTTGGCAGACAGAGGTTTGCGATGGAGAAACTACTAGTGTTTCGTAAGGTGAGAGTTTGTAGCTGTAGGGTTTGGATGAGGCTTAAAGCTGCAAGGACAATGACCAGCGGGTTCAAGTTGTCCGACCTGATCAGAGCTGATCGACAATGATGAGAGTTATCCTTGGCAGTAGTGGCAGCCACGAAGTGGTAATGTTATGATGTAGTCAAGTCCGACAGTGTCACTGTCGTAGGCGCTAGCTTCTGTTGAAGAGGATTCAACGGTGTCACTTCCATTGGCACTGCAGTTAGAGACGGTGTAGCAGTGCCACTATAGTGGGCACTAGCTGTAGTGGCGGTGTCCCTACTATGAGGGTGAGAGACGACTGAGTGATGGGCTAGCAGTGGTCAAGCGACGAGGGTGAGAACATGCATCGTGGCTTGGTGGCGATATTTGAGACTTGAACAGGTGGTGGTATGAGGATCTAGTGGCTATAGTTGTTGGTAGCAGTGGTCAGTGATGAAACAGACTATGTTGTAACGGACTATGATGGAGTAGTGAGGATGTTGTAGGGAGGCTGTCAGCGATGATCGAGATCGCGATTGGCTGTTGAGTGATGTTGTGTTGTCCGGTGGCAACACTAGTGATGAAGTTCTTAAGGGTTAGGGAGCTGACAGGTGTGACGGTGCTGGTTGAGTGTAGGTAGTGGTTGAAGTGGCCAATGAGAGGTTGGTGGTGGAGCTTTTAGTTGTAGAGCTACAAAGACCAGGTCTCTGTGTAGCATATTATCGAGCACATGGTGCACACATGAATTTGGATAGAGACATGTGGCTGGATAGACGCATTGGCAGCCCCATGAGGGCTGTTAGAGGTGGTGCTTTAGGGTTTCACAATCGGAGCAAGAGTTGTTGCCACTGGGGCGTGTAGGAATTTCAAGGATGACCCTTGTAGAGTAGTTAGGAGTGACTGAGGATTGCCTTTGCTAGGTGTCTCAGGATTGCTAGTAGTCGAGAGGAGTTGCTCAAGTGGGCATGGCTGAAGTGTCGACAACAATTGTTTGTGGGTGGTGGTAGTGTCATTGGAGTTGGCCTGGCCGAGGGTGATCAGATCTTGCTGAGGATGGTCAGATTTGGACAAGGGTGATAGGATCATGGGCTAGGAGATGACCGAAGATGCTCTGGTGGATCTAAGCAACACGACAATGCTCGATAGTTGGAACTAGAGTCGGCTGATTGGCAGCCGTAAGTTAAAGTTGGTATCGAAGCAGCGAGGTTCAAGGTGAACAGTAACTCGGTGCGTAGGTGAACAGTACTCGCATGTGAATAATGTCATTTAGCAAATGTTAGGGCAAGGGTTTTATAGTGAGCGGAGCACGGTGAGAGGTTGTAAGCAATGGGCTAGTGCGTCAAGATTGAATCGAGTGTCGAGGTCGTCGAGGGGAAGCATGAAGTTTTTGGCAAAATCTTCTCGGCGACACAATGTAGAGGAAGAAGAAAGAGGTCTCTCTAGGGTCAAGAGGATGTCTCCGATACCATGTTAAGAATAGAGGCTTGGGAGAAAATAGACATTTGGGAAAAAAAAGAGACTTGTTTTATTCATTGTATTGAACTGTTTAAATACAAGATCAAGAGGAGAAGTTCTAGAATCCTAATTGATATGGGACTAAAATAGAGGAAAGTAGATGCCCTAATACTACTAAATCTAACACACATGCTAGCACAAATAGCACTTAGATACCTCATAGCTTCATTCACTTTGCACATATATATATATATCGATAGTTGTTTTCTGTACCATTTATATACCCTAAGTCTTTAGTATCATCTTATACAAACATGAAAATTGCAACCTGAATATTTCATATAACATTTATATGTCAATCTTGAGCTTTTTAACCATTAAAATTTATTAAATTCATATTTAATGTTTATTTAAGTTTTATTTAGCCTAGAAAAAAATCTAATGATAAAAATGATAACACTAAATTGTTGTAGTATCAAATAACAGTTAAAAAAGAGAAAAAATAGCTTTTTAATTTAATTTTGATATCTAAATCCCCAAAAAAATTCAATCGGTGGGATAAAAATACCATCAACATCATCCAAGAGGCATATAGTGAGTAGACTAGGTGTGTTGAGGTTATTAATATGTGAGTATAGACCCACATTAAGTAGGTTAAAAAAGAATGACAAGTTTAAATAGAAGTTAGAGCGTATACCTATTAGCTATAATTAATTCAAATGTCTGTTTCAGTAATTTTGGATATGTAAAGGTTCTGCATCACTATGGTTGTAAAATTGGAATGCTTTTAAGAGGTGGCTGGATCATGGATGGATTAAGAAAAGGCTTCGTTACTACGGTTTATCGAAATTGGTTGCAGAGCGCGAGGAGGTATGATCTATCAATAGAAATTTAATTTATTATAAGTATAGTTCATTACTACACGTTATCCCTTTAGTTTTTATATTTCATTCTGAGCCATCGACACCATTTTCTAAGTTCAAAACAGGGGTGCTAAACTGTATTAGTACTCAAAAAAATATCTGTAATCGTATCCTTAGGGTACGATTATGTTTACTCAAATCTATAACCAATAGGATATAGTTATGGATATAGTTTTGTGGTGAATATCCAGATCCATATCCGAAATATCCGAATACATATTACTGTTACAATAATTTTATTCCTTAGGTTATGGATTTGAGATTAATTTTAATGATCAAGATATCTAAATTTAGTTTTCAGATATAACGAACATATTAAATAACACTCTTGTCCTTTTTAATATTATCAAACTTTCTCATATATGTTTTATTTTTCCGCATGCATATCCGCTTATATATCTGCATGCATATCTGTATCCGCATCTGATTTTAGCGGATATGGATATGAAATTTTCTTACCGAGGTATATCCGTAATTGTATTCGTATCTGCAATGGGTAGGCGGATATAGATATGATAAGTATCATATCTGAGCCGTATCCGAACCAAATGCACCCTAGTTCGAAGTCTCAACATGGAAAGCACAAGTGGATTATGTTCCACATGGGAACAACGGATGAAACAAAAAGCAGGCAACTCAAAACCAAAGACGCTTTTGTTTATGAAGATTTAATTTTTTTTTCAAAAAATAAATCAGAACACTATATTTATAAATTGAATAAGTAAAAAGCGTGTAAGATACTGTTGCGTCTAATGTCTAATCATCTTCAATTAGCTGTTAATTGAAAAAAAAATCAAATTATTGCATTCTTTACCTTCAATTCCGATTTCAAATGACAAGATTAGAGCACCTAATATTTCCAATTCCTAATATTGTCACTTGAAACTGGATAGATGGTTAAGACTGGGGGTAATTGAATTCTTTCCAATTACCGGCTAATTGTAGAGTATGCAATCCTTACATCTAACAATCCAAGGTATGGCTAATAACTATTTGTAGGATAATTTAATGAGAAAGAATTAAGCTCTCCCTGCTATGTCTATCTCCACTCTCTAATGTAAATACACTAAAAATCACAATTTAAAAAGTTTTAACTAACTCATCAAATGACCATATTTGTTCAATTACGGAATCATATTAATCTTCCAATCACATAACCATTTGATTGAAAATTTCTAATTTATATAATTGTTTTATATTACCATTTCGAGGAAAATGATGACTACACTCTATATTCCACACTACTTCTACAGTACGCTTAGATGGTGCTGAGGTGCAATGCTTAGATGTACTTAATTATCATTACTAATCGTCTTTTATGGGGAAAAGGATAACTGTCAAAAAACAATGTTACTCATCTTCGTGTTCTTTCTTCATCTTTCGTTCTTATTTATCCCCCACAAAATCATCTTAGAAGGAAAAAAAATGCTAATCACACAATTTTCTTTGCATCAAAAGTTTCAACATTTGATATTTTGCGGAGGATTAGTTGCAAGTTCCACGAGGCGGCAAGTGGTAGCATATCGTAAGCAAGGGCCGATCCACATAAACCCCTTGGGTGCAGTTGCACCCCTATAGTTTCTATAATTTGTATATAGCCCATTGTAATTTTCACGGCCTATTCCTCACAAATTTTAGAAATTGCACCCCAAGTCCCCAGCCCATTTAAGCACACTATTATCTATACTATTTGAATTGGCCCCTCGAAAATAACAACCAATTATATTTTATGTAATCAACAAGTAGGCGCAAATGTTTACAGCCCAAACTTAGCAGAGTACAGACACAAAAGTTCAAAACCAAAAAATTCCAAAACCCAAGGTGCAAGAAAAGGTTCGGTGGCTCAACGTCTATCTAAAATACTGGAACATCATCCAATCAGCTGGGAAATTGTTTAAGAAGGCTTGGAGGATATTCAGATAGTTCACTTCTGATATCTTTGGAAGATTATTGTAACTATTTTGTTATCGAACTGTTATGTCTTAATTTATTTACTCTTTTGTTTGTTAGTTTATAGAAAATCTAATTCAAGTAAATATATGTATAGTTGGCTTTGGTTCTTTCTTATATCTGTGTCAACGATGAGTGACGACAAGGCCCATTCCTCATCTTCATAGATCTTTGAAAGAAGAAAGTTATACGTCTCTATTTAGTTAAATTTTATTTTCTATCTACCAACATCTGGATACAGTTCGTATCCTACTTTTTGTAACTATAACATTTTTATCTTATTTTAATGAACGGGGAGCAACCCTTGTTTTTCTATAAAAAAAGATAGTTAAACCAAAAATCCATGAAAATTTTCTTCCTCTCTCGTACTTCTGTAATGACCCTAAAATTTGATACTAGTTAAAATTTTTTTTGAGTATTTTTAAATATTTAATAACTATTTGTTAGAAAAGCATTTGTATTTTCTCGGCCTTTTAGAAATTTTCTATGATTTAAAAGTCTAAATTTTATATTTATTTAAATTATTTGGATATTTATAAATTTATTTTGTGCAGTAAAAATTTTTGAAATTATTTTGTTGTGTTATCGGTACTATACGTAATATTTTAAATAATATGTTGTACTATTAATATTATTTCGTATAATACTTTGTATTATTAATTACATATTATTTGTATAATTTGTCGTATTATTTCTACTATTACATATTATCTGTCATATTAGTATAATTGGTACATTTTACTGTGTATATAATTATCCCATAATTACTTGATTTTAAATGTAAGAAAATATAATCTTATTATTAATTATTCTCGTTTAATTGTATAATATGTGTATATTTCGACTATTTCGTATCAACTGCTGTATTAGCACAACATATACGTTTTTAATTATAAATAATTATTCCGTAATTTTTTTAATTTTTTAAATACTAGTAATGAATAGTAACAGAGGCGGAAGCAAACTAGATAGTATTTACATAAGATGCTTACAAACTTGAAAGAAAATAAACTTAAACACTTACAAACCGAAAGCTTGGTGATCCGCTGGAGCTAGTAATAGTAGAGCACACTTATCTTACAAACACTCAAAAGAAAACTTAAAAGCAAACTTCACTCAAACTTAAACTAAAACTGAAAACTTAAAAAAGGAAACATGAGGGAATTCTCTAGAGAGGATCAGACTTCACTCTCCAAAACGCCTCCTCCTGAACGCATCAACTCCTTCTCCTTATGTCGAGAATCATATCTTCAATCCTATCTTTTTGATTACTTATTGTCTGAAGGTGAATATTGGCAAAATTATTTTGTTCAGTCACAAGGATGATATCCCTTTGCAAGGGTACCAGTTCGCAGTGTCCCCACCAGTCATTCCAAGCACCAGAAGTAAAGGCGACTAGAACATCTTTATTGTTAACCATCGAAACTTATTTTTTGGCTATTAAATTCTTCAAATTGCATATCGGCAGGAGTGGGTCTCCTATAGTAATTCTTTGTATTATTGGAAGAATATGGATGTTTTTTGTCGTTACTGTTCATTTTTACTATTTATTACTATATTTTTTTCTTTTAATTTTGATATACATGTGAACGAAGAAGAAGATATAGCTATAAACAATAGATATATCCTCTCCTCCGTCTACACAGTAT
Source organism: Asparagus officinalis (assembly GCF_001876935.1). Taxonomy (NCBI): domain Eukaryota; kingdom Viridiplantae; phylum Streptophyta; class Magnoliopsida; order Asparagales; family Asparagaceae; genus Asparagus; species Asparagus officinalis. The sequence goes on along the minus strand of NC_033797.1, from coordinate 92,669,510 downwards.
TCCCCACGAGCTAGCTCTATCGTATCAAGGCTAAACAAGTCCTGGTCACGGTTGGTATCAGACCCTAACCCTATATATAATCTCTCGTTTTCATCTCACCTCAGCCGTCTTCACCCTTCTCTCTCATCCTTTTCTCTCTCCTGTTCACGAAAACACGTCGACACCCTCTCTCTCTTCCTTCATTCCAAACCCGCAACGCCAGATCTACTTCTTCCGCCATCTCTTTGCCATGAGTCAACCGTCGTACCCCCGCCGCAGCTCCGCATGCTAACCCGAGCCCCTCCTCCTTCAGCGGAAAAACTCCAACAGACCAAGACTCCGCCTCCTATCACTCTTCACAGCCGACGCTTCCCTTCAAGCTCACCTCCGACCAAACCCAACCCCCCACAGCCGCAAGCTTCTCCGCGCAGCAGACCTAGTTCGCCACCGCTAGCTTCTTCGCGTAGCCACATACCTGTTAGACCCTAGAGGGGGGGGGGGGGATTAGGGTCTTATGCTAATCTAATCCGATTTTATGCCAATTAAAACTAATAACAAGTTATCCTAACAAGTATGAAATACAACAAGATATATGATCTAGGATAAGCAATATGAACAATTAGATATATCCTAGCAAAGAGATATACTATAAGATATATGCAAGGATATACAAATTAACACATGGGTGAAATAAACATAAACAAGATAGTGGGCAAAGTAAATAATGAGACAATGGCGATATGAGCAATGAGCATAAATAAGAATAAACGCTAAAGCACACTCAAACACAATCAAATGATCACGGAGTTCGGACCTTCTGTCCTACGTCTCCACTCCCCACTCCTGGGGAGAAATCCACTATCACAACCGGGTTTTCTACGTTCACCCGAATAACGTTTACACCACACAATACGGTTTTCTAGTTTACCAAAAACTCTACAACTAACACACTCTTGTAATCCCACTCTACACCCTCTCAAGTGTTGAACTAGACGTGTCTCCCTCAAGTGCTCGGATACAACCTCTCCCTAGGTTCGTCAACCGACGCCACTCCTCTTGGGACGATCCCCGACTCTCGCCACACACTTCTCTCGGTGTACAAGTGTATTACAAAGTGTATCCTCACAATAGGCACAATATAAATTAAATGATTGTTCTCTAAACAATGTGAGAATTCAATTAAGCACAACTCTTAGTCATAAACCCACAATTCCAAATTATACTATGAATGTAAATACAATAAGCTCAAAAGGTTGTGTGTGAACAAAGAGATATAAATCAAAACTAAACTCAATGTAGTTCTAGCTTAATAACAATGATAATCAAATATATAAAAGAGCTAGAAATAGAGTTTAGAAAACTTCTCAATAGATCAAGAGTTGGAGGGAGAATAGTTGGAAGCTCAAACTTCAATAGATGATCTCCTCAAGCTCTTGTGGAATTGATTCACAAAACCAAAACACTCAAATGCTTAAAAGCTTATAAACACACTTAAACTAAACATAAACCCTTGTTAAAACTTTCTTAAACTTGTTTTAAAACTCTCTCATTGTTACTGAGATAGAAGGGGGTTTAGGGGTTTATATAGGAAGAGGAAACAACAGTAAAAACCCCAAACAAATGACAAAAAAGCCCCAGCCAACGGTAACAAGAAATAGCCGTTGGAAAGGACCTGACAGAGCGGCGGTCGACCTCGAGCAACAAAAAACCAGCAGAAAACTCAGTCGACTGCGGCGGTCGACCGCGAGAAATTTTTAGCTGACGGTCGACCGTAGCGGTTGACCGTAAAAGTTTCTGCTGCCCATTATGCAAAGGACTCAGGCGCGGTTGACCGTGGCGGTCGACCGTGAACTGATATATGAAAATAAAGTTCTGAAAACTGTTTTTCTGATTTTAAAACACCGTTTAAAAATATCAAACAAATTCCAAAAAATGTAAAACTTTGGGGAATGATTGTAGACATGATAATTAACATGCTACAATGACTAGTTTCCAAAAAGGACTTTTCAAATAAAAAATATCATCATTTTACAAAATAGGCCAAAACATGAAAATGTAAACATGTGAAATTTGACATTTTGGCTAAACAATGTTTTGAAACTTTACAAAATGATTATGTAGACTTAATAAAATATGTATATGATTATTGTTAAGTACAAAAACTAAGAATACAATATTTTCACAAATACAATAGAAAATGAAACATATGAGTATGTATATGAAAATATATTTGTTTCATATCTAAGTAGATAAACCAAATCACAATAATAAATATGAAATATGTAATTTCATATTTATAAACATGAAAACCAAAACTTGTGTTGTATATATATATGACTACATATATATACAAGGAAACCAATAAAATATGTGTGTATATGATATTGAGCTTAGAGTACCAACACACATAATATATAAACCTAAACAAAATTACCCAAGCTTGATGAAGGTCTTCAATGAGCTCAACTTGGTACACTTACGGATGAAGCTTGAACTTGATCTTTAACTTTGAATTGTGTAGGCTTCACTCCACAATTTCGCCAACCTCCATTGAATATGATCGTTGAAGCTCTATTCCATCCATCCTCCAACTCGTTGTTTGCCTAGAATAAATACGAAAACACAAACACTAGACAAACAACATTAGAAGTAAATTGTTTGTTAAACACCATCAAAATAAGAAGGTCAACAAGACCCAGTTCACCGTCGCCTCTGATCCTGTAACCAGCCTCGGGCCCTCGCCGTCC
>NC_033797.1:92651098-92666773 GCF_001876935.1 Asparagus officinalis | reverse complement strand
AGCGTCCGAGCCTCCGACACCGACAACCCCTCCACAAGACCTGACGCCGTCTCCCCCGTTGGCCTCCTCTCTCCCGAGCTCGCCACTGCCCGACAGAGATCCGAGTTCGTCGCTGTGCTCCTCCGCATCAGATCCAACCTGTGCCGTCAACGTCAACTTGTTCGACGCACCGAGACAAGATCTCGCCGTTTAATTAGTATATTTTTATGATTTTTATTGTTAATTATCTTAGTTAGATATATTGTTTTGATTAATATCATTATGGTGGTTAATGTGCATACTTGAATATCTGTGTGGAATGATGATGTGTAATACTAGCTTATATCTGAGAGTTGACGAGCATGAATGACGAGCGCACGAGTGGAAATTAGATCAATAATGTTGTTAATTGTATTTTTAAGAAATTACGGACATGAAATGATAAGTTAGGTGTTAAAATTGGAATTTACGAAATATTTTTGAAAAAATAAATAAATTAAAGGTAATTTATAAAATAGGGAAATGTTACTTTTCATGTAGAAAAGAATTAACATATATATATGTATGTATTACATAAATATATTATTTTATATTAATTACGATGAGAAATAGTTTTTGAAATTAATTATTTGAAAAAGAATTTTTTTAGAACGTATAACCGATAGTCATAGAGCGCAACATTTCATGTGCAAAACGACGTCGGTTTCCAGTTTTCTTTTCACCACATTGTTATATTAGAGGATACTTAATTTTGGTTAACTTGAGAAGTTTGGGCATCCTAGTAGTAAGATAATAATGAAGTCCCCTTATGTATGCATTCATGCTGCAGTAGACTGTTCATGCATTTGATGTTTCTTTATAGTTCTTATTCATGCTTCATAAATCGGTTTAATCATGTTCAACATGCCGTGTTATTATTCATTATCTTTGATGTGTTGAGAACCTTAGTAGTTAGTGATTTAGTAGCCTCGTGCGTCATGAACATACTTAGTGACATGTGTGAGTATGTTGACTGAGTTTAGGTGGTGAACCCGAGTTTCAATAAGGATTATGGTTGACTTAGAAAAACGAGAAGAGTTGGGATGGGGAAGTCATTGTTCATGTGATCGGATAAGACTGTTGATGTGTCTTCCAGGATCGCGCCAGTGGTTGGTGTCGCCACTGGGGTTGGTTTGTAGGGCTAAAGTGAAGCGTGTACATCACTTTAGTCAGTGGAATCATTTCGTCACCCGAGTTTTGCTTGAGTTCGGACCAGGCAAAAAACGGTTTACGTGTAGTCTCTTAACCGCATGTGTAGCAAGATTGGATGCACATAGGGGATTTGTGAACATCCAGTTATCTGATGATAGGAGCGTTGACTCCGTGTGAGATGTGGACCAGTGAGTTTTAGGATGGTTAGTATTTGACCCGGTTACTGTATGTATTTGGCTGTATGTTATCATGTTTAGTATATGATTACTTTTTGACTTAGTAGATTTTCAGTTGCATGTATCATTGTCTTTCCTATTACTATTATTACTGTTATAGCATGGGTAATACGACCGTTTCATTTTTTTCATATTAGATCTTGTCGTGTGCCATGCACGCTGATGTACACCCATTTTTTCTGGTGTGCATCAGACTTAGGGGACGAACATGTTCAGTTCGATGATGTAGCCGAGCCGGTGTATGCCCAGCCGGAGTGTCCTTCCGATGGAGTGGAAGAACAAACTGAAGCCTAGATGTGTTTTCTTGGTGTATGCCCAGCCGGAGTGTCCTTCCGATGGAGTGGAAGAACAAACTGAAGCCTAGATGTGTTTTCTTTTCTATAGTAGCTGATGAACATTAGAACTATGGAGTGGAAGAACAAACTGAAGCCTAGATGTGTTTTCTTTTCTATAGTAGCTGATGAACATTAGAACTCTTTTAAAGTATTTTTCTTTAGTTTGATGATGGATTTAGTTATTTTATCATTATTTCCTTTTATTATAGACTATGTATTTTTATTCCTAGTTGGACAGTTTTTGTAATAAGGGTATGTTTAACCCATATTTTTATGTCTGGGATGATTTACCATTGATGATATGTTTATTTCTTATTCTGGATTGTCTTTATATTCTTTCTATTGTGATCAGAAATCTGTGGTTAACATTTATGTATTTGATGCTTAGCGTATTGGATTGAGAAGAAAAGAAAAGAAAAAAATGATAGTGTATATTTCTTCTTACTCTAATACGTCGCGGGCTTGTTCACGTTCCGATTCCTCGGTATTTTGGGAACCGGTGCGTGACAGGTTTTAGTGGTGGATCATACAGGTCACGGTCCCGAGTCCTCACTAGTAAGAATATAGTAGATAATTTAGATATATATCATATTTTATCCGTAAGACTACAATTAAGTTCTTATACTATTATCTTAATAACTATGTTTTAATTCCTATTTTTTCCTAATATATTATTTTGATTTTAACCTTAGTTTTCATTTTGATCCTCGTTTTCCTTCAGAACCATGGTGGGTACGCGAGGCTATAGTAACACGTCTGGTAGCAGTGCCTCGCAGCCTGAAGTGGACCCGAGCCAACTTCTGGCAATGATTCAAGGATTGGTCACTAATCAGCAGCACCTGGCTGGGCAGCTGCACAGGGAACCTTAGCATCAGCCTCCCCCTCGTGCGGAGTCTGGTGTTAGGGAGTTCCGGTACATGCGACATCCTTCCTTCTCCGGTGCTGAAGGACCCTTAGAAGTGGAGGAGTTCCTTAAGGTCACTGAGACTATTCTTACAGTGACCCGTATTGCACCCACTTAATGGGTGGACCTTATGGATATTCAGCTCATTGATACCGCTCGGATATGGTAGGCAGCTGAGAAGATTTATCTGGAGAGGCAAATCCTATGGAAGACGTTCACCGAGTGCTTCAACAGGAAGTATTTTCCTCAGTCGGCTCAGGACGAACTCCTGCATAGGTTTGTTAAGCTCAAGCAGGGAGGCCGATCAGTTGATGAGTATGAGGCCGAGTTCTCTTCCCTGAGTCGATATGCTCCCCATCTGGTTATAGACCCTACTATTAGGAGGTATCTGTTTCAGAAGGGTCTGGATAAGTATTAGCATAAGACCAAGAAACTCACGATCATTAGATCTCAGGCCGCTCCCATCGATCCTAGAATCTTGAAGGAATAGGCCTAGAATGTTAGACCCTAATGCCAGTAGGAAAGAACCCTAGAGGGCGGGTGAATATGGTTTATGCTAATCTAATCCGATTTATGCTAATTAAAACTAATAAATAAATATCCTAGCAAATTAGATATGTGACAAGATATATATGTAAGGATAAATAACACAAGGGTGAAATAAACTAATGCAAACAATATAGTGGATAAATTAGACAATGAGAGAATGACGATAGAGATAAACAAAATATAAGTACACAAGCCAAACTCAAACACACAAGAAATGACCACAGAGTTCGGACCTTCTATCCTACGTCTCCGCTCCCCACTCTCGGGGAGAATCCACTACACAACTGAGTTTTCAACGCTCACCCGACTAACGTTTACACCACACAATATCGATTTTCAATGCTCACCGATCAACGTTCACAACCACTCACTATATAACTACACAACTACCACCTCAAGTATTAGCCTCTCACGTGTCTCCCTCAAGTGCTTGGATTTACATCCTCTCCCTAGGTTTTACTACCAATGCCACTCCTCTTGGGACCGATCACGTCTCTCACCTCTACACTCCTCTTGGTGTACTTGTGCAATACATTGTGACCCTCACAAATTAACGCTCAGCAACAAATGATTGTTCCCTAAACAATGTGAGAACTCAATTAAGCTCAACTCAATGTTACAATCTCACAACCCAAAATATACCATGTATGAAAATACTAAAAGCTCAATGTGGGTGTGTATAACAAAGAGATAAATCAAAACTAAACTCAATGTAATTCTAGCTAATAGAAATTATAATCAAAACAAATAAGAGATAAATCAAAACTAAACTCAATGTAATTCTAGCTAATAGAAATTATAATCAAAACAAATAAATAGCTAGAAAAGAGAATGTAATTCTAGCTAATAGAAATTATAATCAAAACAAATAAATAGCTAGAAAAGAGTTTAGAAAACTTCACCAATGAATGACAAGAGAGAGAGAGTGAGATGAGTTAAATGTCCAAACACCAAAGGATGATCTCCTCAAGCTCTTGTGAAAGTTTCTTCACAAACCAAACTTTTAAACACACTTTAAAACCCTTAAACAAACTTGTAAAACTCTTTAAAACATTTCTCTTCTTCTATAAGGGGATATATATAGGAAGCCCCAAAGATCAAGAAAACCTAGCAAAAGACCAAAAACTTGAAATAGTACAAAGCTGGAAAATATAGCCGTTAGAGGCTATCAGTTGACTGACAGAGTCCGTCAGTTAACCGATGAGATGACCGTTATAGGTCAATCTCAGCTAATCAGTCGACTGAAGCTCTCATCAGTCAACCAATAAACTCATCAGTTGATTGATAGTTCATCAGTTGCAAAAATAAAATTTTTTTACAATTCCAGGCGATTTCTTCAGTCGACTGAACACTTGCATCAGTCGACTGATAACATAATATCAGCCTGTTTTGAATATTAAAACTAATTTTTAAATTGCTTTTAAAATATCAAATAAATTTAAAAAAATATAAAATTTTGGGAAATATTTATAAATATGATAATAAAAATGTTACAAAAGAAAATTTTAGAATTGCACTTCCCAATTGTAAAATCTTATCATTTTTCAAAACCTGTCCAAAACATGAAATTACAAAACACATGTTTTTATCATTTTGACTTAAACAAACTTTTGAAACTTTATAAAATGATTTTATAGACTTGACATAAAATATAAATTGTTGTTGTTAAGTGTATAAACAAGAAATACAATATTTTCTCAAAATTATATATTTTATTCATTCTTTCAAAACTTAAGAACATGAATTCATACCAAACACATATAAACATGAAACAAAAATGAATTTTCCAATTATATTCATTTGTTTCATATTTAAACTAGAAAACCATAAAACCAAAATGTGTGTATATATATAACTATAACTATAACTATATATATATATATATATATATATATATTATATATATATATATATATATATATATATATATATATATATATAATATATATATATATATATATATATATATATTTATATATATGAGAAATATGGTATGCTTGGTACCAACAACACCAAAAGTTATGCTTGTAGTGAGGTGTCAAACACACTCACCCACTCATTCAACATATTGGGAACAAATTCACATGGGTATTGGAGTGATGGGGATTTGACACCTCACTTACCAAGCCAACCAAAAGTTGTGCTTTCTGGTCAAGGCAATACCGCATATTCATCTCCCTCTCCTCATCTCTCTCCTCTCTCTCTATATATATATATATATATATATATATATATATATATATACATAGAAACTAACAAAATGTGTGTGTATATGATATTGAGCTTAAAGTACCAACACACATAATATAAACCATAAACTAATTACCCAAGCTTGAAGAAGGTCATCAATGACCACGACTTGGTAAACTTACGGATGAAGCTTGAACTTGAATCTTTAACTTGGATTGCATTGCTTCATTCCACTATTCCGCAAACCTCCATTGGATATGATCGTTGAAGCGTAATTTCATCCAACCTCCAACTCATTGTTTGTCTAGAATAAATAAGAAAACACAAACTAGACAAATAATATTAGTCATAAATTGTTTGTTAAAACATCATTAAAACAAAAAGGCTAACACAGAAGGGTGCTCATGAGGTTATAGATTCCAGGATGGCTGAGTGTATTCCACAAATACACACTTTTTATCTATTTTCCCTGTAAGAACCTTTTGTAACCATTTAGCTCTTTTAAAAATAAAGGAACTTTTGCCTCCTTCAATGCATATATGATAGAGGTGTAATGTTAACGTATTGTAATGACATCTTTGCTGAGGAGAATGATGTTGGGATCAAACTGGTAAAGGTGTAGTGTTAACATAACGATTTGATCAATTAGACACTATTCAGAGGTGTAATGTTTACATGACAATATAATATTATTTGATAGAGATGTACTATTAACCAGTCAAATAGAATGACTGACAAAGGTATAATGTTAATAGGTCAGTTAAAAAGAGTCCAGAGGATGACTACCGTTTAAAAGTGTAGTATTAATTTAACGGTACAAAATCAATGGAAGTGTAATGTTAATTGATTAATTTTTTATAGGAGGGAATTGGCAGAGGTGTAGTGTTAACCAATCAAATTTGCTACGATAGGTCAAGAAAGGTGTAATATTAACCAGTCAATGAAATGGTCTGACAGAGGTGTAATGTTAACTAGTCAAATCATGAGAAACCGTTCAGAGGTGTAATGTTAACATGACGGTTTGATCGAATTAACATTGTTCAGAGGTGTAATGTTAAAATGATAGTGATGATGTATTTGGAGCCAAGCAGATGTATGATGTTAACTTGATGACTCGTTAGAAATTTTGATTGGACTTTAGATCAAGAAGATCAACATCTCTGGTTAGAGGTAGAAACTCAAACATGACCAGGATTTTTTTTTTTTGTAGGGAGATGATATTGGCCAGAATCACGGGTAGTATTTCTTAAGAAACCTCCTGTTGATTGGTGTCATGATCCTATTGTCATTTTGATCAATTAGGTGATATTCTCCATTTAAGTTTACTATTTCTACTACAAACGGACCTTCCCATTTAGGTTGAAAATTTTCTTTAGTCTTATGCGTCATGAACATGGGTCGATGAATGACTAAGACCAAGACGCCTTCTTTAAAGAATCGTTCTCTGACTCTCCTGTTAAAGGCTCTCAAAATCTGTGACTAGTAGATCTCGATTCTTTTTTGAGCATGAAGTCTAAGCTTATCTAGCGCTTCTAGTTATTGAAGGTGCTTTTGATGATATTCTTCGGTTGTCATCTTCGAGTGATGGCGATTCTGAGTGATGGTACTTGAATTTCTAGTGAGATCACAGCTTCACATCCATAGACCAAGAAAAATGGTGTTGAGCCAGTAGCGGTGCAGACTATTGTTCGATAAGCCTATAAACACCCTCCAAGTTTCTCATCCCAATCTTGTTTGTTAGAGGAGACGAACTTCTTCAAAAGTTTGTTGATGATTTTGTTGAAAGCTTCAGCTAGACCATTAGTAGATGGGTTGTATAGCGTGAAAGCCACATTTTGAATTCTGAACTTGTTATAAAATTTGAAGAATGATCGACTGGTGAATTGAGGATCGTTATCATGAATGATTCGTCTAAGAATGCCGAATCAATAGATCATGTGATGTCTGAAGAATTTGATCACTTGAGATGTCTTGACTTCTCTAAGGGAATGGCTTCCGCCTATTTAGAGAAGTAATCTATAATGGGCAAGACGAATCGATGGCCTTTGGTGGACGGTGGGATAATTGGCCCGATGATGTTCGTGACCCATGCTTCGAATGGCCATGAGGCAACGGTCAAATGTAACTCTTCCGGAGGTTGATTTAAGAAACCAGTGTGAACTTGACATGCATGACATCATTTAGCATATTCTTTGAATAAAGAGTGATTGCTTTAGACTACTAGGTAGTATCCCATGCAAGACGTAGTTGATGATTGGGAACCGCTAATCATTGTCTTCAAAATGAGTTGGCATGACATGCACTTCGTTAGCGTTGAGAATTTGCTCTGGGGAGCATAGCTGATGGCTAGCCACTGTGATAAGCCTAGTAAATTTAGTAGTGAAAATGTGGTTGTAAGGGATGCCAAAGCATTCGCATGGATATTCTCGAGGCAGGCTACATAGTTGAAAACGTGCACATGCACACACACTAAACATGATATCGGGTCTACTAGCGGTAAGGTAAAGAATACTACCTATCCTCGGTAAAGTTTCCTCACCACTATCATCCGCATCAAGCTTGGTACTTGTACTCATGGGGGTTAGTGCATGCTTAGAATTCTCCAATCCGAATTTCTTCACCAATTCTCTAGCATACTTGCTTTGAGAAACGAATATCCCATCCTTAGTTTTCTTGAATTGGAGCCCGAGAAAGAAAGTGAGCTCTCCCATCATGCTCATCTCAAAATGATCTTGCATAACTTTAGAAAATTCCTTGCATAAAGTTTTATTAGTAGCACCAAAAATGATATCATCAACATATATTTGAACTAAAATAAAATTATTTTTCATTTTTCTTACAAAAAGTGTATTATCAATTTTCCCTTTAGAAAAATTATTTTTAAGATGAAAACTAGAGAGGCGAGCATACCAAGCTCTAGGAGCTTGTTTTAACCCATATAAAGGTTTTTGAACTCGGTAAACATGATTACGGAATGAATGATCCATAAAACCGAGGGGTTGCTCAACATATACTTCATCTTCTATAGAACCATTTAAAAAGGCACTTTTCACATCCATTTGAAATAATTTAAAATCTTTAAAACTTGCAAAGGCTAAGAACATTCTAATGGATTCTAACCTTGCAACCGGTGTAAAGGTTTCATCATAGTCTATGCCCTCCTCTTGATTGTATCCTTAGGCAACTAAACGAGCTTTGTTTCTTGTTATTATACCATGTTCATTAAGTTTTTTTCTAAAAACCCATTTAGTTCCAATAACATGAACATTATTAGGTCTAGGAACTAATTTCCAAACATTATTTCTTTAAAAATTATTTAGTTCATCATGTATTGCTAGAACCCAAAACTCATGTTTTAAAGCATCATTTATCTTTTTAGGTTCTATTTGAGATAGGAAAGCAACATTACCATACTCACTCAAAGCTTTTGAGCGAGTTAGAACCCCTTGTGAAGGATTCCCTATTATATGCTCCTTAGGATGATTTGGTGCAAATTTCCATGCTTTGGAGAGTTCTTCTTGCTCTTGAATATTGTTACTTTCTCCATCCTTTTGTGCATTTGTTGAGGGTGTTTCATTTAGTTGCAAAAGTTCAAATCCTCCCTCAACATCATCATCATCTTTCCTAGGTAAACCAACTAGTAAACCAATATTAGTCTCATCAAAAGTAACGTTTTTAGATTTTTCCACAACAAGAGTTCGTTTGTTGAAGACCTTATAAGCCTTACTTCTAGGTGCATATTCTAAGAAAATGCCAATATTAATTTTTGAATCAAATTTATTATGGTGATCTTTGGTGTTCAAGATAAAACATTTACAACCAAAAATACGAAAGTATCCAATAAAAGGGGTTTTGCCATAAAATAGTTCATAAGAAGTTTTCTTAAGCTTTGGTCTAATCAAAACACAATTTAAAACGTGGCAAGCCGTATTGACGGCTTCTACCTAAAAATATTTTGGTAAATCACTACAATTCAAAACCAAGTCTACCTTCAAATCCATTAATGAATGTTCACGAGGTTCGGTCGCTGACCTACATCCTCGCTCCCTACTCTCGAGGAGAATCCACTACACAACCCGATTTGGAAGCCGAAACTTCTTCTACACAACTATCTCCATGAGATCTCACACCCACACATTATGACAAAAATTATGACAACCAGTTTAGTTTATATTAAGTCCAGTTTGGTTCATGTTAAGTCCAGTTTAGTTCGTGTTAAGTCCAGTTTAAATCATTTTAAGTCTAATTTAAATCGTTTTAAGTCTAATTTAAATCGTTTTAAGTCTAATTTAAATCTTGTTAAGTCTAATTTAAATCATTTTAAGTCTAATTTAAATTGAACTTAACATAAAATTAGACTTAAAATAAAATAAAATAGACTTAACATGGATTATATGTTAAGTCCAATTCGGTTCTTGTTAAGTCCAATTTAAATCATGTTAAGTCTAATTCGGTTCATATTAAGTCCAAGTCAGTTCATGTTAAGTCCAATTTAAATCATGTTTAGTCTAATTCAACTTGTTTTAAGTCTAATTTCGTGTTAAATCCAATTTAGTTTATGTTAAGTTTAATTTAATTTTTAAGTCTAATTTAAAAAATGTTATGCCTATTTCAACTTATTTCAAGTCTAAAAAAATTGAATTAGACTTAACATGAATCACGTTTAGTCTAATTCAAGTTGTTTTAAGTCTAATTTCATATTAAGTCAAATTTGATTCATGTTAATCCAATTTGGCTAATGTTAAGTTTAATTCGATTCATATTAAGTCTAATTTAATTCCTTTTAAGTCTAATCTATATCTTGTTATGTCTAATTCAACTTATTTTAAGTCTAAAAATAAGTTGAATTAGACTTAAAGTGAATCATGTTAAGTCTATTTGAACTTATTATAAGTCTAATTCCAATCATGTTAAATTCATTTTAAGTCTAATTTAAATCACGTTAAGTCTAATTTAACTTTTGAAGTCTAATTTCATGTTAAGCCTAATTAAATTTGACTTAAAACAAGTTGAATTAGATATAACATGATTTAATTTAGACTTAAAAGGAATTAAATTAGACTTAACACGAATTAAATTGGACTTAAAATGAAATTAGACTTAAAATAAGTTGAATTAGACTTAACATAAATAAAATTGAACTTAACATGAAATTATACTTTCATGTTCAGTCTAATTTAACTTGCTTTTAGACTTAAAATAAAAGAATAGAGGATATAAGGGCATTTTGGGGGTTTTTTATTTTTTTATTCTCTCTCTATGCTTGGTTGGCAGGTAATAATAGCTAAAGAAGGACTGCATAACATAGATCTCCAATTTAAAGGCTAAAACACATGAGAAAAAGTTAAAGAGGTTGCAGCACATGAAGTTTTTGCTTTTGAGCCATTGACACAATCTTCCCTAAAATGTTTCTATCTATAAAATGTGGCGACAGCAGGGTCCGCTGAGTATGTGTTTCGTAGGTTAGGTTTTACAATTCAGAAAGGATTAGCGGCGCAACTTATTGCCCGCTTGTCATCATCACATGTGTAATATTTTTATAATAATTATTTTGATCATATCAACAAAAAATATTCTATAAAAATTTATAATTCACATATGGGCTAATTATTCCGTCCTTAACATTAGCATCCTCATAGTGACACCTCTTCTTGGATTGGGCCATGGGCCTTTATTGTCAAGAATGGAGATTATTTCATAAGTGCCTTCTAATTTATTTTATTCTTTTTTCTCCCTTTCCGCTCTTAAAGCTATTAGTTGGTTTAAGGTTTTAAACTTGTCTGTAGAAAGTAACCCACTGATCGAGATTTTGAATTACAAAGCGTTAAAATACCCTAATCAAATGGAGTACATCAAAAGCAATTCATCCTGTGCATTTAACAATATCAATTGTTACGAAGGTTGAACGTGTGCCTAATAAGTGACAACACGTGCTTAGTTAGCGACACACCAGCTAAATGCGTGAAGAAATATACATAACACTAAATACGTTGCATGCCATCATGCAGTTGATCTGTGCACAAATACTGTACAAGGAATTGTAGGCTGTGAACGGTTATGTTAAGAGAACACACCAGTGCCCTATCTACTTTGTTACGTTAAACGTTATTCCGCATCTTATCTACTAACCGACAAATTTTTTTCTCTATTTGCGAATTATTCTATGCTCGGATTGTGTTGAGAAAAGACAAAGATCAAGAACCTGCGATTATTATTTTCGAGCGAGTTATTGCCTAACCAAGCAATAGTGATTGATAGTGGACCGCCCTTTATGGAATGGGCCAAGTAATAGGAAGCTTGTCGAGATGGCGGCCTCATCTTTCTTTTTAAGAATATCTATTCCTTTATACAAAAGGGAGAACCAGAGAGTCACTGTTTATGCTGCAGCAGATTTACTGTAGCAGTATTACTGTAGCAGATAAGTCCTTTAAAAGTATCACTGTAGCACACGGGTATACTGTAGCATTTAAAAGATACTGTAGCAGAGCGAGATACTATAGCATTTCTAGAAAATTCAAAACAGGAGATGTTAAAAAGACGGGATTACTGTAGCAAAAAAAAACCGTGCTTTGCACGGTCAGCAGACTAGTATAAAAGGAGGGGAAATGGAAAAGGACTACGGATCTAGCCGAACGACCACTCGGGAGCATGGGCTCTAAACCGCACATCGGGGGCAAAATACCCAGCTTGTCCCCTGGTTCGTGGTTCAGATTTGGCCGCTTGCATAAAATCCGTACTCAAGAGAAAGATCACAGTTAATTATGATATGTTTATGAAAAAATAATTAATAAGAATATGATTCATATCTGGAGTAATCTTTTGCAAAGACGGGCTGTTTGGTTCATCTATCTTATAAAAAACTTTTTGAGAAAACACCTAACAATAGTGTAAATAATAGATTTTTGTAAATTTTTATAAATTGTGTTTAGTTCCAAAAAATTATAGAAAAACATTTTCTATAAAGTAGAGAAAAGTAATGCATATATTAAAAATTATAGAAATTATAGAAATTAACTTCCTCTCTAAATGGGAGGAAATTGTAAGGAAATGTGACGCGTATATTAAAAAATTTAATTAAGTACACAAATACCATTCTCATATGATTTCCCATAGGCATTGTTAGTAAGCTATTTTCTATAAAGTGATATCCAACCAAACAAAAGAAAAAGAAAACAACATATTTTCTATGAAGTTAGGAACTTTTTCATACTTTGAACCAAACAATAAAATAGCAAAAAATAAGAAATATGATACTATTTGAGTTCTATAAAATTTTCCTACAAATTTTATAGAAATACAAGAAAATTAAATTTTGAGTACTTTTTTTTTCTTTTTTATTGAAATTGAACCAAACATGCCCCAAGGCTACAAATTTTTGTGCAAGAGGAAAATCAAAGCATTTCGTACTCACGAAGATATATAGTTAGGAATAAGAAGGAATCATAATAATGCAATCTAAAGTGAGCGGGCCTATTTAAACACTTTGAAGTAAAAAAATCTAATCTTAATACAACTGCACAAAAACTAATTCAGAAAAAAAGAAAAAGAGTTACAAACTATCCTAATGGAAACACACACAAACTTTCACAATGATACCTTTAGTAATAGATCAGGTTTCAAATATATTATACGGGAATATGTTATTTTGCTTGTTCTAAGACTTTCATTACAGACTTACTAAAATTTAGATGATTGCAACTCATTCCAAATTAAGATTTGATTTAGGTCCAGTTGGGACTAAGAAAAGGATTGAGATTTGGTTGGTAGAATCGATGAAAATGATCAATTAAAATAAAGCAACAAATTCCTTATTATTCTATAATAGAGATTGAAGCTATAACTAGAGGATTGATTCGATGTAGCTTAAATAAATGAGGTACTAAACCATATTCTATAATAATTACAAATGATTTAACTTAAATCTAAATCTTTGTTTTATTCTAGTGGGCTTAGAATAGGGCCTCGTAAAGCCTTTCGTTATCATTGTCACTCAAGCCCGTAATAATATAAGATGCCCTAATAATTGATAATGGAGGCCACTAATTAATTAGAGTTAACAAACTTTTGGAGCAAAATGCGGTCAGGAGACCCAGTCCGTCGTCATAAGCATCTAAATTAATAGCCATGACGAAACGCGTAACATAAACTTTGTATAAATTAATTTGCTTCAATGTGAATCGCATGAACCAAACCAAAGAATTTAAGAACGGTAACTGCCGATAGATCCCCAATGTTGTATTGTTGCAGATAGAACCTTTATAGTGTTCCCCAATTGCGAATAGTCCCTAAGTGAAATTGGTTTTTATTTTTTTTACCTTAACAGGTTTATGCGTTAAAAAATAGTTTTCTCTTTGCAAGGGTTTTTCAAAAAAGTTTTTTTGGGGGGTTGGGGGGGGGGGGGCGTGGGGTTTGAATGGTTGTGTCTGCGAAATGGTAAGGTCGCATCTAGAGTTCATCTAATTTAAAATGGTTGAACCAAATCTATGAATGAAGTTCTTTTCAAAACAGTGCATCACGTGGGGTAATATGTCATGCGGAAGGTTAGTGAAATAAAATTCTCTCTGGACTTGACATTTGTTCGGAACATCTTCCATGTTGCTAGGCGTTTTGATAGGATTCGTTTCCATTCGTCTCCTATAACATCAAATTAAAAGTTTTGACGTTTTTGTATTCTCCTCAGAAATGTTGGAGGGAGACAAATCTCATGTGGGCGGCTGCGCTACTAAGTTATTTCAGTAGGTTTTATTATCCTTTTCGTATTTTGGAGGGTGATGTGGATAAGGTAGCCCATATGATAATCCGCATAATTGTACAATATAGCGAGCGAGCGTGGTGAATGTCACGAAATTTTAGCCAAAATGCAACACAAAGAGGGAGCATTACTAATGACAGTGAAGTTTAAAGGCTGCGTGAAGCTGAAGTTGAAAGAGGAGGAAAAGATAAGTTTCACAAATCGATCATGACTTAATTAGAGATTTCTCAAAGAAAATAAGTTATTTTCTTTAGGGCTTGTTTGGATTGAGGGTAATGGGGGTGAGGGGAAGGGAGGGTAACTTTTAACCTTGTTTGGGAAGTAAATATAGCAAGTTAATAGGGGTGAAGGGAGGTGAAAGGAGGTGAAAAAAATAACATGATTCCCCCCCCAATTTGGGGTGTAATGGGGGTGAAGGTAAAGAGGGGGAATATAACAAATGTAGAGAGACATATTTACCCCTAACTAAGATCAAAATCTAACGGCTAAAATTTCTAACAACAATACAACTTAATAATATGTGAGAGTATTTATGTCAATTTATATACATTCCCTTCACTTCCCTTCCCGTTATTACACTTTCCAAACGGGGTGAAATAACTTCCCCTTGATTCACCTTACTAGTTTCCCAAACAAGTTTTAGAAATTCCCTTCCCTTCCCTTAACTTAACTTCCTCTAGGTTCCCCTAACTTCCCTTCACCCCCTCCAAATCCAAACAAGCCCTTAGAGAAAACTTGCGAGCTTTGGTAATGTTTTAACCCTATGATCGTAACTTTCTTCTTAGCTAATTCATGTGTGTGTGTATAGGTACAAAATTTCAATCTTGCAAATCCAACATTTTGGATATATAGATGCAACCCTAGGGGGGGTTGAATAGGTATGCTGCAACTTATTGCTAAAACACAGCATACGCAATCGAAATATAGAAAATTAAAAGAGAACAACTAGATCAAAAACTTGTTTTGTGCCAATCCAAACTGTAATGACCATAAATTTTTAATACTGGTTTAAATAATTTTTCTGGTATTTAAATATGAAATATTATTTTTCTAAAAGAGTATTTGTATTTTCCCCAATTTCTCTAGAATTTTCTACGATTTAAAAATACGGTATTATATTATTTTAATAGTTTTTCTAATTTTAAATTTAATTGTTTCGATAAAATTTTTAAATTAATAGTTAATTATTCATTATTGTTATTGTTATTTTGACCATAAATTTTAATATCTATTTGAATAAATTTTCTGGTATTTTAATTTTTTTTTTAATTTTTATTTTTAAAGGGGTATTTTTTTCTATGTTTTTTCTCTCACCAGTGTTCACTCTGTATACTCCTCCGCCTCGTGTTTTCCCCCAGCTCTCAACCCACGTCCTCCCAACCACCCTATCCCGCACAATCTCTCTCATTAAATTCTTCGGCCGTTTTTACTCTCTCTCCAATCGCTCTCAATCTATCTTTTTCTCTCTCTCACACTCAACCAATCACCCCATCACTCACACGTCCTCTCTCTTCTTATTATATTCACCTCACCCCAGCT
>NC_033797.1:92591574-92650098 GCF_001876935.1 Asparagus officinalis | reverse complement strand
CCCTCCTTCAGTGCCCTAGCCGATGTCGCGCTCCCCGCGCCTGATCCGATCCGCGCCGTCGACGTTGATTCATTCGACGTATCTGAGGCAATCTCCCGCTCTCCTTGTTTCGTAGTTGAATATTTATATTATTATGAATTGTTTGCGTAGTTTAATTGTGACGTATTTATCTGTGTGGGATTGTTTGCTGAAGAATATTAATTATATCATGGTAATATGATAAACGATATTTTCAGAATAATTATAATGAATTAAAAGAATTTAGTTTGGCAAAAGAATCATTTTTAGATAATTATAATAATTTAAAAGAATTTATTTTGGAAAATGAATTAGTTTAGATTAATTGTTAAGCAAAATAATTTAAAATGAATTTATTTAGAAAAAGATTATTTTCTGAATTATGTAGATGTTGTTTATGATTTATATTTCTTATTTTGATTATCTGATGGTGAAGTTTGTGTAGTCACCGGGGTGGGTCCGAGGAGTTGTGATATGTGATTGTTGATGTATATTCCGGGCTCGTGCTGGTGAAGTTTGTGTAGTCACCGGGGTGGGTCCGAGGAGTTGAGATATTTGTGATTGTGGTTGTATTCCGGGCTCGCGCTGGTGAAGTTTGTGTAGTCACCGGGGTGGGTCCGAGGAGTTGTGATGTGTGGTATTGTTGATTATTTCCAGGCTCGCACCAACGAAATTCCTGTGTAGCGTTGGGGTGAGTCTGAGGTGATGTGATATTGTGATTGTTGATTATTTCCAGGCTCGCACCAACGAATCGTTTCGCACTGGGGTGGGTCTGAGGAGCAGTGGTATTGTGATTATTGATTATTTTCAGGCACGCACCAGTGAATTGTTTCGCACTGGGGCGGGTCTGAGGTACTAGTGAGATGTGGTTGTTAACCAGATATCCGATAATATGAACTTTGACTCTGTGTGAGATGTGAACCAGTGACCTATATAAAATGGCTAGTTACATGACCTCGTTCTTGGTTAGGTATGAATTCTTGTGAGAGGTAGTCCAGTTGTGTTTCTTTTCATACATAGATCGGGGTCAATATTTAATTATCTACAATTTGAGACATATGGTATATACATGAGGGTTTCCTTGTTTGGATTATTTCGCTCGACGTACTACGTCTCTTGTTGTAGATTTTTAAGTATTAATTCTATCTATTGTGTGATCTTGTTGCTTGGATGATTAGACTGATCGCTAGCTACATGATCCCGTTACCTGATCGATTCTGGATGTTTTATGTTATCATGATTTAGTAGTATTCTCATGTTGATTTGTGGATTTCAGTTGTACGTTCTTTTGTTGTTTCTATTATCGTATCGTTTTTCGCATTGGATTTCCGTTCGTTCTATTTTTCTTTGTGAGGGTCGGGTCTTGCCGTGCGCTATGCACCTGACGTACACCTGTTTTCTCTGGTGTACGTCAGAATTAGGAGAAGAACAGGTTCAGCTAGGAGATCGCCAGGAGCCGGAAGATCCTCAGCAGGAGTGCCTTGTAGACGGAGCCGAAGAAGGAGTCGAAGCCTATTCTTGATGGTCCCACTTTACTTTTGTAGTTCATTCTTTTTCTATTGATCGATGTATTTTTGTATCTCTCCAGTATTCTTTTGTTCAGTTTTGTATAAGGGCATGTTGACCCGAATTTTATGTCTCGGATGTTATCCCATTTGTGATATGATATTTCTTTATTCTGAGTTGTCTATTATATTCTTGCTGATTGTGATCGGGGACCTGTGACTTCGTATTGTTTTATTTCCAGACGCTTAGCGTATTAGATTGAGAAGACGGGGTCTAGCACTTATCTCTTCTCAGTCTAATACGTCGCGGGCTTGCTCGCGTCCCGATTCCCTGGTATTTTGGGAAGCGGGGCGTGACAGGTTTTTTTGGTGGCCCATGCAGGTCACGGTCCCGAGTCATCACTAGTAAGAATATAGTAGACAATTTAGATACATATCATATTTCATCCGTGAGACTATCTTGAGCCCTTATTCTCTTTTCTTGATAGATTTCGTTTCGTCCCTATCTTATCACTTTTGACTCCGGAACTTTCCATTGTTTCTTGTCTCGTCACTTCTTGACTCCGCTCTCGTTCCTTATCTCTGTCCTTGGGTTTAATTCCGAGGACGGAATTTGTTTTAAGGGGGGTAGGATGTAACAACCGTAAATTTTGATACGTATTTAAATAAATTTTTCTAGTACTTAAAATATTATATTATATTTTATTAATACTTTTCTTAATTTTTGGAATTTTCTGAGTTTTCAAAATAAATAAATAATAAAATATATAGTCTTGTATTTTAATTCAGCTAAATATTAATTTACGGTTTAGTGATTTTATATATAATCATTTGGTGATTGATATTATTAATGATCTTGTTATTATTAATGTAAACTTGAGTATAGTACATTGATATATAAATATTAATAAAAAGACTTTTGGTTGATTTTTAATTATTAAAATAATTCAGAATATTATATGATATTTTCGAAATTTTTCCCTCTCTTGTTTTTTTTTCTTCCATTTGAAATTCGAATTATTTCCTAATCCCCCAAATCAATTCCTAATCAGCTTTTATACTCTTCCTTTTTATTCCCGTAAATCACTCTCTCCTGTACTTTCCTTTCTCTCTCCAATCCCTTAATTGGCCAGCTCATCCTCCTCTCTCCAATCACCTTCTCTCCTTCTATATCTTTTTCCTCTCTCTCTCTACTGTTCATCACCCGCCTCCTCCTCCTCCTCAGACCCAGAGCCGCTCCGACGAACCTCCTCCCCGACGAACGCCGTTGCCCACTCGAACAGCCGCCGCCTGCCGACTTCGCCCTGACCTCCGACCCGCAACAACCCTCACCCCCTCCGACCAGCATCAGCCCCCGCCCAGACCGCCGCCTGCTCCAGCCCCTGTTCGCCGCCGCCAACCTCTCCTGAGCTGACCGCCGCCGCCTCCCCTCTGAAACCCCGACGACGCCAGCCCCTGCTCGCCGTCATCGAGCTCCGACGACTCCTCGAAGCTCCGTCACTCCACCTTCGTCCAACTCGAAGCTCACCGCCAGCCATGTCTACCCTCTGACCACCATCCACGCGGCCGCCCTCCAAGCTCCCCAGTCCGCTCATCTTATATTTTATCAAGTATTTTTAAACTGATATAATTATCTGCGTGGGCTTGTTGATGAAGCTATGAATTTCTGCATTTTTAGTTTGTGATATAGTTATCTGCGTGGGATTGTTTGGTGAATAATATTAAGTAAATCACAAAATTATGATAAATGACGTTTTCAGAATAATTATAATGAACATCGATCTGTTCGACGGGTAGGCAAGATCCCTTGCTCATCTTATATTTTATCAAGTATTTTTAAACTGATATAATTATCTGCGTGGGCTTGTTGATGAAGCTATGAATTTCTGCATTTTTAGTTTGTGATATAGTTATCTGCGTGGGATTGTTTGGTGAATAATATTAAGTAAATCACAAAATTATGATAAATGACGTTTTCAGAATAATTATAATGAAATTAAAGAATTTATTTTGACAGCAAAAATATTTTTAGATAATTATGCTAATTTAAAAAGAATTTATATATTTTGAGAACGGAATCATTTTAGATAATTATAATAATTTAAAAGAACTATCTTGGAAGAAGAATATTTTTAGAATAATTATAAATAAATTAAAAGAATTTATTTTGAAAAGGGAATTATTTTAGATTAATTTTAATTAGAAAAGAAATTATTTTGTAAGAGGAAATATTAAAAAGAATGTTTTTAGAATTATTTAAAATGAGTTATTTTGGAAAATGGAATTATTTTTGGGTAATTATAATAAGAAATAAAAGATTTATTTTGGATAAGGAAATCATTTTGAAGTAAATAAATTTATTAATTTAAAGGATTATTTTTAAATGTGTGATTCTCATTTTAATTATGTGATATGCCATGATATCGTTGCGCATGATTGGTTGTACTTATTGTTTCCTATTGTGTTTGAGAACCCCTAGCAGTTCATGACTTAGTGGCCTCGTGCGTCATGAACAGACTTAGTGACATGTGTGTGTGTTGAATGAGTTTAGGTGGTGAACCCGAGTTTCGATGAGGATTATGATTGATTTAGAAAAACGAGAAGAGTTGGGATGTGGAAGTTAATGTTCATGTGCTTGGATGTGACTGTTGATGTATCTTCCAGCCCGCGCCGGTGAATTCGTGTAGTCACTGGGGTTGGTTTGTTGGTCTAAAGTGAATTCGTGTAGTCACTTTAGTCCGTGACTTGTTTCATCACTTGAGCTTTGCCTGAGTTCGGACCAGGCCGAGATCGGATTGCGTGTAGTCCTCTGACAGATTCGTGTAGCGGTATTGGATGCGCATAGAGGATTTGTGAACAGTCAGTTATCCGGTAATATGAGCGTTGACTCTGTGTGAGAGATGACCAGTGACCTGTTATAGGATGGCTAGTTACATGACCTCGTTTCTTGGCTAGGTATGACTTCTTGTGAGATGTAGGCCGGTTGTATTTCATTTCATACATAGATCGGGATTAATATTTAATTATCTATAATTTGAGACATATGGTATATACATGAGGATTTCCTTGTTTGGATTATTTCGCTCGACGTACTACGTCTCTTGTTGTGGATTTTTAAGTATTAATTCCATCTAGTTGTATGACCTTGTTACTTGAATGATTATTCTAATCACTAGCTCAATGTTCGACTTGTTACTTGGTTGATTTTTTTGGATTCTTCTGATTTTTATATTCTAGTGATAGATTGTATTTAAATTATTAGTATGCCAGTAGCATGCTTTTATTATTGTTGTTGTTGTTATTGCCTTGGTCATTCGATCGTTCTTTTCTCCCTTGTGGGATCTTGCCGTGTACCATACACGTTAATGTATACCTATTTTCTCTGGTGTACATCAGATTTAGAGGACGGACAGGTCCAGTTTGGAGATGTGCCAGAACCAGGATATTCTTAGCAGGAGTGCCTTGTAGACAGAGTTGAAGAATAGACCGAAGCTCAGTTATATTTTCTTAATTGATGGTCCTAGTTGCTTTTGTAGTACTTTTTTTTCCCGTTGAACGATGTATTTTATATTTCTTTAGTATTCAGTTGTTCAGTTTATGGTTACCTGGATGATTATTCTGATGACTAGCTGCATGACCGACTTGTTACTTGATTGTTTTGGTTGGATTTCCAGTTGCATGTTTCTTTTGTCATTTCGGTTACCGTATTGCTTTTCGCATTGGGTTTTCGTTCGCTCTATTGTTTTGTGGGATCTTGCCGTGCACCATGCACCTGACGTACACCTGTTTTCTCTGGTGTACGTCAGACTTAGAGGAAGAACAGTTTCAGTAGGAGCCAGAGGATTCTCAGCAGTAAGGTCTTCCAGATGGAACATAAGAAGAAGCCGAAGCTTAGTCATTCCTTTCAGCTTGTTTTGTAGCACTTTCATTTCCTGTTGATCAGTGTATTTTTATATTCTCCAGTATTTCATTCTGATAGTTTTGTATAAGGGCATTTTTGACCCATATTTTTATGTCTCGGATGTTATTCATTATGATATGTATTATTTTATTCTGTGTTATTCATTATATTCTTGCTATATGTGATCGGGGACCTGTGACTTCGTATTGTATTTATTTCTAGACGCTTAGCGTATTGGGTTGAGAAGAAAAGAGAAAAAAAAGATAGTGAATATTTCTTCTCAATCTAATACGTCGCGGGCTTGTTCACGTTCTGATTCCCGGGTATTTTGGGAAGCGGGGCGTGACACAAACTCTAAGTTAGATTCATATGTGTGTTAAGTCTCATGTTTATGAGCCTATTATCTAATTTAGTTTTGATGATTAACAAACAATTTCTAACAATGTTTGTCAAGTGTTTATTTGATCGTTAGGTATTCTACATAAAGATCCAGCGTTGGAGGTTGGTTGGTGATGCGGCATAAACATGTACCAAAAATTGCAAGTGCACAACTAATCAAGTTCTAGTATAAAGAGTTATTGATCCCACGAGGAAGGTGTATTATAGGAGAAAATTAGAATCGGTTCTTATGTTGTGTGCGTGACAAATAGGAGTGATAAAAATTGTGACTGTGGAGAGATATGAGGAGTGTTGTGAATATGTGCGAAAGTCAATAGATGAGATTTTAGATAGAAATAAAGAGTGGATGTGATAAAAAGAATAAATGAAATCATAAGGAAAGAAAGGAAAAATGAAGGAAATAAAAATCAAGAAAATAAAAGAAAAGGAAAAATAAAGAAAGAAAAGATTGAGGGTTCAATTAAAGATATGAGGAATCTAGAATTGAACCCACCTCAAAAGAAAAGACAATTCCCTAGAGGGTTCTAGCCTCAAGGCGAATCAAAGAATATGAAAATAAAGGAAAATAAAAACTAATCCCAAGAGGGTTCTAGCCTCAAGGTGAATAGTGCATGAAAATAAAATCTAACTATAAAATAAATTATTAAAACTAAATTACAAAATAAATTACAAGAATTAAATGTGAGAAAATAAATCTACTCTATAAGCATGAGATAAATCTACTCTAAAAGCATGAAATAAATCTAAGGCAAGAGGGTTCTAGCCTCTTGACTATTTAAGCAAGAAAATAAAAAGATAAAAATATTAACAAAGAGAAAATTTACCACCCAAGAGGGGGTTCTAGCCTCAAGATGAAAGCAAACCTCACCCTTGATCTTTATCTTCTTCCCATCTTCATCTTCATCATCAAACAAAAAGAAGAAAAAAAAAATATGAAGAGGTGAAAAAATTCTTTTATTGATTGTAACAAAAAGTTATAAAATTAGAAGGTCTTCTCAATTAAGAGTAACACTCCTCTCCATATAGAATTACAAATTTTTTCACACCTCTAACCCCTTACTCTCTACCCCTATTTATAGTAAACATCAATAAATATGATTATTTGGATCAAAATCTTATCCAAAACCTTAAATTTTAGCCTTAGACTCGTAACATACTGACGTTGGCATCGATACAGGCATTGATGCCAGCATCGATGCCGGTATCGATGCGGCCATCGATGCTTACTATTTCCAAAATCTGACTTTACAGATGGCTTCGTCTCGTCGAGATAGGCGATTTTTATATATTATATGTTAAATTCCGTCTCTCGGATTGAGAAATATTGTCATTTCTTTGCGGCCAACCATTTTGAATATGATTTCTTTTCATATTGGATTTTTTATTTTTTCGGCTTCTACAAGCTACTCGGCTTGATTCTGGGCTTTAATAAAAGGTTACAAAATAGGAAAGTTGAAGTTGGAGTCTTTTGGGCTTTTATTCATTATTTCTTCATTAACCTGTAATAAAGATAAAAATAATTATTAGTGGTATATTTACTTATGTAAAATAGATAATGAGGGTATAAAATTATAATAAAAATATGATTATAAGTTGGACTTGTGCATTCACGATGATATTCAAAAGAGGTTAGAAGGAAATAGGAATGAAGCTTTGCATTTCAAGTCAAGATCCAATACCGCTTCATCCGCAAATCAAGACGAGCTCATTAAAGATTATTTGCCTTGGGTAATACTAGTTTAGGTTTATACTTTGTGTGTTAATACTTAGAGCTCAAAAATCATACACATACACATTGGTTTTTGATTTATTGTTGTTTTTAGATTATAGACTTAATGACACAATTTTATATCTTCCATCAAGTCTATAAATCTATTTTAAAGTGTTTCAAAACTTATTTGAAAGAAATTCGTCAAAATCAAGTTTTAACAAGTTCGTATGTTTAACTAATTTGCAAAATAATGTGTTATGGATTAATTACTTAATATAACTTTTGTACATCTTTCATAATGTCTATTAATCCATTTAAAAAAAAATTCAAACCTGTTTGAATTATTTTGTCAAAATCAAGTGTTTTAACCTACACGTATTGTTGAGACTTTACAAAATGATGAGTTTTCACAAACGAAAAATGATATTTAAAAAATTTCTTTTGTAACATGTTTATATTAATGTTTATAAATATTTTCCCAAATTTTATAATTTTTAGAATTCCGTTTCTATTTTTAAAATCACTTTAAAAATTAATTTTACTATTTTAAACTATCCTTGAACATGTTATCAGTTGACTGACAATGTCATCAGCCGACTGATGAAAGTGTCTGGAATTGCCTATTGTTTCCGCGCAGTCGAATGTGCACCATCAGTCGACCGAAGCAGCTCATCAATCGACTGATGGTGCATCAGTCGACCGACGGGGTTTGAACATAAGCTAATGTTCAGCTCATCAGTCGACCGAGGAGCATCAGAAAGCCTGTAACGGCTAGTTTTCCAGCTTTGGTTTTTATGGGATTTTGTTAGTTTGAGAGGCTATAAAAAGCCCTGAACTCTCATTTATTTTTATGGATGTTTAAGAGAGTTTTACACAAGTTTGTTTCAAAGTTTTTAAGTGTGTTTTAGTTTATGCAAAAGAGGTTTACTAGAAGAGTAAATCAATTTCGGTTTGACCATTCAACTCTACATCTCCATCGCTATTGTTTTAGAGAAGTGTTTCCAAACTCAACTTCTAGCTATCTATTATCTTGTTTCTCTTATTTATGCAGGATTAATTTGAGTTTATCTTTGATTACATCTATATTTATTGGTTACACACACACACCCCTTGAGCATAAGTATTTTTACATATAGTATATTTTGGGTTGTGGGGTTGTATCATTGAGTGTGAGCTTAATTTCGTTCTCATTCTTATTAGAGAACACGTTCTTTGTATTTGAGCTTTAATTGTTGAGAGAACACATTGTAATACACAATGACACTTAGAGGAAAGGTTGGTGAGAGACGGGGTTAATTCCAAGAGGAGCGCCGTCGGTTGTAAATCCTAGGGAGAGGTTGTATTTCCGAGCACTTGAGGAAGGTGACATGAGCTAGGCCAACACTTAGAGGAGTGTATTGTGTATTGATAAGTGTGTTAGTCGTAAATATTTACCGTTGAGCGTTAAAAACCGATTTGTGTAGTGATTTTGTATTGATAGTGGAGTATCTCCTCGAGGTTGAGGAGCGGAGACGTAAGTCGAGTTTGATCGAACTCCGAGATCATTTCCTTTGTGTTTGCGTTTGACTTGGCTTATTATTATTGTGCTCATTGCTTATCATATTTCTATATCACCATTGTCTTATAGTTTGTTTCGCCTTTTATTTAACTATCGTCCTTGCATTTATCACTTGTGTATATTATATTGCTAGGATATAGTTAATAAGTTTTTATTTTGTATTACTATTGGATTAGATTAGCAAATATCCTATTCACCCTCCCTCTAGGGTACTTTTATTTGGTATCAGAGCTTGGTTCTCTTTGATTTGTGGCTTAATCGCCTTGAATCAAAAATCCTCACTTTGATTTATTGCTAATCTAGTTTTTGAGATAATTATTTTATCTTGCTTGCATCATAATTTGGGACATGCATGGTACACCTAGTTTAGGCTATGAAATTAATGTTGCTCCTCAATTCAATAATTTTCCTTATGTTCAACGGTGTTTTAGATTTAAATTATTTGTTAGATCTAAAAATATCAATTTGTGGAAATTCACTGATTGTGCTTGTATTGTGCCCACTTTGGAGAAATCCAAGTGGAGCAACTATGATAAAAAGATGTTTACTATGAACAAGTTAGTGTTAGAATTCTTACTTAATGCTTTTGATTCATCTGTTTCTAACAAAATTGCTCATTTTGATAGTGCTTATACATTATGAAAACACATAGAGGCAAATCAAGGCAACTTGGAGGAACTCCTACACATTCGAGTGGAGTCCGCTTCAAGTGATAATCGAGCTTCATCATGTGCACGACCACTAGGCGATAGCCCTAGTGAGGTATGTGAGTCCGATTCCGATGATGATTTATCTATTGATTGTAGGCATCAAAAAATACTTATAGACATCCAAATACAGCTCAAGACTAAGAAAAGAACAATGTGCATGCCTGTGACAAAATACACTAACGCGTGTTAACATAACAACAGATGGTGACGCGCACAGGCACGGTAGCCTATGGTGATGCGCATAGGTGAGGCAGCCTATGATGACGCGGCAAGGCGTGGCGGTGAGGTGTGACGCAGGTATGCGCGGTAGGGCATGGTGACGTGCAAACAACAGGGTAATCTCCTATGTGATTTGCTGACGATTTTTAACATCTTTTGAGAGTCCATGTGGCGACATACCAGAACAAGAACGTGTGCTAACGTGGAAGGGTGGTTATAGGCTGAGAAAAGTGGCGTTTCATGGGTTTAAGGTCGTGGGAAGACAGTTATAAATGTGTCTGAACGTGGCTGGGACTGCCTCTTCAGCCGCTGCAGTGGATGCAGTGGAGAGTGACGCGCTAAAGGCCGCGTCAGTGATGGCTGTCGCGCCCAAAGAGAAGGTGACTGATCATTTATCTTACTTCCATTTCCATAGTTATGCACCCCTATCCCTATAAATACCTCTTTACACATGAAACCAAGGACGGAGAGCAGATTAGAACAAATAATCTTGGGCATTTGACGAATTTTGAGCAAGAGATAGAGTTTTGATTCCTCAAAAACACTTCCAAGAATCTTTCGTTGATTCCTAGAGATTTAAGCATTGACTTAATCTTTGGAAGAGTGAACATCTTACACCGATAAGATATTTGCTTCAAATTCTAACTTCGATAAACAAAGAAAGAATCCCCAAAGCCTTTCACAATTCAATCAGAATCCTGTGAATCGGTGGTCCATGAATTAACGTACTCCCAGCACAGGCAAAGTCCCCACAAAAACAGGAGTTGATAAACGATTCCTGTGTTATTTTCTAAAGAGTTGTAATTTTCTTATTTTGTGTGTAATTCATAGTAAGCAATTGAAGTTTTAATGGATTTCATTTCAAAATCAACTTTCGAAAAAAACAATCTGGCAACTACAGTGGGATCCAACGGTCTCGTTGCCGAGACCGTCGTGTCGCAGCCAATCAAGATTGTGATTAACGAAGAGATAGAATATGAGTTCGATCAGGCAAAATTTAAGGAGTATATGTCATCCTCATCCTCAAAATCTTCCTCACCTCGTAAATGTAGGAAGATTTCATCTTCTAAGAAGGTTTATCAATCTTTAACTCCGATAAAGACTACGGGGGAAGATTCTTGCCCGATCGTTGCCAAGGACTCTGCTGGCAACATCTCTACTCCAAATGACCCTTCTCTAGTTAAGGGGTCATTAAATCAAAGCTTACCGGCACTGACGAAGAGGGATCGTCAGAGACAACGTCAGCATCACGCTCGTCAATTGGCCAAAGCCTTAGAATAAACCGACGGGGTTCACTACTACGCGGACCTAGAGTCGAGGAAGCAACGAACGAACCAGTTACCTCAATAGCAAACCACTCATATTTCTGCACAACTCACAACAGAGGAATGGACTCTCGTCAAAATGGCTCATTCGACCCTCAAAGAACGCATACAAAAGTGTCGTGCAAACGCCACTCATACCCATGCCCTTCGTCAACGAATGTAAGAAGGGAAGAAAGAAATGGTGTCTGAAGAATCATCGAAGAATTGTAAAGTTTGGATTTCCAAAACTGAACATGCATAAAAATTGGATCAAGGAGATTCATCCCTCAACCACGGTAGTCCATACTACCACGGCAAGTCCTTCAATCGCGGCAGTCTATATTGCCGCGGCAAGTCCTTTAACCACGACAGTCACAACTGCCACGGTACTTCTTCCAACCGCGATAGTCTCCACTGCCGCGGTGCACCATTCGACCGTGATGCTCACCCCTGCCACGGCCAAGAGCAAGTTTACAAAATCACTCCTTCGGCCCCGTCAACGTCCGTTCCTGATCCGTCTACCACAACTATGTCTGTTCCATCACCAGTGAAGCCTTGGGTCAGTCCTGACCTGTCAAAATTCAAAGTCACAATGGCGGATCATCTCGGTCCTTTACCTGATGATCGAGGCAAAGCACCAATCAAAGAACGCTTAGGTCCGATAAACGAATCCCGAGTAAATTCTTATACTGGGGGTCATAAGTATCCTCCTATCAGAACAAAACAAGCCCAAAAAGAGAAGATACCAATTCACTCTCGTTTAGGGTCTGTAAAGACTCCACACTCATAGGGGGTGGGGTGTAAACACATAACCTTAGATCGCTCAGACGTGACGATGAGTCGTCCTGTGCATGTTAACAAGGTTCAAAGGCAAAAGATAGGTTACTCG
Source organism: Asparagus officinalis (assembly GCF_001876935.1). NCBI lineage: Eukaryota > Viridiplantae > Streptophyta > Magnoliopsida > Asparagales > Asparagaceae > Asparagus > Asparagus officinalis. The sequence goes on along the minus strand of NC_033797.1, from coordinate 92,637,884 downwards.
AATCATAATAATGATGAGCTGTACTATCAAACTAATAAGTCATGAAAAAAGGTTGCTCGAGAAACGGAGTCTTATTGCGCATGCGAGAGGCTCATTAAGGTAGTATTGTCGGAATGCGGTTGTTCCAAAGCTGAATTGCCAAGAGTTTTCGTGTTTCAGAGACTTTCTACTAAGACGTTAAAATCCAAGATGAGATGTTTTAAGAAGAAGAAACCCAATGTGCAAGAAGATGAACTTCCAAAGGTCACTATCAATATGACCGATAGAGAAAGCGACATTCAATAAATCTTAACCCTGATTTCTCTCCAGGAGGGAGAGTTGAGCAGGGTCTCTCTCAAAGAATGTCACAGCTCCAACGAAGAGCCAGTCGATGCTAAGATTATAGGAAAATGCATGAAGGGTTATCTTCAGACGAGAAACTATCAGATACTTGTTCTGCAGTTGCCTCAGATGATATAGTATCTAGTATTGGACAACCAGAGAATCATTTGTAATTACACCGGATCAACTAGCTCAGATATTGTAGGAAGCGTTAGCTAAACAACACGAAGAAATCAGAGCTGAAATAAAGACTGAAATGGAGTTTACGATGCAACAGATGAGGGATTTGCAAGTGCAACAACATCAACAACAGCCGGAATCAAGTCAAAAGGCTGAATCTAGCCGGTGTGATACCATACCTGTGAGTATAACTAAGGTTGATAGTGACCCTGAAGTGGATGAAACTATCTTCGCTGATCCTCTTCCTTATAAAGATAATTTGGAGAGCGGCCCGGTTAAATCGTCTACTCAACCTTCTCAAATTTATTTGAAGAAGAATATGGAGGAAGACAAGAAGATGCAAGATCTTGAGAACAAAGTCAATGCTCTGATGACAGCTCAATAAGTGAAGAAAACGAGAATCCCATATCCGTACCCGAGAGAATGAGACTTGATTCCTTATCATTCGAAATTTGGTCTAATTAACTTTACTCCTTTTGATGGCAGAGGTTCACACACTCAGCACTTGATTTATTTCAAGCCTCATCTTAGCGTAATATCCGAAAATGAAGTTTTGATGGTCCGGTCATTCGTAGGAACCCATCGTGGGCCTGCCTTCGATTGGTACTGACGTCTTAAGCTAGGGAGTATCAATAGCTGGGAGGATATGGAAGGATTGTTTCTTAGCAATTTCTTCGACGATGATACCGAGGTCTCCATTGGTACTTTGCTAGACGAGAAGTAGAAAGATGAGGAGTCAGTTGATATTTTTGTTAAGCGATTCCGGAACAAAGCAGTCAACTGCCGAGATCCGCTCACCGAAGAGTTTATCCTTCAGACATGCCACAACAATCTTTCTTTGGATGTCCTAGAAGTCATGAGAGTTGTGCCCTCCAAGACTTGGAAAGAATTGAAGGTGAGAGGTGAACAAGCTGAACGGTTCCTCAAGAGGAAGATAGTTAGAGAGAGGTCAACCGCCAGCCAATTCTCAAAAGCAGAATTTTAATTCTCGAGCTAGAGGAAAGGGACCTGCTACCGCTATTGATCCTCACCAAACGTCACAACAATCACCTCAACAACAGCCACAACAATCATCCTTCCAACTGACACAACATCAGAACCAGCAACCTCCGATGCAGCCTAAGGCTTCAGAACCCAAGTTCTCGAAAGAATACTCTTTTAAAGATGATGAAGTACCAGTTATCTTTAAGTATCTTTTGGACAACAACAAGATCAAAATTCCACCGGTCACAAACCACGAAGAAGCAAAGAAGACTAATGATCCAAAATATTGTGCATATCACAGAAGAATTCATCATCCCACCAAGGCGTGTTATGTCTTAAAAGACAAAATACAAACCTTAATCGATGTCGGTATTGTGACTGCAAAGACGAAAGAGAAGAACGTAGGTGCAAATGTAGTATCTATTAGTTTCGGTTCAGTTCCTTTATCCTGGTTCAAACTCGAACCTGTATCAAAGGTTAAAATACAAACCGTCAACGATGACCCTCATGGATAGCGCCAAAAAGGACTTGTGTCACATACAACTCCAAACGACGAAATCCTTTGGGTTCATACCGATTTGCTTAAAGATGAACAATGGACGACATCCACGTCTAAGAAGAAATCGAACGGCAAAGGAAAAGAGAAGTCCTGTTTTGGAGCCTCGGTAATTCCTGAAGAAAATGATGAAGAAATCCTAGCTCTACCGTTTTCTGATGAGGAGCAAGAAACTTTTACTACTAGGAGCGGAAATGAATACCGTTTTAATTACCCAAGTACATCTGAGCAATTAGCTAAGAAGGGGGTGGTAAAAGTTGTACCTTCTAAAACCTTGACAGAGCTGGGGGTAGTTACAACTCCGCCCGTGATGGCCGAAAAATCTCATAAGACAGCTAAACAAAAGGAGAAAGAACCCCAACATAAGGAAGTTCAAATTTCGAAGCAGTCTCATTTCAATCGATCGATTGGAAGAGATAAACCGAAAAGTTCAAACGCTCCATACCGCTTTGACGTCATGACTCAATTAGCCAATATCCCAGCAAGGATCACTTTGTATGAATTGTTGCGCCTATCAGAGAAGCTTTACAAGAAGCATTAGCTGATTCTGAAGTATTTCTTACTCAGATTAAGCCAACCCCTAAAGAGCCAGAGTCATCGGTTCAACATTGCAATTTAGCAGCCACGAAGTTCCCTTGCATTGCTTTCACCAAAGAAGATATGCAAGTAAAAAATTCAAAGCATGATAGGCCTTTATATTTCACCGGATATATTGGCTCAAGCATTGTTAACCGGATTCAAGTTGATCCAAGTTTCGCTGTTAGCATCATGCCACTTAGGCTGATGTACCACCTCGGAATTCCCGCCAACAAGCTAGCCTCCATAGGAACCGTTATCTACGGATTCAATACTAGTGGGTCTAGGCCATTGGGAAAAATCCGGGTGAAGTGTCAAGTTGGAGACTTGAAGTCAGAAGTCACTTGTTATGTAATTGATGCAGAGACTTCTTATAACTTACTGCTGGGTCGCCCTTGAATCCACAGTAATGTTATAGTTCCCTCTACCCTCCATCAGTGTCTAAAATATGTTGACATTAACAACGAAGTCAAGATGGTGGTCGCGGATAAGCAGCCATTTAAGGGATTAGAAAATTACTTTACTGATTACCTTCTTTATGGTGCCGAATCCGATACTGAACCATCGGCCCACGGTACGGAAAACAGAGAAGAAGCTGATACCAAAGCTAGGCTCTATTATAGTGAAGGTCTTGTATTAAATGACATTGAACCTCTTGTAATCGATCTTCACGGTGGTGAACCGTCGGATGAAAGTTGTAACTGGCAACTTGCCTATGAAAATAATAAATGATGATTTAGAGTACTCGCGTTGTCTTGATAATATAATGAAAAAATTGTATGACAGCCCTAATTTACACATGCCACTTCGTTCGTCTTGTACGATGACAAAATACATCAAAGATTCATTCGGAGCGGCTGTAATCCTACCTGCGAAGACAGGAGGTGAAAAAGAAATAATCTTCGGAAGAGGGGAGTCATCCCCAACCCCCGACCTCTTCTTGGACACCAATTCAGATGATGAAGAACCCGGACGGCATTTCTCTAGGTATAGTTCACAAGCAAGCGACTACATGAAGAAATAAGGATATGACCTTACGCGCGGTGAAGGTCTCCGTTTTGGTCAAGGTGCCTGAGTTCCACCCCGTCCTACCTATGTACCGAAAGGAAGACCTGATAATTACTACAGCCATAGGAGGGGTCTAGGTTATGTTTCGTCATCTGATGACGAATGTTGCTAGCAAATCATCAACCAGTTAACAAATAAAAATGGGTATTCATTCGATTCTTCAAGTTGGGATTCTGACACTAGCATCGGAGAAATGCTCAAAGGATTAATGTCGAACATGACCACAGTTGATTCTTCTACTACTAAAAAAGATGATCAATTAGCCACTTGGGAAGATCTCTGGATACATTACATGAATATTCATCATGGCGATCGATTTGAACAAAGAGAACCTCCTACTGAAGATAGAGTAGTCCAGATTAATATGGGTGACGAAATCAATCCGAAACCTATATTTATTAGCGATGATCTTCTGTCGGATGAGAAAGAGGAACTAATCGCCCTCATTAGAGAGTATATCGATGTTTTTGCTTGGAATTACGAAGATATGCCGGGACTTGATCCAAATGTGTCGATGCACAGCCTTAACATTAAACCGGATGTCAAACCTGTCAAACAACAACAAAGACGGTTTCGTCCGCAAATTATGGAGGCGATAGAAGCTAAAGTCAAGAAATTGATTGATTCGGGTTTCGTCAGAGAAGAACAACATCCTGATTGGTTGGCCAATATCGTTCCGGTACTTAAAAAGAATGAAAAAAATTAGAATCTGTATTGACTTCAGAGATCTGAATACCGCCTGTCCTAAAGACGACTTTCCTTTACCAATTACAGATGTCATTATTGCCAACACATGTGGATTTGAAAGAATGTTAATTATGGATGGATTTTCTGGATATAATCAAATCAAGATGCACCCGGATGATGAAAAGCATACTGCATTCAGAACACCCCTTGGTGTCTTCTGTTATACCGTTATACCTTTCGGTTTGAAGAATGTCGGTGCTACATAGCAACGAGCGATGACGAAAATCTTTCAGGAACACCTTCGGAAGACCGTCGAATGCTATGTTGATGATTTGGTTGTTAAAAGTCGTGATAAGAACAACCACACTAACGATCTAAAGACGATGTTCAATCTTATGAGGAGTTATCGGTTGAAGATGAACCCGACTAAGTCCTTCCTTGGTGTAGGCATATAAATTGCTTATAGGTCCCTTAACACGGCTCAATACGAACTAATGAACCATCGGGCGACGTATCCAAGCACGAACGTCAGTCCACAACACCGAAGCCAAGTGACACGCAATGAAGCGGATTAACAAGGCTACGAAGCTGATGAACCGCACGTGAACGACGGAATGAATCCACTCGCGTGCGGAATCAAACCAACGGTCCAGGGAGTCAATGAGTCATCCAATCATATAGCGGACTCGAACTCAGACACCAAAGCCGATTTACTACCTAATCGGGATCCAGACTTCCAAATCAGGATTCAGAACAAATCGGGGTTCAGAGCAACGCCACAGGCGAACCCGGATGAATCGCGATCGAGTCATGATCAGTTTTGGAATCAAACTCAGAGTCGGATTCATTACCAAATTAGGAATCAAGTCAACAAATCGGTCATTCATCATTTGAGGGGACTTTTGGAAGAACTTTTGGAGAGCCGAAACTCTGCCGGATTGAGACCTCATCTTGGAGTTTTTGAAGGCTTGAAGACTTGGACGTTCGGATCTGATTCTCGGCGAGCACCCGCATCACAAAAAAGGCAGGAGTTTGAGGGGATCAAGATCTCAGATCTACGTTGTTACACTCCGGATCAAAGCTTGGTCTTTGATCCCGAGATTCGAGCGATTGTTTCCTTGGTGAAATAATCCCTCCGGCTATTATTTCCTTGGTGAAATAATACCCGTTATACTGCGTAGATCTGTCCGGATCTAGATCGCGCAGTGGTCCACGGTAAACAACCCCGGCGCAGGCAAACAACCCACGCAAGCGAGTGACCGAATAACAGGAGCTCGCGATTTGTTCGACGAAAGAGAAAAAGTTGTAATTTTTAATTTTCTTTATTTTTGATTTTCATTGTAACCGGATCTAAAAAAGTCCGATCTTCTGTAACCGAAAAACTGTTATTCAAGATAGCAATGGAATCAATGAAGAAAGCAACGATTTTTCAAGCGAACAATCTGGCAGACACAGTAGCCACCATCTCACTGCCGAGATCGTTAGCGTCGCAGCCGCGGATCTCCAATCCGGTCGTGGAGGAGTCGAGTATGAGTTTCGCACCAGCAGAAGTATGGACGAGTACGTGTCCTATCTGGATCAACCTCCCCCCGTACAGTCAAGAAATTCCAGAGTTTCTCTCTAGAGAAAGTCGTTGCGTGCGAAGAAGTTGAAGCCACCAAACGACACCTCACCCCGATCGAGCGCCGAAAGTTTCCGTCGGTTTGGTGAAGTCCCATCGGCTCTAAGCAGAGCAAATCCGCCATCGAAGGCGTGGTGACTCTCTCAAGAGAGCTCGCCAAGCAGGCCTAGCGTTTAACGCCTCGCGAAGCAATTCGCCAAGGCCATGGAGTCCTGCTTGACGGTGGTCCGCTACAATGCGGATCTGAAGAACAAAACGAGGCAAACAGACCCAACATCAAGTGTCAAGAATGGTTCCTCCAAGCCCATCAACGACTGAGTGGGTCCGAGTCAAACGAACCGTCACGACGCTGGAGGGCGTTATCCGCTAACGCGCCGCCGCATTATCGGCACAAGTACGGCGCAAGCTGAAGAAGAAAGCCCGTAGAAGACTGCAAAAGGAGTGACGAAGAAGCCACCACCAACCGCCAAGTCTGGGAAGCCAAAGTTTAGAAGTGTGACTCAGGCCAAAAAAGCAACCATCGCATTCCCTTCTAAGCAAGGTCAAACTACGCCGCGCCAGTCAACAAAGTCGCGTAATTCCTATGGCCACTTCCGGCGACGATGCATTGCCAGAATTTCATCCCAGAGGAGGAAGTCAGTTTTGGAGCGCCTCGGTCTGCTTCCCAAAGAACGAGGCAAAGCTCCGGTTCAAGAACGGTTGGGGCCAATGAAGAAGTCCCAAACAATTCAACATGCTGGGGGTCGCCGCAACCCTTAACATTTGGAGAAAATCGTGGCACCCAAGCGCACAACTTTGCGCATCGAAGTGCAGGAACCTGCTGAAGATTCACACCCACAAAGGCACGTTTCGAGGCGTGTGACTTTTGAAAGCCCAAAGAAGGCAATCCAACCTCAGATGGAAACATTATCATCTGATAGTGATAGTGTTATACCTGAGAAGTCGTGCCCGCACACGATAGGTTACTCCGACTGTCAAAATGACGAGTTGTACTATCGTGCTGGGGATACGAATAGAACCAGGAAGAGGATTCCCCGAAAACAGGAAATTCAATGCCCCTGTTCCAAACTCATTCGGGCGGTATTGTCCGAATGCAACTGCATCAAGGCGGTCCCCGAAAGAGTTTCAGTTTTTGAAAGACTCAGTGCGGAGGCGCCAAAACCCAGGCCTAGGCGTTTTCAACGAAGAAGAAGAATGATTGAAGACGGAGAATTTCCGAGGGTCACCACCAACATGACCAGCAAAGGGACATCGGCACGGGATGATTTCGAGTCGATTCTGAAAGCCTCCCGGCCTAGAACCCGTCTGCAGTCCGGAACCATCGAGCGAGCAACCTATGGTAGGGTTCGGACAAGACGCCCTTCAGAAGATGAAGAATCTGATGCCGGCTTTGCAGTCGCATCAGATAATACGGTATCCAGTGAGGGACAACCCCGCGAGGCACTTATGATAAGTGCGGAACAAATTGTTAAGATGCTTGAAGACGCCTTAACTAAGCAACAGGAAACCTTCAGGTTCGAGATGCAGATGGCCATGCAAAACATGAGAGAAATGCATGACCAGCAAATCCAAGCATTGGCGAACCAGCAAGGCGAGCCGAGTCGTCGCAACCAAGTCCATCAGGAGGACGAAGACACAAATGAAATTCGTAATACCAATAACCCTCCCATCAATGCCGGAGGTGGTAACGAGAATACTAGTGAAGACACAGGTGAAAGCCTAAAGATTAAAAACCTCAAGAGCAAAATCAATACCTTGATTTCCGCTCAAGAGACGAGAAAGACGGGCATTCCTTGTCCATACCCAAGAGAGTGAGAATCAATCCCATATCCGGCGAAGTTCAGTCTAATTAACTTCACGCCGTTTAATGGGATGGGTTCACCCACTCAGCATTTGATTTACTTCAAATCGCACTTGGGAGTCATCTCTGGTAATGAGCCTCTGATGGTGCGGTCATTCGTTGGCACTCTTCGCGGAGCCGCCTTCGATTGGTATCGCCGCCTTAAGCCAGGAAGCATAAACAGCTGGGACGAAATGGAGACGAAGTTCCTTACAAATTTCTTCGACGACGACACCGAGATCTCTATCGGATCATTGCTCGACGTCTATCGGATCATTGCTCGACGAGAAGCAGAAAGACGGGGAGTTAGTCGACACCTTCATCAAAAGGTTCCGAAACAAGGCGATGAATTGTCAGGACCCGATCACCGAGGAATTCATCCTCCAGACCTGCCACAACAACCTTTCGCTGGACGTGTTGGAAGCAATGGGTACAGCACCATCCAAGACATGGAAGGATCTGAAAGTCCGAGGAGAGCAAGCTGAACGATTCCTCAGGAGAAAGAAGGCGGAGAGAGGCCAACCGGCAACAAATCCTCCGAAACAGAACTTCAACCAAAAAGGAAAAGGTAAAGCTCATGCTAATGTCGTTGATGCTAACCAAACTTTTCAATTACAACCTCAACAACAACAGCAGCAACGAACAACGGCCTCAGAAACAAAAGTCTTCGGAGCCGAGGTTCCCCAAAGTCTACTCCTTCAAGGATGATGAAGTTCCCGGCATCTTCAAATACTTGTTGGAGAACAACAAAATCCAGCTGCCGGCGATCGTAGATCAAGAGGGAGCCAACAAGGTGACGGATCCAAAGTACTGCACATACCACAGAGCGGTCCACCACCCTACGAGATCATGCTACCACCTCAAGGACAAGATCCAGGCGTTAATCGACGTAGGGGTCATAACCCCGAAACCAGCCAAGAATGTGGGAGCAAACGCAGTGTCAATCAGTTTTGGATCGGTGCCTACAACTTGGTTCGAACCAAAACGCATCACCAAAGTCGGGATGAAGACGGTGAATGACGACCCGCACGGACAACGCCAAAAAGGACTTGTCCCATACACAGCCCCAAATGGTGAGATCCTCTGGGTGCACCCCGACTTGATTGAAGATGAACAATGGGCCGGGTTGCCACCCAAGGAGAAGTCCAAATGGAAAGGAAAGTCTTGTTATGGAGCCTCTGCTATCCCAGGGGAAGATGACGAAAGAATCCCCACTTTCCCGCTTTCCGACGAAGAATAGGAAGTCTTCGCGACCCGGAGTGGAAATGAGTATCACTTCAAATATCCATCTCCTAGTGATCAATTAGCTGAGCAGGGGGTGACAAAACGGGGACCAGCCAAGACTCTCACAGAGCTGGGGGTGATTACAGTTCCTAAACCGGTTGAGGAGGTTCGACGACAGCCAGTAGATAAACATAAAGAAAAGAGGCCCGAGGAGGTTCAAAATCCGAAGCAATCTCGTTTCAGTCGTCCGATTGGAAAGGATAAACCGGAAAGTTCGAAAACTCCACGCACCTTCGACATCATGGCTCAGCTAGCTAATATTCCAGCACGGATAACTGCGGCTGTCTAAAGAAACTAGAGAAGCATTGCAAGAGGCCTTGGCCGATTCAGAAGCATTCCTCACTCGGATCAAACCGGCGCCTGAGGAACTAGAACTGTTAGCTCAACAGTGAAATGTGGCAGCTAAGAACATTCCCTGCATCACCTTCACCAAAGAAGACATGCAGACGAAGAATTCAAACCATGATTGGCCCTTGTATTTTGTCGGGTACATTGGCTCCAGCGAGGTCAATCGAATCCAAGTAGATCCGGGTTCCGCTGTGAGCATTATGCCGCTTCGCCTAATGCATAGCCTTGGCATTTCAGTCAGCAAATTGGCGTCTACAGGCACAATCATTTACGGATTCAACACAAGCGGGTCAAGGCCTTTGGGGAAGATCCGAATAAAATGCCAAATGGGCGATCTGAAGACGGAGGTCACGTGTTACGTGATAGATGCTGAGACATCCTATAATTTACTATTGGGTCGGCCTTGGATCCATAGTAATGTTATAGTTCCCTCCACCTTACATCAGTGTCTGAAATATGTCGAGACATTGTACCCTTTGTAATCAATCTTGATGATGAACAATCGTCAGATGGCAGTTGTAACTGGCAACTTAACGATATTGAAATAAAAGACGATTTAGAGTACTCCTTGTCTCTTGATGATGTGATAAAAGAGCTGTATGATAATACCGACTTGTATATGCCGCTTCGATCATCCTATGTAACAAAGGAGCACCTCCAGCATTCTTTCGGAACAACCATGATCATTCCTGCCAAGGTAGGGGGACAAAAGGAAGTGATTTACGGTAAATGAGAAAATCTTCCGTTGCCAGATCATTTCCTAAGAGAAGACGAGGATGAAGACAAATCTGGTCTGCATTTATCTAAGTATAGTCCGGAAGCGCGCATGCTCATGGAAAAACAAGGATACGATTTCACACTCGGAGAAGGTTTATACTTCGATCGAGGATCCCGTATCCCAGTCAAAGCGGCATACGTACCAAAAGGAAAACCCGATGACTATTACCGTCACAAGAGAGGCTTAGGCTATGTCTCATCAGATGACGAATGTGGTTGGCAAATTATCGATCAAATTGCTAACAAAGCTAAGGATGAGTACTTGCCAGATTCTTCAGCTGAGGATTCCGACACAAGTTTGGGAGAAATGTTCAAAACCTTAATGTCAAACATGACTCCAGCTGATCCATCTACGTTGGAGGATGACGATCAAATGCCAACGTGGGAAGACCCATGGGTTCATCACCTAAACATGCAGTACGCTGATAGGTTCGAACAGAGAGAACCACTAACCAAAGATGAAGTAGTCCAAATTAATATGGGCAATGAGGCCAATCCAAAGCCCATATTCATTAGCGGTAGTCTTCCTCCAGATGAGAAGGAGGAATTAATTGCCCTGATCAGAGAATACATTGATGTTTTCGCCTGGAACTATGAAGATATGCCAGGACTCGACCCCAATGTGGCAATGCACCGCCTTGACATCAAGCCGGAAGCCAAACCTGTCAAACAACAGCAAAGACGGTTTCGTCCGCAGATTATGGAAGCCATTGAGGCAGAGGTTAAGAAGTTGATCAATTCAGGATTTATCCGAGAAGAACAACATCCAGACTGGTTAGCCAACATCGTTCCCGTCATGAAGAAGAATGGCAAAATCAGGATTTGCATCGACTTCAGGAACCTGAATGAAGAACATCGTTCCCGTCATGGCAAAATCAGGATTTGCATCGACTTCAGGAACCTGAATGAAGCATGTCCAAAAGACGATTTTCCTCTCCCAATCACGGATGTCATTATCGACAATACATGTGGATTCGAGAGGATGTCCTTCATGGACGGCTTTTCGGGGTATAACCAAATCAAGATGCACCCGGATGACGAGAAGCATACAGCGTTTAGAACACCCCTCGGCGTCTTCTGCTATACGGTGATGCCTTTCGGTCTGAAGAATGCCGGTGCCACATACCAGCGAGCGATGACTAAGATTTTCCAAGAACATCTCAGGAAAACAGTCGAATGCTACGTTGATGATTTGGTTGTGAAAAGCCGCAACAAAGAAGATCACATCAAGGATTTGAAGACGATGTTCGATCTCATGAGGAGTCATCAATCGAAGATGAACCCCACTAAATCATTCCTTGGAATGTCCAGCGGAAAATTCCTTGGGTTCGTCGTCACCACTAAGGGTATACATATCGATCCCGATAAGGTGAAGGTGATACATGAGTTGCAGCCTCCAAGGAATCTGAGAGAACTCAGAGGATTGCAAGGGCGTTTAGCTTACATCAGGCGGTTCATCTCAAATCTCTCTGGGAAGTGCCAACCTTTCTCTAAGCTAAACAAGAAGGGTGTGTCATTTATTTGGGACGACGCCTGCCAAAAGGCACTCGAGGATATCAAGACATATCTGACAAATCCTCCTGTTCTCGTTGCACCAAAATCAGGTAAACCGTTCTTGATTTACATCAAGGCGATGAACCATTCGATAAGTGCTTTGTTAGCACAAGACGATGATAATGGTCACGAACAGGCAGTTTATTATTTAAGTCGGACTTTGGTGGGCGCTGAGTCTCGATATCTGATGATTGAGAAAGAATGTCTCGCGTTGGTGTTTGCAGTGCAAAAGATGCGGCATTACTTAGTGGGACAAACAATTTACGTTATCTCCAACATTAATCCCGTGCGAGTATTTATGACGCAACCGGGTTCGATGAATTGGCGGTTGGCAAAATGGGCCATCCTCTTGTCCCAGTATGATTTGCATTTCAAACAGCAAAAGTCGGTCAAGGGACAAGCGATTTGTGATCTTTTGGCGGCAAACCCGACCGCAGATGCGGCAGAAGTATATGATGACTTGCCGGATGAAACCCACGAGGTTAACACTACGTCGCACCAGCAAGTATGGCAATTATATTTTGATGGTGCTTCAAGAGCAGTTAATAGGGTAATAACCCCGGGATGTCCCACCGTCTCCTCTGGAGTTGGAGTCATCTTAATCTCCCCGGGAAAGCATGTAATGCCCCGAGCTTATTCATTGACTGATCCGTGTTCCAATAACGTGGCCGAGTACAATGCAGTTTCGCCAAGGAGCTAGGGGTCGAATATCTCGAAGCTTTTAGGGATTCTCAATTGATAGTCAACCAGGTCCGTGGAGAGTATGAAGTCAGGAACCAAGACCTGATCCCGTACCACCAGGAAGCCATCAAAATGGCAGAATCTTTTGAAGAATTCTTCATTGAATATATCCCTCGTCTCCAGAACACTTATGCAGATGCATTGGCGACACTAGCAGTATCACTGGCACAGCCTCCCGAAACTGATCTGTTAGTCACAGTACGGACGCATCAACTCTGTGTACCCATATACAGTAGGGATATTGAAGAGGAAGATGACGGAAACGTAAACGCCAAGGAGGTGAATTCAACTCAAATTGGGTCTGAGTCCCGAGATTGGCGTTTTCCCATCATTGACTACGTCCAGTATGGTATTCTGCCAGAAGACGTAAAAGAAAGGGAATCAATTCGCCGAAGAGCGCCAAGATTCTTTTATAATGCCGAGACCCATACGTTATACCGTAGGGGATACGATGGTTTATTACTCCGATGCCTTTCGAACAAAGAAGCAGAAGAAGTTCTTAAGGAAGCGCACGAAGGAGAATGTGGTGCGCATCAGCCCGGTCCCAAACTGTATGATCGCATCAGGAGGATGGGATATTTCTGGCCGACGATGGTTCGTGATGCAATCGAATACGCACGAGAATGCCACGCTTGCTAGATACATGCAAATTATATGCATCAACCGCCAGAGCAGTTGCACACATCAACCACGTCATGGCCGTTCGAAGTATGGGGGCATGGACATTGTTGGTCCATTTTTCCCCCCTCAGTCAAAGGCGATCGATTCATTCTGGCGATCACGGATTACTTCTCAAAGTGGGCTGAAGCAATTCCGCTTAAAGAAGTAAAGACGAACAACGTCATCAATTTCATCAAGCATCATGTCATCTACAGACACGGCGTGCCAAGAAGGATCATTCATGACAACGGTCCGCAATTTATAAGCAACGCCTTCATCAGATTTTGTGACAAGTTCAAAATTGAAGACGTCTCATCAACACCTTATTATCCCGCCGCGAATGGATTAGCGGAGGCGTTTAACAAGACGATCATTAAGATCCTGTCAAAACTCGTGAAAACCAATAAACGAGACTGGGACGATAAACTCGGTGAGGCACTCTGGGCTTACCGCAGCACCATACGCACGCCCACAGGTGCCATCCCGTATTTGCTGGTATACGGATGTGAAGCTGTGCTACCGCTGGAAATTCAGATTCCATCCCTTCGGATCGCCCTCGCAACAGAGATGACGACAGAAGAACAGCATCAGAAGCGTCTCGAAGAGCTTGAGAGGCTGGATGAAAAGCGCTTGGAAGCTCAACAGCAAATTGAGTTTTATCAGGCCAGGATGTCTAGGGCTTTTAACAAAAGAGTCCGACAGAGAAGCTTCAAGGAAGGAGATCTGGTCCTCGCTGCTCGCCGACCAATAATCCTCACCTCGAAGAGCTTGAGAGGCTGGATGAAAAGCGCTTGGAAGCTCAACAGCAGATTGAGTTTTATCAGGCCAGGATGTCTAGGGCTTTTAACAAAAGAGTCCGACAGAGAAGCTTCAAGGAAGGAGATCTGGTCCTCGCTGCTCGCCGACCAATAATTCTCACCTCCAAGAAGAAAGGTAAATTCGAACCCAAATGGGAGGGGCCGTTTGTGATAGACACAGTCTACTCAAACGGCGCATATCGCCTAATTACTCAAGAAGGCACCCGGCAATTGATGCCAATAAATGGGAAGTTCCTGATCCATCTGGCCCTCTTGACTCTTTCCATAGACAAGAAGGTCCCCTTTCAGATCAGAGTCTCCTTTCGATAAACGAAAGAACTCCTTTCTCTTCTCTTTGGTTAAATCTTCTCACGGTTATAGCCAAAGTTGAAACTTCACTTCGATAAACGAAGAACTCTTTTTTCCAATTTAGATAATCAATCCTATAAAAGGCAAGTTTATCTAAATTTTCCAGATTCTCGGAGTGGAGATCCCACTTCTAGTTTCTTTTGCGCTGGAAATAGAATATAAAATTCTTCCTTTCCAGAATCAGGGAATAGAATATAAAATTCTTCCTTCCTTGTTTTCCGGGTTCGCCTTCACCCTAAAAGAAGACCGGGAAATAGAATATAAAATTCTTCCTTTCCCGCACCAACCTTTTCTAAGAATCTATCAATCTAGGATTCATACTAGGAAGTTTATCCCGAATCCTAAGCAGGGATAAGTCTGCGCCTAACACGCGCTGCCGGTTTAGTCTTTTTCCGCACAAAAAGACACCAGAGTCTGATTCTGGGGTATTTTATCCTGAAACCTAAGCAAGGATAAGTCTGCGCTTAACCTGCGCTGCCGGTTAGTTCTTAACCGTTAAAAAGAACACCCGTCCACATATTCAACATTGTGGCAGGTCGTCATTAATAACACCAAAATCCATGCCTTACACGCATGGGGAATTTCATCCTGAATCCTAAGAAAGGATATGCCGACGCCTAACACGCGTCGCCGGTTTAGTCTTTCGCCGTAGAAAAAGACACCAGAAGACCAGTCTGGGGTATTTTATCCCGAAACCTAAGTAGGGATAAAGTCAAAACCTAACACGTGTTGCCGGGTAGCCTATTCCCGTAACAATGGCGAAGTCTATGTATTCGACATCATAGCACGAAGTCTAAGGGAGTTCATTCCCTTAGCACAACGTTACATGCGGAACGGATTCCGACAATCCGCATGCTAGCCCGACTCAAACGGTAGTCGGTAAAGGCTAATCAAACCCGTTGAAGGCTGGGGGTTAGCCAAAAATCCTAAAGTCAACACCTAACACGTGTCGCCGGGTAGCCTATTCCCGTAACAATGGCGAAGTCTATGTATTCGACATCATAGCACGAAGTCTAAGGGAGTTCATTCCCTTAGCACAACGTTACATGCGGAACGGATTCCGATAATCCGCATGCTAGCCCGACTCAAACGGTAGTCGGTAAAGGCTAATCAAACCCGTTGAAGGCTGGGGGTTAGCCAAAAATCCTAAAGTCAACACCTAACACGTGTCGCCGGGTAGCCTATTCCCGTAACAATGGCGAAGTCTATGTATTCGACATCATAGCACGAAGTCTAAGGGAGTTCATTCCCTTAGCACAACGTTACATGCGGAACGGATTCCGATAATCCGCATGCTAGCCCGACTCAAACGGTAGTCGGTAAAGGCTAATCAAACCCGTTGAAGGCTGGGGGTTTGCCAAAAATCCTATGAGTATTATGGTCAATCATTTCAAACGGAATGAGGAATCATAATAAAGATAAAGACAAAAATCAGGTCCACTAAAGAGAATCAAATGTCAAGGTTTTCAGCAAATAAAATCATACATCAAGCCCATGGCTAAGAATCTGCTGACTGAATTCAGATAACTTCTCGTCATAAGAGCGTCTAAGCTCCTCCTGCAACTCAGCTCTGACAGACTCTTCGTTCGCGGCTAAAGTCCTCACAGCAACCTCCTCTGTCTCAGCCAGTGTCTGCTTCAAGGACTTCAGCTCATCAGATAAAGCAGCATTTGCTTGCTGATTCTGCATCTTTGTGTCTTCCTTCTCACGGAGTTCTCGTCGGAGCTGATCTATCTGAGAATCAAGCTCCTCAAGGGAAGATGATCTAGTGGCAAGATCAGCCTCAACTCGATCTATGCGGCCCCGCTGCACCTGAATCTCGAGCTCGGCAACCATCCGAGTACTGCGCCATGTCTGTAAGCGAGCATCCAACTCGGCAGCAACGAATGAAGAGGCACCTGTATCCCGGAGCTCATGAAACATCTGAAGCTCACGCTCTAAGCGATCAAGGTCATCAACCATAGCCGTCGCCAGATCCGGACATCCTATGTCCCTAATCAAATTTATCTTGGAATCGAGGTAGGGCTTAAATTGGCGAAGAGAAAGTCCGTCGTGGAGGAGTTTGCCAATTATAGCAGTCAGGGAGGAGAAATAAGAGCGGACTTCTACGATCAGACACATCACATTATAGCTGCATTAGTCAAAAAATTGGCTAGTCCTATAATTAACACGAGAAGAGGCACATACCTTCAAAAGAACCATTCTCGGGATCCTGAGGGAGTGCAGGCTCAGGAAACATACTCTCGGGCAGCGGGCCATAGATCTGAGGAGAGTCATATATGAAGTGGAACATAGAAGTGTCTGTAGGCAAACCTGCCTCGTCGAAATCATCAATCGAAAAATCTGACACAAAGAAATGTAAGTACGAAAGAAGAATGAAGAGAATATGACCAATGGAAATAGGTTACCTCTCGTAGATGCATCTGGATTCACTGAATCAGGTCCTACATTGGTAGCCTCCCTAAAGTCAGCAGCTTCTGCAGGTTTTTCTACCTGGTAAGGTGAGTCAGGCTCACCAGAAGATACAAACTCATGAGGAGCAGGATCAAAACTCATCTCCCCTTCCTCGCGCTCTCCTGCATGGAATGGGAAAGCATGAGCCTAAAAATCTAAACGATCAAGAGAATGATCTATAGAGTAGATGTTACCTCTGTCGCTAGCAGGATCATCACCAGCCAAGTCCATCTCAGATGCCCGCGAACCTGCAGGCGGCTAATGGGCTAGTCTCTTCCGCCTATCAGCACGGACGGTAGTCGAAGGTCTTGTCCGGGCAAAAGGACGGAATTCCTCTTCACTGTTTGTCGCTGTCCCTGAAATATCAGATAGTGGTCAGGACTGACAATTCAGAAATGCAGAAAGAAAAGATGGGTGACTAACCTCGCTCGAAATCTGCCTCGTAGTCTTCATGATCTCCGCCTGAAGCCTCTTCAGCAGAACTAAAGGCCCTATGACCTTCTGCATCAAGTCGGCGGGTCTTGCCCCGCGCCCTCTGTGACCGAGCACCGTCCCGGATCACATGAGAATCAATCTGAGAAGCTTCTTTAGCCACCAACTCTTCAATAGGCTTCACAGGGACAGTCTTATTAGCTGCTAACAACCACCTGTAGCTCAAGAAAGTGAGGTTCAACTGTCGCTCAGTACCCGGGAGACTAAACCTAGCACCAGTGCAGCCTGTCACGGTCCACAACCATGCACGAAGACCGTCCACCAAACCTCCATGAGCCCGAAGCTGCTGGCGCGGATTCCCGACATAAAGCTGGTCATAACCAAACTGGCGAGCGAATCGGCAGGGTAGATATGGCTCTATAAAACACTGATTCCCCACCCGGAAAGTCAAGTAGCCCGGTCTGATGTTCACTAGCCAATTAAAGCAGCCGATATCTAAATAAGTGCGATACTCCCTCGGCTTCTCCTCATCAATCAAACACTCGCCATACCGACTGGAGAACTGCGGAAAGCAAGTGGAGAATGCCCAGCACTTGTGGACCTGTAACTGCCTCCTGATATCAGAGAATCCTCGGCCTTCCCACTCGCCATTTTCAAGCAGCTGTAGTAAGGGAACAGAGTGATCCATGGCATGTGGTACCGACATCATGTCAGAATGATGAAGGACGAACCAAGCTATCAAATAAACATACGGAAGCTCCACCTTAGTGGTAGGAATCTGAGTCGGCGATTCCTTCTCCTCTCGTGTAAAAGCGCCAGAAATTTGTCGAAGCCCTCGATGAATGTTAGCCACCATCACCGGAAGAAGGGAAAGTTCCTTTCTGTAGGCAAGTTGAACCGCAGGATAGAGCACTTCCAGTGGCAGAGCATCACCAGACTGATACGGGACCACGCATTTCTTTAACCAGATAGCGAGGTAACCGGCAAGAAGGGTCATCGGACGAATCGGCGCAGTCGCATGCCATAAAAATGATCTGAACTTGGTCCCTGCAGGAAAGCCGCTCTCAGGACTGCTATTGGTATAGGAGCGAGCGTCAACCTTCTTCAGCAAATCATTGACCCCTGAAGGAGTAAGCGGTGCCAGTTCACAAATAGTTTCGCCAGAATTGCTCTCCAGATTCCTGAACAAATAAGATGCGAACTGCTTCAGGCTCACATTTGATTTGGTCCTCTTCGCTAAGGGCCTAGACTGCGCCAAAGCAATGTGATAGTGACAAGTGAGGTCCCATAAGGTCTCGTAGCGGTCGGGCATGCGATCCTTCAGCTGACTCAGTTCATGGTTGGAAGGAAAATACTCCTGGTATAACATCTGACCCATGGGCAAACCAGAAATCTTATGCATCTCATGAAGAGCCAAACCCAACTCTCCGTGCCTAGTCAGAAAAGTGTTCGAATCCGGATTATATTAGCGAGGCGATTCCTCAACGTGGAAGCAGAGGCAAGGAACTCGTTACGAGGCGGTGCATCTAGCCCCAGTACTCCAGGACGCAGTCCAACAATATGATTCCTGCTCGAACCAGGAACTGCCTGATGAGTAATGTAGCCGCAGTGAACGCTCTCATGCTCCTCTGTCAAACGCCACGACATCTCCCGTTTCACAGCCTGACGCCTAAACTCAGTCAAAGAACGATGTCGAGGAATCTTCGGCAAATACAGGAAACTACTGCCAGCCTTATGAAGCCACTGCTCGGTGTCAATAAACGCTGCATCTGGATCTCTGACAGAATCACCAAACAAAAAATCAGTCTTCCTGAGAGACTAAACGGAACTGGCGTCCTTCACAAGTGGTGCATCGGTAATCAACTGTCGAAGAGCTCGGTGCCCACCTTCCTTCACCGCCTGTACAACCTCAGTCGATGTGTCCAAAACGAACTGAGGAGTGACTGGGATAGGGGAAACATCGTCGGAGGTCGAATAATACTCGCCACGACGCCCGTATACTGCGTGAGATGAGAACGCTCCAGAAGGGTATTCAACTGAGAACAAGCAATTAAACGTTTGTTAATTCCAGTTATAAAAGGAAATTGAACTCATCTTACGAAGGGGTAAGATAGAGTCATTGCCTTATAAAGGGTGTGACGTTTTGGCCACGTTGCGCCTTCATAAGATAGGGTATATCGATAATATATCCCTGCCTTATAAGGCACAACGCAGCGACAAAACGCCCCCTTTATTTATTATGAGATAGTGTTTTGACCAAGCAAAACATATCTTTGAAGCGTCGATCCTCACCAAGGAGAATCAAGGCTTTTCCCGGTTGCCTCACCAAGGAGAACAACGGGGAGTAAAAAAAAAAGGACCAATTTGTAAATTTCTAAGAAAAAATGGACTAATTTGTAAATTTCTAGAAAAAGTAGCTCACCGGCATAAGAGGGAGGCGTGCCATCAGTCAGCGCGGTAGAGGATTGACCCCTCGCTATACGGGACATAGAAACCTGCAAGGTAAATTGAGGGATCAGATCTAGAAAAGGAAAAATCTCATTTTTTATCGCAATTCCACCCCTAAAAAGGCGAGCCTGAGGCATCAAGTTACACCCTCAACCCTTATATGCGATCCCGCGACTCTATACACTAGATCAAACATGAAATAGATCAAGACTGCGGAGGATTTACCTGAAGAAAAGCCCAAAATCCAATAAAGGCGAGACCTTTAAGGAAACTTGGACCACGCGCTCGAGCGGCCTGAGAGAAACTTTTTATTTAGAATTTTTGGGAGATTTCTCAGTCCAAGATTCAAAGGAAAGCCAGATTTAAGACAAATATCAAGGTTTGAAAGAGAAGGGATGCTCGAGGGAAGAGAAATCAAGAGAAGAGAGGGAGGGGATGGCCGGCCCTAGAAAGAGAGGAAGAAAAAGAAAAAGAATAAAAAAAAGAACCCCTTTTATAGCCTTGAACCAGATCTGGCTGAACCAGACCAGACCAGGCTAAACCAGACCAAGCCAGAATGGACCAGAATGAGCCAGAATGAGCCAGAATGAGCCAAATTGAGCCAGATTGAGCCTGGCTGGACCAGACCAGACCAGAATGAGCCAAATTGAGCCAGCTTGAACCAGAATGAGCCAGTCTGAGCCAAATTGAACCAGTTTGAACCAAATTTGAACCAGAATTCAAATTAAAGCTGAATTAAGCATTGAAACGACTTTTGATCAACCTACGGTTCAGTCCTTCACCTATTTAACCCCTCTACCATATATTTGGAAGGGTCGGAGAGATTTTGAACCCAAATACTGCCTTTTTTGGCACATTTTTTCTTTTTGGCACATTTTTTGGGCCGGTTCAGATTATTCGAACCTAAAGAATACTCCAATAAGGTATACGAGTATAAACTATTCCCTCCTCTTTGTTGAGAAGTTTCTGGAGAATATTTTTCTAAAAATATTCTTAAGGATAACTCAACATAACTCCCAGGAGTGTATGAGTATAAACTAGACCTCCCCGCTCCAACTCCTTAAGAGTTTAAACTGTGTAGACTCCAAAATACTTACGAGTGTAAACTGTGTTAAACGTCGGACAATGCGTCACAATGAAGATTCAAAGCCGTCAACCGATGGTCAATTCCATGTTGAAGTAACTAATTCGAGCTAAAAAGTCAGGAAATCAAGAATCGACTTCAAATTCAAAATTCCGACAACGGTCAGACAATAAATGCAGCACCAGAACCCTCTTAAGCAATCGACAAAGCACCGAATAGCCTGGAGGATTGAAGGAATCGAGAATAGAAGCCATTCCAAGAGCCCGTTACACCGATTGAAGGTTGGGACAGTCATATCCAAAGTATTCCAGACTCTTCTATAAAAGAACGAGACTGAAATACTTTGGAGGGGGTATCTGTAGGCATATAAAATTGCTTATAGATCCCTTAAGACGGCTCAACACGAACTAATGAACCATCGAGCGACGTATCTAAGCACGAACGTCAGTCCACAACACCGAAGCCAAGTGACACGCAACGAAGCGGATTAACAAGGCTACGAAGCTGACGAACCGCACGTAAACGACGGAATGAATCCACTCGCGTGCGGAATCAAACCAACGGTCCAGGGAGTCAACGAGTCATCCAACCATATAACGGATTCGAACTCAGACACCAAAGCCGATTTACTGCCTAATCGGGATCCAGACTTCCAAATCAGGAATCAAGTCAACGAATCGATTTCAGACCAATCAACCGCATAACCAAATCACGGACGAAGCGGATGGGTGGCTCGGCATGAGCCGAGCCACCCTGAGGTGGCCGCCCAGATCTGTGCCAAATGCACAGATCTGGTTGCCTATAAATAAGCGGGGTCATTCATCATTTTGGAGGACTTTTGGAAGAACTTTTGGAGAGCCGAAACTCTGCCGGATTGAGACCTTATCTTGGAGTTTTTGAAGGCTTGAAGACTTGGACGTTCGGATCTGATTCTCGACGAGCACCCGCATCACAGAAAAGGCAGGAGTTCGAGGGGATCGAGATCTCAGATCTACGTTGTTACACTCCGGATCAAAGCTTGGTTTTTGATCTCGAGATTCGAGCGATTGTTTCCTTGGTGAAATAATCCCTCCGGCTATTATTTCCTTGGTAAAATAATACCCGTTATACTGCGTAGATCTGTTCGGATCTAGATCGCGCGGTGGTCCACGGTAAACAACCCCGGCGCAGGCAAACAACCCACGCAAGCGAGTGACCGAATAACAGGAGCTCGCGATTTGTTCGACGAAAGAGAAAAAGTTGTAATTTTTAATTTTCTTTATTTTTGATTTTCATTGTAACCGGATCTAAAAAAGATCGGATCTTCTGTAACCGAAAAACTGTTATTCAAGATAGCAATGGAATCAATGAAGAAAGCAACGATTTTTCAAGCGAACACTTGGAATGTCCAGCGGTAAATTTCTTGGATTCGTCATCACTACAAAAGGTATTCATATCGATCCTGATAAAGTGAAGGCGATACATGAATTGTAACCCCCGAGAAATCTTAAGGAACTCATAGGGCTGCAAGGTCGATTGGCGTATATCCGTCGGTTCATATCGAACCTTTCCGAAAAATGTCAGCCGTTCTCTAAACTCACAAAGAAAGGCGTATCATTCATTTAGGATGAGGCCTGTCAGAAAGCATTTGAGGATATCAAAACATATCTAGCGAATCCACCTATTCTCGTTGCACCAAAATTGGGCAGGCCGTTTTTTATTTATGTCAAAGCGACAAGCCATTCGTTAAGTGCATTACTTGCACAAGACGTTGATAACGGTCACGAGCAAGCTATATATTATCCAAGTCTTACATTGGTAGGAGATGAATCTCACTATCCGACGATCGAGAAAGAATGCCTCGTCCTGGTATTTGCGATCCAAAAAATGCGATATTATTTAGTTGGACAAATAATTTATGTCATTTCCAACGTAACCCTATTCGAGTGTTCATGACCCAACCGGCCTCTATGAATTGGTGTTTAGCCATGTGGGCCTTACTCTTATCCCAATATGATTTGTATTTTAAGCAGCAAAAATCAGTTAAAGGACAAGCTATTTGTGATCTTTTGGTGGTAAAACCTACAAAAGACTCAGCCGAATTGTACGATGATCTGCCGGATGAAACTTACAAAGTTAATACCATATCACATCAACAAGTGTGGCAATTATACTTTGACGGGACTTCCCGATCAACTAACGTAGCGAGCACGCCCGGATGTTCTAAAATTTCTTCAGGAGTGGGAGACGTTTTAGTTTCCCCGAAAAAACACGTATTGCCCAGAGCGTACTCGTTGACCGAACCATGCTCCAATAATATGACTGAGTACAATGCATTAATAATTAGACTTAATTTTGTTAAAGAGCTGGGGGTCGAATACCTCGAAGCTTTTGGTGATTCTCAACTAGTAGTCAACCAAATATGAGGAGAGTATGAGGTCTGAAATCAAGACCTGATCCCATACCACCAGGTAGCCATCGAGATGGCGAGTTCGTTTGAAGAATTTTTCATCGAATACATTCAACGTCTCCAAAACGCATATGCAGATGCATTGGCGGCATTGTCAGTATCTTTGGCACAGCCTCCCGAGACATAACAATTAATTACAGTGAGAACTCACCAGCTTATTATGCCAATCTATACTTCGATTGTCAAAGAAGCACACTCAACGAGAGTGGAACCCGAAGCTCGGGATTGGTGTTTCCCTATCATCGATTATGTCCTACATGGCATTTTACCTGAGGATGTAAAAGAAAGGGATTCGATTTGGCGAAGAGCACCGAGATTTTACTACAACGCTATGACACAAGTATTGTATCGACATTCGTATAACGGTCTATTACTCCGTTGTCTATCTAGTAGAGAGGCGGAAGATGCACTCAAAGAAGCGCATGATGGAACATGTGGTGCACATCAACCCGGTCCCAAACTCTGCGATCGACTTAGGAGAATGACATATTACTGGCCAACCATGGTAAAGAACGCAGTTGATTACACACGACGGTATCATGCATGTCAAGTACATGCAAATTATATGCACCAGCCTCCGAAGCATTTGCACCCATTAGCAACATCATGACCATTCGAAACATGGGGAATGGATATTGTAGGTCCTATTTTCTCACCTTCAGTTTAAGGTGACCGTTTTATTTTGACGATCACCGATTACGTCTCAAAATGGGCCGAAGCAGTCCCGCTTAAAGATGTAAAAACGAGCAATGTCGTCAACTTCATTAAACACCACATCATATATCGGTATGGTGTTCCGAGATGAATAGTGCATGGTAATGACCCTCAATTCATTAGCAACGCATTCATCAAATTCTGCAGTAAATTCAGAATTCAGGATGTATCATCGACTGCTTATAAACCCACAGCTAATGGATTAGCTGAAGCTTTCAATAAGACGATTATCAAGATTTTGGAAAAACTTGTAAAAGTCAATAAGCGAGACTGTGATGATAAACTTGGTGAAGCTCTGTGGGCTTATCGTACTACTATCCGTACGCCAACTGGAACAACCCCATATTCTTTAGTATATGTGTGTGAAGCTGTCCTCCCATTAGAAATACAAATTCCCTCTCTCCGCATCGCTCTCGCAATGGGAATGACGATGGAAGATGATAATCACATTTTATTACAATTTTATACCCTCATTATCTATTTTATATGAATAAATATACCATTAATAATTATTTTTATCTTTAATTGCAGGTTAGTGAAGAATAAAGCCCAAGATCTCTTATCTCAACAAAATCCCATGAATTAAATAAAGAACACAAGCAAGAGTCAAAAAGCCCAAGCCCAGAATCAATCCGAGTAGCCTGTAGAAGCCGGAGAAAATAAAAAAAAATTAAATATGAAAAAAAATGTATTCAAGATAGTTGGCCGCAATGAAATGACGATATCTCCTAATCCGGAAGGCGGAATTTAACATATAATATATGAAAATCGCCTATCTCGACGAGACGAAGCCAACCGTGAAGTCAGAATTTTTATTGGAGTATCAATGCCAGCATCGATGCGGGCATCGATGCCTGTATCGATGCGCAGTCATCTAGATTTCATCAACGGCCGGAATTACATTCTTGAGGCTCAAGTTTGATCCAAAGCCTCTCATTCACTGATGTTTACTATAAATATGGGCTGAGAGTGAGGGGTTTGAGGTGTAAAAATTTTTGTAACTCCTTTTGGAGAGGATGACTACTCTTAATAGAGAAGACCTTCCAAATTTGTAACTTTTTGTTATAATTAATAAAATAATTTTTTCACCACTTTAAATTTTTCTCTTATTCTCTTTGTTGGATGATGAAGATGAAGATGAAGATTAATTTGAAGGTTTGTTTTTCTTATTTCTCTTTTATTGCTTATTAGTTTAGATTTATTTTCATGCTTGTAATTAGATTTTATTTTCTTGTTTAAATAGCCAAGAGGCTAGAACCCTCTTGTCTTAGATTTATTTCATGCTTATAGATTAGATTTATTTCATGCTTATAGAGTAGATTTATTTTTTTATATTTAATTCTTGTAATTTATTTTATAGTTTAGATTTTGTAATTTATTTTATAGTTAGATTTTAATTTCTTATACTATTCACCTTGAGGCTAGAACCCTCTTGGGTTTAGTTTTTCTTTTTGTTCATTTTTATTTTTTTTTGATTCGCCTTTAGGCTAGAACCCTCTAGGAAATCACCTTTTTCTAAAAAGTGGATTCAATTCTAGATTACCCATATCTTTAATTGAATCCGCTATCTTTACATTCTTGTTTTTTATTTGTTCTTGATTTTTCCTTCTTGCCTTGTTGATCACATTTATATTATCACTTCCACTCTCAAATATATTCATTTACACAATCATTTTCATCTCTCGACAATCACATTCACTCATCACTCCTATTTGTCACGCACACAACATAAGAACCAATTTTATATTTTCTCCTACAAAACACCTTCCTTGTGGATCGATATCTTTATACTATAACTTAACATGGTTGTGCACTTGCAACATTTTTGGTACATGTTTATGCCGCATCAAGTTTTTAGCGCCGTTGTCGGGGAAGGTGCTTAAGTAGGTTTTAATTATTTTGGTTCTTTAACTGGTGTGTTTATTGTGAAGGAAACGCTTGGAGCTTAAAGATCGCGGATTGGAGAATTAGGATTTGAAGATTTTCTTTCGGGTAAGTCTTCTTTCTAGCGTTTTCAATTCTACCCTTTTTAATTAGCTTCACAATTAGAGACAATTAGGATTAAAAAAAGATTTTACTTTTGTGACCATAATAAAATCCATCTTTCACTTTGACATTTACTAACAAGATAATAAATTCAAATAATTTCCCCCTTCTCATTTGTTTGATTGTTAACCCTAATTAAAAAAAGATTTTTTCTTTTCCATCCTTTTTAGTTGTTTTTAATTCATAGGGTTGCATTTCATATTGTTAGTAGGAATTCACCAAGTGATTTGAGCATCTTGATTTGACACACACTGAAAAATATTTTTAAGGGCAAAACATCATAATCAAGATAAGGTGATGGATTTCATCACCCTTTCCTTAGCCCAAAAATCATTAATTCCTCACTACACCATCCAAGCCTAATAAAACTCATTAGACGTTGGCCCTAAGGATTCGAGCTCAATAAGGAACAAAGAATCCTTAAGTAAACCGGTTTAAGTTTTCTTGGATTAGTTGGTGTCTAAGGCAAAGTTTAGGGGTTGCGTAAAGCGCTCCGTAAGGAATGACGTACTTAATTGATCTCTGATCACCCTCTAGTACTATCCTTACCTGGCTAACTACCCGGGTAAAACTTTAATCTTTTCACTTTAGGAGTTTTTGGTTAGGAGCTAGTCTAGTTGAGTTAGGCTTAACCCTAGAGTTAGAGTGATTGAAAAGTGATTGATTTTGATTTGTTTTAGTTAGGTTTTTCCTCTTTTCCATTCTCTCCTCATTAAAAAAACTAACTTAAAAAAAGAGTATAAAAAGAAATAGTTTTGGTGTATGCAACCGTGGATTAGGGATAATACACATCGATTAATTCGCTTTGAACCAATCATAGAAATGGAGCATCCTAATCCACCCGTTCTTCAAGATATGTGCTATCCCATTAGAAATGCAATCCCCTCTTGCATTAGGCTCCCCGAAACAAATGGAATAAATTTTGAGCTTAGACCGCATTACATAAACATGCTTCTCAAATTCCTTGGAAATGAAACAGAAGATGCATATATTTTTATCTCGGAATTTGAGGAAGTGTGTATTATGATTAAAATGAGAGAATTAACAGAAGATGCCATCAAACTCAGATTTATTCCATTTGCTCTGAAAGACAAAGCAAAAAAATGGCTGTATAGGTTACCCGTAAATTCCATCACTACTGGGGAGGAATTTATCACTGTTTTTCTTAAGAAATTTTTTCCTATCCATAAAATGGTGAAGCTAAGAAACAGCATCATGAATTTTAAAATTGTCCTGGGAGAACCCTTTTGGAAGTATTTTGACCGATTTAAAGATCTTCTCATCCAATGTCCTCATCACGGTTTAGAAAAATGGCGATTGTGCCAAATAATTTATGAGGGATTAGATTATTCTGCAAAAACTTCCTTAGAATCAATGTGCCACGGGGATTTTATGAGGAAAAATGCAGACGAAGCTTGGGAATTTCTATAGAGTCTATCCGAGAAAACAATGCAATGGGAACACTGTGATGACAGGGTTTCATCAGTTCTCAATTCTAAGTCTAGTGGTCCTTCCTTGGAGTCAAACATTGCTTCTGAAATGAAAATGGCAACAATTCTGCGGAGGTTAGAAGCCTTAGAAATTAAGGAACGAGCTCCAGCTTAAATCAATCATGTTTCTGCCCAAGGATGTCATAATTGTCAGTCTCCTACCCACGTTTCAGAGGAATGCCCTCTCCTAGGAAATAACCATGCATTAGAACAGATAAACGCTGCATTCCAGCATCCTAGAAATTTTCTATTTTCTCTAACCTACAATCCAGGTTGGAGAAATCATCCCAACTTTGCATGGAATCAAGGAAATTCTCCGGGAACTCAAAACTTTACTCCCGCTTCGACCCAACAATTTCCTAGGAGAAACACATTTCCTTTCAATCCATAATTTCAACAACCCAATCTGCCTTATCAAAATCAGTCTCCTCTTCATCAAGCTGTAATTCAGACTCCTCACAATCCAGATCAGGATAAACGTCTCAATGTTTTGGAAAGGGTTTGGAAACCATAATTAAGGCCTCCACTCAAACCACAAATATGTTGACTCAAACATCCAGCACTCTGAATTCCTTTATACAATTAACCGGACAAATGCTCAATTCCAACACTCAAGCTATAGCTCGATTAGAATCCCAACTTGGTCAACTAGCAACCGGACAAATGCTCAATTCCAACACTCAAGCTATAGCTCGATTAGAATCCCAACTTGGTCAACTAGCTAGTGCCGTGAGTGAAAGAGAGAAAGGAAAATTTCCAAGTCAACCCGTGGTCAACCTTAAGGACACAGGATGTAGTTCATCCTATGAAGCTCAAATGAATGCAATCCATTCACTTCGGTCAGGTAGATAGGTCGATAATCAGGTGAGAACTCCTCCAAGTCAAACATTTGACCCAGTACAAATTCCTTCTCCTTCTCTTTCTGATGAATCTATTCAACAATCATCCCCCTCAGATGATCAAGAACCTGAACCGGAACCTGAGCCTGCTTTTGATAGGTTTAGACTAGTTGCTCCTTTTCCAGATAGACTCAGGCTTAGGAAACACTCCCCTCAAGAGGAGAAGATCCTAGAAACATTCAAGCAGGTTAAGATCAATAATCCTCTCTTAGATGTAATTGAACAAATTCCATCTTATGCTAAATTTTTAAAAGAATTATGCACTAAGAAGAGGAGAATAAATGTTCCAAAGAAAGTCTTTTTAGCCACCAATATCAGTGAAATGCTATCAAATCCCATACCTTTGAAACGTAAAGATCCAGGTTCCCCCATCATTTCATGTATCATTGGTAATACTCACATTGATAAGGTGCTTTTAGACTTAGGGGCTAGTGTCAATTTGCTTCCATATTCAGTCTACCAGCAATTGGGTCTAGGTGTACTGAACCCAACCAAATGCACCTTACAGTTGGCTGATAGATCTGTTAAGGTCCCTATGGGTGAGTTAGAAGATGTTCTGATTAAGGTTGGAGATTTTAGTTTTCTAGTAGATTTTGTAGTCTTGGAAACACAGCATGTTTCCAATCCCAAAGGACAGACACCTGTCATCTTAGGACGACCTTTCTTAGCCACTTCTAATGCTCTCATAAACTGTAGAACTGGTCAAATGAAGCTGTTCTTTGGGAATTTGACTGCTGATCTCAACATTTTTAATCCAGGGGACCAGCCAAATAATCAGCCTCTAGAAATAAATTACATTCAGGAAAGATCAGAAGAAGAAGAAGAAGAAGAAGAAGAAGAAGAAGAAGAAGAAGAAGAAGAAGAAGAAGAAGAAGAAGAAGAAGAAGAAGAAGAAGAAGAAGAGTCTGATTTGAGTTTTGAGGAAATTTTTGATGAAGAGTTAGAGTTTTTAGAAGAAGCAGATCAGGTCCTTGAGAATAATGAAACTGTGTTAAACATTTGCTGCTTTGAATTAAATTTTGAAGAACTCTTTCTTGATGAACTTAGATTCTTGGAGAATAATCAACAACTAAATTTTCAGAACTCTACAAAAGAATTGGTTGTTAGAAAACAAAACTTCACAGTACAAGAGTCTGAGTTCATTAAGAAATACAAAATGCATGACACCAATAATACTTACCTTACTTTGTTGCAAGAATTATTGAACATCCCAAAATACTTGGAATTTTATATTATTGATTATATCATTATGAATTTATTTAAAATTCGGGGAAGAATTTTCAACAATAAGGTAGGATTCAATGTAGAATACGAGCTCTTCATGTTGAACACTTCATTCTACATTATTTGTTTTGTTTATTTTAAAATAATAAAAATAATTTATTCTTCTCTCATTCGAGAGTTTCTTATTTAGTTGAAAAATAATAAAAAAAGAAAAAAAATAAAAAAAAAGAAAAGAAAAAAAAAGAAAAGAAAAAAAAAGAAAAAAAAAGAAAGAAGAATAAAATTTTGATTCTATCCTCCTCAGACCAAAGGTAATTGCAGATTTTTATCAGCCAACCAAATATAAGTATTTTACTTCTTATCTGCTTTACTTTGTGCATCATAGAGTTTGCATTGAGGACAATGCAAAATTTAGGTGTGGGGGTGGGAATTAGTTATTTTTTCTCTTTGTTTTACATTTTTAGTTGCATTTTTGTCATTTTTTCCTTTTCCTTAAAAAAAATAAAAATATCGTCACTTGCCAAATTGATAGAGTTATGTAATAATTGATTTATTTGATAAATTATTAATTTTCTAATCTCTAGTTTGTTATTTACTCAAGTTTACCTTTTATGATAACTCTAAATAAATTTCTTAAACTCAAGTTTACCTTTTATGATAACTCTAAATAAATTTCTTAAGAAATAATTTTCAAAGTAGTATACTTTACTTATTTCTTAAGAAATAATTTTCAAAGTAGTATACTTTACTTAAGCCTTAACTTAGATTTTTATTTAAAATCATGGAATTTATTCATGCTTAGCTTAGAGTTAAAAATAATTTTTCAAAGTGTCTTGACTTACATATTTTCCAGAATATATATACATATACATATAAAAAAATTGCAAAAGAGGAGTGCGAAAAATGGGCATCAAAAGAAAAAAAAGAAAGAAAGGAAAAAAACTCTTAAATTCAAGGTGATTCTATCTTATAAAACCTAAGTTAACCGAGTAATTAAGCCCAAGGAGTATTTTCATACTTAATGACCTAAGCCTAATTAGGTTGGGATCCATTGGCCCAAAACTCGTTAAATGGTCGCTTAGAAAGCCCGTTAAAGTAGAAAAAATCACCAAGGAAGAAAGAGTTAAAAATAATAATAATATAAAAATATTTATATATAAAAAATAAAAATACTAATAAATGTTTTAGTTATATTTGTATATATGGTCTTGGAAAATATTTTAGATCAAGCAACTTGAATATTATTTTAAACAAAGATTTAGCATGTTCTTTTCAAAACTTTTAAATTAAATTTCTAAGTTTGGCTTGGTTTAGTATTGCTATAATGAGAAGATTTTCTAGGAAATTTACCTTCAAGTTATTTATAAAAACGTTTTCTTGAGTGATAACTAGCTTCAATTAGATTGTCTAAAGTTATCAAGTGAATTTAGTTATTTACTGACTTCTTTAATTTGGCAAGTAGACCGAATTTTGTGGGTATATTCACTGCAAACCCTCACGAGACTACAACTCGTCCACTAGGGTAACCCTCACGAGACTATAACTCGTCCACTAGGATAACCTAGGGGTTTAAAGGCTTGTTGTATCCGCTAAATACAACCACGATTCCTGCTAAAGTGAGTTGGGTTTTTTTTATTTTTCTTTCTTTGCTAGAGGACTAGCAAAAGTTTAGGTGTGGGGGTATTTGATAATCATATTTTATTATAATTTTATACCCTCATTATCTATTTTATATGAATAAATATGCCATTAATAATTGTTTTTATCTTTAATTGCAGGTTAGTGAAGAATGAAACCCAAGATCTCTTATCTCAACAAAAACCCATGAATTAAATGAAGAACACAAGCAAGATTCAAAAAGCCCAAGCCCAGAATCAATCCGAGTAGCCTGTAGAAGCCGGAGAAAATAAAAAAAATTAAATATGAAAAAATGTATTCAAGATAGTTGGCCGCAAAGAAACGACGATATCTCCCAATCCGGAAGGCGGAATTTAACATATAATATATAAAAATCACCTATCTCGACGAGACGAAGCCAACCGTGATGTCAGAATTTTTATTGGAGTATCGATGCCAGCATCGATGCGGGCATCGATGCAGGCATCGATGCTTGTATCGATGCGCAGTCATCTAGATTTCATCAACGATCGAAATTGCATTCTTGAGGCTCATGTTTGATCTAAGGGCTCTCATTCACTGATGTTTACTATAAATAGGGGTTGAGAGTGAGAGGTTAGAGGTGTGAAAATTTTTGTAACTCCTTTTGGAGAGGAGGGCTACTCTTAATTAAGAAGGCCTTCCAAATTTATATTTTTTTGTTACAATTAATAAAATAATTTTTTCACCACTTTAAATTTTTCTCTTCTTCTCTTTGTTGGATGATGAAGATGAAGATGAAGATTAATTTGAAGGTTTTTTTTCTTATTTCTCTTTTATTGCTTATTAGTTTAGATTTATTTCCATGCTTGTAATTAGATTTTATTTTCTTGTTTAAATAGCCAAGAGGCTAGAACCCTCTTGCCTTAGATTTATTTCATGCTTATAGAATAGATTTATTTCATACTTATAGAGTAGATTTATTTTTTTTGCATTTAATTCTTACAATTTATTTTGTAGTTTAGATTTTGTAATTTATTTTATAGTTAGATTTTAATTTCTTGTACTATTCACCTTGATGCTAGAACCCTCTTAGGTTTAGTTTTTCTTTTTGTTCATTTTTATTTTTTTGATTCGTTTTTAGGCTAGAACCTTCTAGGGAATCACCTTTTTCTAAGAAGTGGATTCAATTCTAGATTATCCATATCTTTAATTGAATCTGCTTGGATTCAATTCTAGATTATCCATATCTTTAATTGAATCTGCTATCTTTACATTCTTGATTTTTATTTGTTCTTGATTTTTCCTTCTTGCCTTGTTGATCACATTTATATTATCACTTCCACTCTCAAATATATTCATTTACACAATCATTTTTATCTCTCCACAATCATATTCACTCATCACTCCTATTTGTCACGCACACAACATAAGAACCAATTTTATATTTTCTCCTACAAAACACCTTCCTCATGGATCGATATCTTTATACTATAACTTGACACGGTTGTGCACTTGCAATATTTTTGGTACATGTTTATGCCGCATCAGAAGAACAACATAAAAAATGCCTCGAAGAATTAGAGATGTTAGATGAGAAGCGCTTGGAAGCTCAGCAACAAATTAAGTTCTATCAGGCTAGAATTTCTCAGGCTTTTGATAAAAAAAGTCTGATAATAAAGTTTTAAGGAAGGAGACCTGGTTCTTGCCGTTCGGAGACCCATGATTCTTAATTTTAAGAAGAAAGAAAAATTCCAGTCCAAATAGGAAGGACCGTTTCTAGTAGAAATAGTCTATTCAAATGGTGCATATCGCTTGATCAATCAAGACGGTAATAAACTCATGATGCCGATAAATGGGAAGTTCCTGAAGAAGTACTACCCTTAGTATGTTCAGGATAACCTATTTAAAACAGGAAGTTCCTAGAGAATCCTGTGTAGGATATTTTTAGGATAACCCGAGATCAGCTGATTGTTTTATGATGGAAACTGATCATTTGAATAATTTATTCTTAATTATTATAAAAATAATTGAGATTCTTTCACGGTGGTTATCTAATTATTTCCAAAAATGATTAAAAACTTCTCACTGTGACTTTCCAAGCATTTTTGTGAGATGAGATTCAACGACAAAAGATAATTGATCTTTCCTCACAAAACCCCCATAGTACAATTGTGGGGGAGGCTCGACGATTCACAACCCCGCACCACAAAATCTCCACTCGATTCCTTTCTTGAACGAGAGGTTCACTTTTAAAAACTGAGATTCCTTTTCGACGAATGAAAAGATCTCAATTCCATTTGAACAATTTAGCCTATTAGAGGTAAAATTATCTCAGCTCCCACTTGATCAAACCTTACTACAATTAGGACCAAAGCCAAAATCTCTTCTTGATTCATTCTACGAACAAGAGGTCCATTTTCAAGTTGAGTAATCAAACCTTATGACAGTTAGGATTATTCAAACCCATTCAGATTCTCTAAGTAAAAATCCCACTTTGAGTTTCATTTGCACTGGAAGATAGAATATAAAATTCTTCCTCTTCGATTTTGGGTTCATCTCTACCAACAAACAAGAGACTAGGAGATAGAATATAAAATTCTTCCTCTCCGATTTTAGGTTCATCTCTACCAATAAATAAGAGATCAGGAGATAGAACATAAAGTTCTTCCTCTCCGATTTTGAGTTCATCTCTACCAACAAACAAGAGACTAGGAGATAGAATATCAAATTCTTCTTCTTTGATTCTGGGTTCATTTTGCTATCAAGAAAATGTAACCTGCTGACATCTTAAAATCCATGCTGCTCACGAATGGGGGATGTTATCTCGATCCCTTATTAGAGATAAACCTACATCTGATACATGTAGCCTACATATTCAACATTGTAGTTCAAAGCCTAAGAAAGTTTAATTCTTTTAGCCTAACGTTATATGCAAAACGGATCTAGATAATTCACATACTAGCCCGACTCAAACGGTAGTCGGTAAAGGAACATTAAATCCGTTGATGGCTGAGGATTTGCCAAAAATCTTATAAATATTATGGTTATTTATTCTAAACAAGAATGAGTAATCATAATAAAATTTCAATAAGCAAAAGAGTTAACTGTATTCGTCAAAAGCATTCAAACAAAACTACAAAGAAAATAAAAAATGTGTTCTCAAGATTACAACAGCTTATAATGACGAATTTGATCTTCAAGTCTGGAGAGTTCTGTTGTATAAGCCTGTTCAAGCTTAGCTATCAAGTTAGCTTTAAAATTTTCTTCATCAACACTTTGAAGTTTGATGACCTCTGGTTCTTTTTTTAGCGAGTATCTTGTCTTGAAGA
Source organism: Asparagus officinalis (assembly GCF_001876935.1). NCBI lineage: Eukaryota > Viridiplantae > Streptophyta > Magnoliopsida > Asparagales > Asparagaceae > Asparagus > Asparagus officinalis. The sequence goes on along the minus strand of NC_033797.1, from coordinate 92,603,353 downwards.
TTCAGTTGTTGAAACTGGTTCACCTCAACTCGAGTTAATTCCTCCAGATCGGACTCCAAGATCTCCTGAGCATCCTCAGCCTTCATAAGTTGCTCCTTCAAGCGGGCTATCTCGGCTCGACCTGACTCTAAATCCCGATGCAAGTCAATCTTGGCTTGTGTTTTCTTGGCAATGCTCATCCTGATTTGACTAATGCGGGCCCTTAACTTTTGGAGTTCAGATTCAGCTAATTTCTGAGAATCATGCCATGCCTATAGCCTTAAGTCCATTCAAGAAGCAATATAAGAAGACGCACCGTTGGTACGAAGATCCCTCAAATGTTCGATGTTTTGTTTGAGGTCGACTAAGTAAACTTCGATCGAATCGACTAATTCAGCATATCCATCTTCTCTAATTCCTAAGACATGACGATCGAGAGATCTCCTAAAATTCTCGAAAGGTGATCCTTTGAGGATGATTCGATCAACAATAGTATTCAAGAAAAAGATGAAACTTTGAAGATCAGAGCAAATGACAGCTTTATCCGGGTCTTCGCCTAATAATAAGGCTTGGATACGATCAGATAATGATGAAGAATGAACTGCAATGAGAACAAATAAAGTCAATACAAAATAGATATGCCAGTATATGGCAGTGAGCAAAAATATACCAAGTTTAATGAAAGATTTCACAACTTAGTTACCTTGGCTTATCGATGCTGTGGTGGGCTCTACAACAACCAGAACTTGTTCATGAATGATACTTGTTGGTAGATGCATCACATCAGACAAGCGTTCATTTGCAGCTTTTGACGGCTTCGAGTCCAAGTCGACAAATCCCTTAGAAGTGGATTCTACAAACAAGATAAGGATAGATAAATATTCCAAAGGCATGAATCAAACTACAAAACATATTAAAGACAGGACATACCAGGTTGAGTAGAAGTTGTGGTGATTTGCTCTTCCATGGTTGCCTTCGACACTCCGACTTCGTGAGCAAATAGAGATGGATCAGACATAACAATAGGCTCAGTTTCAACAATGTCATGAGTTGGAGGAGCACTAGTTGACGGTTCGATTTCAGTTGGAGAACCTGTCAAAAGTAGGAAATCAAAGCCTTCAAGTTGATCGGGTGTACCAATGATAGTAGATGCATAAACTTCAATAGTTGGTCCTACAATTAGATTTCTTATTTAATTTTTTAAAATAAGAAGAACAAAAACTCAATTGAAGGTCTGAGTGCGGAAGTACATACCCTCTGATGGACCTACTTCAGTTGAACTAACTTCAGTAGTTGGTCCTGTAGTTGCAGCCGGGGTTTTCTCAGATAGCAGATTGGAAATATGTTGATGGTCATCCTCGGAGAAATCGAGATTGAAATTATGTGCGTTAAAGCCTTCGATCTCCACGTCATGAGTAATTTTTTGTTCTCCTGGTTCATTTATAGGAATATCTACAGGACAGAAAGACTCATCAGTATGTACATAGGGGCATGAATGAACCAAAGTGAATAAAACTAGAAACTACCTTCAATGAGAGCTGTGGGATCAGTGACGTTACTACTCGCACCTACCTCCTTTAGTTTAACTAAAAGAAGATAAAGTGCACATGTTAGCAGAAGAGGTACATGTTCTAATTCACTTATTTCTTGAAATTGCCCTCCAAATGAGAAAACATTTGTACCTATGTCGGTGTTTGGCGAGGTCGATGCAGTGACTTGAGGAACAACGACGTCTACACCGACGGGCTCATCACTCATCGTTTTATGCACTTGTTGAGTGAAACTTGGTTCATCAACGTCCATTAAGCCAGGGGAGGAGGGTTCAGCCACAATTTTTCCTTCTTCTTCTTGTCCCCCTGCAAAAGAAAATTAAGAAATAAAGTTTTATGTTTGAAAATTAAATAATGAAACAGAGACGGGTATGAAATTTTACCTCCATCGTCAACCGAAAGGTCGTGGGTAAACTCCTCTTCAGATACGGGGGGAAGTTTGTGTTGTTGATGAGCAGTCTTCTTAATTCTCTTGGATAAGCGAGTATCTTTTGGAATCTCAGAACTCTCATGATGAAATTTCGTGCGTAGTTCAGTTCCTTGAGAAGGCCGGGGTTGAACTTCAGAAGAAACGGGAGATCGGCATCTTTTCCTGCTAATGAGTGGTGTGGTGTCCTCCTCTTCTTCCTCTTTTTCTTCCCGGGCAGGCCATCTGACAGTCATCCTATTGGAAGATGACAAAAGAATATTCTTTTCCTTCATTTGTGTTGGCTTTAAAGGAGCATCTGGCAATTTGGGTGAAGAAACACGAAGAGTCCGGTGGGCTACAAGAGAAGGAGGAGTATCAGCTTCTGCTTCATCCTCAGTCTCATCCTCTTCGTCAGATGTGTCAAATTCGTCGCTCTCATCTGAGTCAACTATCTGTTTCCCTTTACGGGAAGATGTGGTAGACTCTTTCTTTCCCTTGGAGGAGACAGTCTTCTGGACTACTTCACTAGCTAACCGAGAAGCAGCTTCAGCTTCTAGTTCAGAATTTTGCTTCTTCTTAACGGACATGTTGGCGGCTAATAACCATCGGTAATATAGAAAAGTCATTTAAAGTTTAGGTTCAGCAACATGCAAGCTAAAATGAGCCCCGGTACAACCGACGATATTTTCCAAAACCAAGCCCGCACTCCATCGATGAGACCTCTACAGGTTGTTAGCCATTTGTTTGGGTTCCCGACGTATAACTGATCGTAGCCAAATTGTCGTGCAAATCTGTTAGCCATTTGTTTGGGTTCCCGACGTATAACTGATCGTAGCCAAATTGTCGTGCAAATCTGCAAGGAAGGTAGGGCTCGATTCTGCAAATATATCGTAGCCAAATTGTCGTGCAAATCTGCAAGGAAGGTAGGGCTCGATTCTGCAAATATTTTTTGACCGGAAAACCATGTAACCCGGTCGGATGTTCATGAGCCAATGAAAACTACCCATGTTGAGAGAAGTCCTATTAGTCCCAGGCATTTCCTCATCAGTGAGCATGTCATTATATACGCTTGAGAATCGAGGGAAACATTTATAAAACTCCCAACACTTAGCGATCTTGAACTGCCTCACCACATCAAGCCATTGTCGGGGGGACTCAACCATTTACATCTCTCTAAAAGCTGTAGCAGAGGAACCTTCGGATCAGACACATCGGGGACCGACATCATATCAGTCCGGTGGAGAACCAACCACGCCATTAAATATGTATATGATAGTTCTATCCTTGACATAGGAATGTTACTTGAAGGCTGGGCACCCACTTTTGTGAAGGTATTGGCTAAGTTACGTAAGCCTCTATGGATGTCAGCAATCATAGCTGAGAGCAAAGATAATTCACCTCCAACGGCTAATTGAACATTAGAAAATAGAACTTCAAGAGGTAGAGCATCTGAAGATTGGTGTGGTACTACACACTTCTTTAACCATATGGCTAAATATCCTGCAAGAAGGGTCTCTGATTTCATCCTTTTTATGGCTTGCCATAAGAAAGTCCTAAACTTTGTGGCGCTCGGGAAAGTACCTTCAGATGATCTAATTGTGTAAGACTGAGCATTGATCTTCACGATTAGCTTATTAATATCAAAGGGGGTCAGTGGAGGCGATTCACAAACTGCTTCACCAGTCGAACTTTTAAGATTCTGGAATAAGTAATCGGCGAATTTCTTTAAACTAATCTGAGTAGCTTACTTGCTTTTCACTTCAATCCTCGCTATCGCCGTTTGATAATGACAAGTCAATTACCAAAGAATGTCGTAAACCACGGGACCCATTTTCTTCATCCTCTGAAGTTAACGGTTGGAAGGAAAGTATTCTTGGTACGGAATATTCCCCATCGGTAAACCTGACACTTTCATCATCTCGTGGAGTGGAAGTCCTAATTCCCCGTACTTAGTGAAGAACGTGTTCGTATCCAGGTTATAAGACTCAAATAAAGCTAGAAAATGATCTACGCTTATCGGAAGACCGTACATGCTGGCTCTAATCGGAATATCCAATCTCATGTTAGCCAATTCTTGACCCCAACGTCCGAGTATGTAGCTAGTCATCCTGGACCACCACTTGTCCGCAAGCGAATGAACCCAACCAAAACATCTAAATTTCTTAAGGGGAAATTCTCTACCTAATCGAGCGAGTCGATTCTTCACAGTATTGGTTTTTATCATTAATTCGTTTTGAGGTGCACTATCTGGTCCAAGTACCCCGGGGTAAAGTCCACGAAGTGTATACCGACCACTAGAGCCAGGATTCTTGAGATCCCTACCAATAAACCTATAATGGATACGTTCATGGTCTTCTGTCAAATGCCATGACATCTTCCTCGATACGGTTAAATTTCGTAATTGTAGAAATGAGTAATGTCGGGAAAACGGAGGAAGAAATAGAAAATCCCCATCATATTCATTTAGCCAAGCTTCGGGACCACAACAAAGGGTGTCAGAGTCTTCGACTGAATCCCCAAACATATAGTCAGGCTTCCTCAATGGCTCAGTAGAATCTCGAATAGAAGTTAAGGGCAAGTCGGTCATTAACTGACGCAACGTACGACGACTTCCCTCATGAATCAACTTAGGGATACTATCAGCACAATCTTCACTAAATTGACAGGCTTTTCTAATCAGGAAATTACCGTCAAAGGAGGCATGGAGAGTCCTTCTTTGACCCGGATTTTCTCCATCAGAAAAAGCAACAGAAGGGAAGTGGACTGCAAACAAAGTTGGGACACAGTTGAATAAAAAGGATACTAAAAGAACAAAATTTGTTGTTCTTAGTAGCCGCGGCAGTGTCCACTGCCGCGCTTGTTACCGCGGCAGTGTCTACTGCCGCGCTTAGCCGCGTCAGTGACCGCTATCGCGGCAACTGAGTAGCAACTGTTGACTTTGAAAAATCACAAGTTTGAACAAAACTCGTGTCTTTGCTGTGGTACATGTCTTGATTAAACATGATATGTATTTTTGTAGTGTCAATCCCCATGAAGGAGGACGTCAACTCTTCCCGGATGACTCTTAAAGGAGACAAACGAGGATATGAATGCAAATTATGAATTTGAATGAAGAAAAAGCACAAGAAGCTTACCCCCAAAGGAAGAAGCAGCGGCCTCAGCCTCCTCCGATGATTGGACCACTGATTTGCCATTAGGAACACGAGCTCTTTTGGGAGACATGGTGAAACTGACCTAAAAATAAGGAAAGTTAGGGTTTTTGAATGAGATTTCAAACAAAAAAAGGGCAAAACAAACCCAAAATACAAGATATGGGTTCGGTCTTACCAAAGATTAAAAGAACCAAACTTGGAGGGTGAAAGAACCGAAGAAAAAGCTCAAATCTGAGAAGATCACTCGAAAACCCTAGTTTCTATCTCAAACAAAATCACCCAACTATGAAAAGATGGGGAGAAGAAGAGCCAAAGTGTGCTTTTATAGAGTATTTAGGAGAGTTTCGAGCTCAGAATAGCGGGGAACAATGGCCTAAGAAAGCCCGATAGCTGACTTTAAACCTGACTGTGTGCGGTAGTTGATGCTGACGCACTGTAGCACGTCAGTCGACGCTGACGTGCGTTAGCACGATAGTCTACACTGACGCGCAAAAGCGTCGCGTGCACATAGTGTTTCTATGAATATTTGCATATGTACATTTCCCTTTGTATTCAAATACATTCCAAACAAACTCCGACAAGTATATGAGTATAAATTGCATCTCCTTGAACCTCCCAACGGGTACACAAGGTTAAACTAATTCCTGAACACTCCGATAAGGTATATGAGTATAAACTACTCCCCCATGCTCCAACACCTTAAGAGATTAAATTGTGTATACTCCAGTTAACGTACGAGTATAAACTATGTTCTTATGAAGATAGATGCGTTGATAATCAATTCAATATGGGTTCAGCATCAAGAACTATACACCAGCTTCAACTCAAGATTTCGATAACGGTCTAGTGATAAACACAGTACCAGAATGTTTTTTAGCTATTCTACAAAGCACTGAATAGACTAAAAGATGAAGAAGTTAAGAGTCGAAGCCGTTCACAGACCCTTCTACACAATCTCCTCAATTAAATACTGAAAGGATTGCAAATAGGACCAGTCTTATCCAAAGTGTCCCAGGCTCCTCTATAAAAGAATGAGTCTGAGATACTTTGGAGGGGGTATCTGTAAGCATCAAAAAATACTTATAGACATCCAAATACAGTTCAAGACTAAAATAAGAACAATGTGCATGCCCGTGACAAAATACACTGACGCGTGTTAACATAACAACAGATAGTGACGCGCATAGGCGCGACAGCCTATGGTGACGTGCATAGGCGTGGCAGCCTATGATGACGCGGAAAGGCATGGCAGTGAGGTGTGACGCGCGTATGCGCTGCAGGACATGGTGACGCGCAAACAGCAGGGTAATCTCCTATGTGATTTGATGATAGTTTTTAATATCTTTTGAGAGTCCATATGGCGACATACCAGAAGAAGAACGTGTGCTAACGTGGAAGGGTGGTTATAGGCCGAGAAAAGTGGCATTTTGTGGGTTTAAGGTCATGGGAAGACACTTATAAACGTGGTTGAACGTGGCTAGAACTGCCTCTTCAGCCACGGCAGTGGAGACTGGCGCGCTAAAGGCCGCGTCAGTGATGGTTGTCGCGCCCAAAGAGAAGGTGTCTGGTCAGCTATCTTACTTCCATTTCAACAGTTATGCACCCCTATCCCTATAAATACCTCTTTACACACGAAACCAAGGACGAAGAGCAGATTTGAGCAGATAATCTTGGGCATTTGACGAATTTTGAGCAAGAGAGAGAGTCTTGATTCCTCAAAAACACTTCCAAGAATCTTTCGTTGATTCCTAGAGATTTAAGCCTTGACTTAATCTTTGGAAGAGTGAACATTTTACACCGATAAGTTATTTACTTCAATTTCTAACTTCGATAAACGAAGAAAGAATCCCCAAAGCCTTTAACAATTAATTCAGAATCTTGTGAATCGGTGGTCGACGAGTTAACGTACTCCCGACATAGGCAAAGTCCCCACAAAAGTAGGAGTTGATAAACGATTCCTGTGTTGTTTTCTAGAGAGTTGTAATTTTCTTATTTTGTTGTGTAATTCATTGTAAGCAATTGAAGTTTTAATGGATTCCATTTCAAAATTAACTTTTGAAGAAAACATTGATGAACTCGCTTATGCTTATGATAGATTAATGCATGCCTATAAAAAGTTGCATCATGATTTTATTAATTTAAAAAACAAGTATGTAGAGTTAAAATCCGATTATGATATGCTAGCTTCTAAATTTGACTCTATTGCTAAATAAAATGTGATCCTCAAAGAAAATAATAAAAAATTAAAATTGGATTATATTGACTTGACTTCCAAAGTTACTAGTATAACTCATGAGAAGAATGATGCCATTTTAGAAATAGAAGCAATTAGAAATGAATTTAATTCTTTTAAAAATAATCATGTTTTCTCTACTTCTATTATCAATGATATTGTGTCTAATGATGATTTGAATGATATTAAAAATTATATTTGTTCTCTTGATTCAACACTACATAAATGCATTGATAACAATAAGAAACTTAAGGACTTTTGTGCAAAGTCACGTGTTAATTCTTCCATATCAAACACTCACTATGCACACATGTATGACATAATTTACAAGTGTTCCATTTGCGGTCATAAATGCCATCTTACCAAATTTTGTTATGATGCACATAAACCCAAAAATTCTAATACTAATGCTTGTTATGCATCCCATAAAGTTTCCTCATCACACACACATACACATGCACCTATTATTCATGATAAGCATGTTCATGTGTTTAAGTGTGATTATTATGTTAGGTTTAGCCATTTGGCAAAAATTTTCTTTGACTTGTAAAAATTTTCAAAATTGCAAAATGTGTTAAAAAGACCATAATTGTTTAAAAATTCATCACATGAACCTTCACATGGTCAAAAATAAATAAATACATTCATTTCATTGCAACTATTGCAATAGAATGAGTCATTTACATGAATATTGCTATGACCGGACCTGTGCACAAAATACGCCCAAATGGGATCATAACCCTAGGACTTTGAATTTTATTGATAGGGATCATGTCCCTAAACACTTCGGCACCAAGAGTGTTTGGGTGCCAATATCTTTTTAAATTTCAAAAACACAATCCTTGGTGTTTTCGATTTTCATTTCTTGTTTTTAGAAAAACGTATTTTGAAAAACTTAATTTTCTTTGAATATGTATATTGATCAATACTTTTGTTTTTATTACATATTATGATTTTTATTGATTTTAACCTTGACGACGTTGATTTTGACGAATCCTTTTGTACTAATTGCAAAGATAGAATCAAATTCTTATATGATTTAGCATTTGCAAGTTTTAAAAATTTCAAACTATTTCAAATGCATGCTAGAAATGCCTTTCTAATTTTTTAAATAAATAGGTTTATGTTTAAGAAATCCCTCCCATATTTAATTGATCCTCTTTTCCATATTATATTTATCGGGTGTAAAAGATTTTTATATGGGTTGATACATGCTCCAAGAGCTTAACATGATTGTTTTTCTAGTTTTCTTATCGAAAATGATTCCATTGACCTATGTTTGTTTTATCCTAAGCATACTTCTTTTTGATCTTTGTGGATAAAACATATAAACATTCGACATTACTCTTTGTATGTTTATGTATATAGAAAAGATGTGTCCAGTATTTATATTGATTGAGAATCTCTATTAGCGGACAATCTTTACCTAACCTCTTGTAATAAATTTGTTTTTTTGTTGTATAAGATGTGGATTAGAATTTTCATGATTTCCTTTCATTTTCCATATGATATTCTTTTACTTGAAAATATCTTTTCATGATTTATAAAATTTTTGGCTTTCATTTGGATTTCAACTTTTTATGGACTAATGGATTATTTTCATTCATTCGATTCTCAAGATTTTCTTTCATTTGTATTTTTATATACTACTATATATATTATTCTACTTATATATATCTATTATATATATATAATATTATATATATATATTATATATATATTATTATCTTATATATATATAATTATATATATAAGAATAGCTCACCTCTCCCATGAGCTTTCTATCTATTAGGCAACCACCGATGTGACTAGTAGGGCGGCTCACAGTTCATACACTTATTCTATCTGGGGGGAGTGAGCTGCAGCTCACCTCCATTTTTATATATTAATATATATATTATATTATATATAATATGATACTATATCATAATTTTCGATGACTTATTTAAGGTATTGTTTTATACATATATGTCTTTGGAGACACTGTTCATTAATAAATGATATCTTTATTGTGTTTCTCGTGGTCTCTTTGTATGCTGAGTTGCTGACTATCATGCTGTCTTATATCTCTTGTGTATAGATTATTTGTCAACATAAAAAAGGGAAAGATTGTTAGGGTCTCAATATTATAGCCTACTATCTAATCTAGGTTTGATAATTAATAAAAAATTCCTAACAATGTTTTGTCGAGAGTTTATGTGGACGCCCCTGGGTTCACAAAGGCTGCAGTTCCCGGGGAAACCGAAGAATTTCAAACGCTGCTATGCCACCACACCGTGTATAACATGTTTCACCATCCAATCAACATCTATCTAGAAGAGTCAACAACTTGCTGTACGTACAAAAAACCAGGTAAAAGACATACAAGGAATACTGCTGAAATGATAATGTCACATAAATATCTCATCAGTCCAACAATCATTGAAAGTACATAGTCAAGATCTGAGCTAGATAAACGAAATACTCAGCAAGTCTCAAATACAAAATTATCTGACAATAAGGAAATAACGCTCACAGCCTTTACAACTTTCTAGAATAATACCTCTTCAAATGTCTAACCTCACTACAAGTGGAGACCCAAAGAAATAATACATAGCTAGGAAAGTAAAGCTGAACACTAATGGGGCTGCCGCTAATCACCTGCGGCTCTCCGTGCCTCCTGGCTCGTGACCTGAAAGGGGAGGACAACGGCGTCAAAGCGCTAGCGGTAACATCACAACCAACCCAAGCGGAACAGGGCTCGTTGTATAAGAAATACAGATAATTAGAATATTAGGCGTCTAAATCAGTGATCCTAACTAAAGAGGTTTTATATTTAGAAATTTACAACGACGAGCATAGGTACGTCGCAGCGAAATTATCCAAACAAGAAACCCTTCATGTATTATACCTTTTTTTCAATTGTAGAATCTCTAAACACCAAACCCGAGAGGTTCTAGTACAGAAACAATAATAAAAGAAATAAGCTAAATCTCAGAACAATATAACAGTGCCATTACCATAGCGTAACTATAATACATGTTATTAGCCTACATAAGCTGCCATGCAACATTCATGCTCGGAAACTTCTGTGAAGGAGTCATGAGAGGTTAAGAACTTTGTCCAAATCAGGACTATTTTATGTCGGAGTTCCAAAATCAGTAAATAAGTGTCAAATGTCCAAACACGAGGACTGGAATGAATTTATTAGTCCAACACGAGGACTTCTATGGATTTTAGTAACACGAGGACTTCTATGGATTATAGTCCATCACGTAGGACTGTGAAATGGTTTAAAGTATCACTGGGATACATTAGTAAATTCTATCTACATCAATTCCACCGTCAAATCAGTGATATATCATAGTTTTGATACCTCAGGGTCATGTCTATTTATGCCTGGGGGTACATAGAAAGGACTAAATAACAAATGTCAGATAGTCCAAGTCAAACTCCCAAACCTGAACAGAGCACTCAAAAATACCCAGAACAGGGAAAATTATCGCAGAAGAGATCGGCGGGTCCGACCGGAAGGCACGGTCGACATCTTGATTACGAGCCTGGCGTGTCGACCGAAATAATGTCCGCGGTCGACCAAAATAACGGCGGTCGACCGAAATAATGTCCGATGGGTCGACCGAAAAAATCGACGGTCCCGACCGAAATAAATTGAAGCCGTCGACCCGAAAACTCCAAAAACCTCAAAAACCCGAGACGTTGGCCTTCAAGGAGACTCGAGCTCAATAAGCGAACAAGAAAATCTTTAAGTGCACCCGGTGTTAAGTTTTCCCAGCAATAATGTGTGTCTAGGCCAATGTTCCTAGGTTGCGTAAAGCGCTCCGAACAAGGCACACGGAGCGTACTTAATTGCATCTCCTGATCTGAAGCGAAATGTGCTATGTCTACATGCATAATACACATCCGGGCAAACATGTATGTACAAAAATACTAAGCATGTAGAGAGGCCATGAAATATTCATATGATATCTAATTAAATCTTAACATGATACCTTATTATTTAAGTGAGCATACAAGCAGTTAGAATGTCATACTTTCGCTAGTCATGATTCGCCATGAAGATCGAATAACCCTGGAGCTCTTGCTCCTTGTAGTAGTAAAAATCTTCCTCGTAGTGGATCTCCAAAGTCTTCAAGTAAGCTTGCATAAAATGTAAGAGCTCTTCTTTAAGACACAAGCCAGATATCACCACGGGTTCTTTAAAAAATCCTACTACTTCCTCTTGCTCAAGATTGCTAAAGTTTAGTAAGAGGAGAGCTCTCTATTTATTCTCTTATGGAAAAACACGAGCATCTGAGAACAGCAAATATTCCCAATTCTGATTAACCTTTCCATAAAGAAAAGGAAGTTTCATATTCCAGTATCGAACTACTAGAGTAACCAATAAGCTGTCAATACAATATCCTGGCGAACTGACTCAATCCTATAGAGTCCCAATGCAATGAACAGTGCACTCTAT
>NC_033797.1:92589495-92591549 GCF_001876935.1 Asparagus officinalis | reverse complement strand
ATATATATATATCATAATTTTCATGATTTTTTTAAGTATTGTTTTTACATATATGTTTTGAGACACTGTTCATAATAATATATCTTTATGTGTTCTCGTGGTCTCTTTGTATGTGAGTTGTGATATCATGCATGTCTTATATCTCTTTGTATAGATTATTTGTCAACATAAAAAAGGGAAAGATTGTTAGGTCTCATATTTATGAGCCTACTATCTAATCTAGGTTTGATAATTAATAAAAAATTCCTAACAATGTTTGTCGAGTGTTTATTGTGACGCCCCTGGGTTCACACAAGGCTGCAGTCCGAGGTGAAACCAAGAATGTCAAACCTGCTATGCGTCGACCGATCTCTGATACGAGCCTGGCGGTCGACCGAAATAATGTCGCGGTCGACCGAAATAATCGGCAGTCGACCGAAATAATGTCGCGGTCGACCGAAAAAATCGACGGTCGACCGAAATAATGAAGCGGTCGACCGAAAACTCAAAACGAGCTCAGCGGTCGACCGCGTCAGTCGAATGATAATAGTCACATAAATATCTCATCATCCAACAATCATAGAAGTACATAGTCAAGATCTGAGTAGATAAACAGAAATACTCAGCAAGTCTCAAATACAAATATCTGACAATAAGGAAATAAGGCTCACAGCCTTTACAACTTCTAGAATAATACCCTCAAATGTCTAACCTCACTACAGTGGAGACCAAAGAAAATAATACATAGCTAGAAAGTAAAGCTGAACACTAATGTGGTCCGCTATCAACCTGCGGCTCTCCGTGCTCCTGGCTCGTGACCTGAAAGGGGGAGGGACAACGAGCGTCAAAGCGCTAGCGAGTAACATCACAACCAACCCCAAGGGAACAGGGCTCGTTGTATAAGAAAATACAGATAATATATATATTAGGTCTAAAATCATTGATCCTACTAAAGAGGGTTTTAGTATTTAGAAATTTACAACACGAGCATAGGTACGTCGAGCGAAATAATCCAAACAAGGAAACCCTCATGTATATACCTTGTTTTTCAAATTGTAAATCTCTAAACACCAAACCCGAGGTTCTAGTACAGAAACAATAATAAAAGAAATACAGCAAACCACCAGTGACGGCTAGGGTTTTGAGAGGGGAAAGAAAAAGGGGCTAGGGTTTACGTCTGAGGAGAAGAGAAACTCTCCTAGGTTGAGTTGGTATAAATATCAATTCCCCAACCCAACCCGAAACCCAATAGCCCAAAACTAAAACCCGAACCTGGAAAACAAACTGCCTTCTGTAGGCATTTCACCTGCTGGACACATATCACTCGATGTCTCTCATATATAAACACCTGTTGGGTTCCCAAACACTGATAAATATATATATATCCTATACATGAGCAGGGTTAAGAACTTTGTCCAAATCAGGAACTATTTATGTCGTAGTTTCCAAACTCATAAAATAAGTGTCAAATGTCCAACACGAGGACTGGAATGAATTTATAGTCCAACACGAGGACTTCTATGGATTTTAGTCCAACACGAGGACTTCTATGGATTATAGTCCATCACGAGGACTGTGAAATGGTGAAAGTATGTCAGATAGTCCAGTCAAACTCCCAAACCTGAACAGAGCACTCAAAAATACCCAGAACAGGGAAAATATCGCAGACAGAGCATCGGTCGACCGAGACGGTCGACCGATCTCTGATACGAGCCTGGCGGTCGACCGAAATAATGTCGCGGTCGACCGAAATAATCGGCGGTCGACCGAAATAATGTCGCGGTCGACCGAAAAAATCGACGGTCGACCGAAATAATGAAGCGGTCGACCGAAAACTCAAAACGAGCTCAGCGGTCGACCGCGTCGGTCGACCGCCGAGCGGACAGAAACCCAAATCTGGGTTTCTGTCAGCTCGAAACCTGAAACGAAATTTTGCAAATCTCTACGATAACAAGAGTTCTAAGGTTTTAAAATCATACTGAACATAAACAACAAATCTCAGGCTTAAAATCTACACTTCCAGTATTATAAAAACATGAGAAACAATTTCCAAATCGTTTAAATGACAGTAAAAA
>NC_033797.1:92584249-92589420 GCF_001876935.1 Asparagus officinalis | reverse complement strand
TGAAACCTCTGATTCTTGTTAATCATGTTATAGAGAGTTCATTTTTATACAAAAAAAAATACTATTTTGGCTCATCAAAACTCATAGAAATTCAAAAGAAAACTATGGATAAAAGGGGTGAGGGATTGGGCGAGATGATACTCGCCTTGGGTGCTGCAAAGATTCCTGTTGAGGATCTCCTTCCACCTGATCTGCAACTCCCACTGCAGCTCCTTCAATTTTCCCCAAAATCACCAGTGACGGCTAGGGTTTTGAGAGGGGAAAGAAAAAGGGGCTAGGGGTTACGTCTGAGGAGAAGAGAAACTCTCCTAGGTTGAGTTGGTATAAATATCAATTCCCCAACCCGACCCGAAACCCAATAGCCCAAAACTAAAACCCGAACCTGGAAAACAAACTGCCTTCTGTAGGCATTTCACCTGCTGGACACATATCACTCAAAGTCTCTCATATATAAACACCTGTTGGGTTCCCAAACACTGATAAATATATATATATCTTATATATATATGGTTATCCATATACATCTGATATATTTACATGATTATGAATTATAAGAGAATTATTCACTATTAATAATTCACATATATTTATTATAAAATTTTCGGGGTTTTACATTCTCCCCCCCTTAAAAGAATTTCGTCCTCGAAATTCGAAAATTATACAAATCTCAAAATATGAACTACTAGGTAATATATAAAGATATTTACACTTAACGATCTAAAATGATAATATTCTCGCTAAAATCCTAATCTAGTGGAACTAGTACATCGGGTGAAAAATCCAAACAAGGAACACCCCATACATATACCATGTGTTCCAAAAGATTAGATATTAAGCGGAAATATCTTCGTTCTAGCGTTAAATATAAACATAACCAAAAATATAACATAAAGCAATATATATGATATGGTACGAATTTTATTTACCTGCTCAACCAAGTGTGGGTAGTCACGACGCATGTCCTCTTCGCGCTCCCAAGAAATCTCCTCAATGTCTCCTCGGTTCCACTGAACTTTCACCAAGGGAATTCGAAAATATCTTCATTCTAGTGTTAAGTGTAAACATAACCAAAGATATAAACATAAAGTAAGATATATAACATAATAAGAATTTATTTACCTGCTTAACCAAGTGTGGGTAGTCACGACGCATGTCCTCTTCGCGCTCCCAAGAAATCTCCTCAATGTCTCCTCGGTTCCACTGAACTTTCACCAAGGGAATTACCTTGTTTCTAAGCCTCTTGTCCTCTCTGGCAAGAATACGAACCGGAATCTCAATAGTAGTTAAATCATCCTGAAGCTCGATCTCCGGTGCATCCAATACTCGCTGCTGCTCCTCATCATGCAAGTGTTTCTTAAGCATAGAAATATGGAACACGCTGTGTATACTAGACATCGATGCTGGAAGATCTAGTCTGTATGACACAGCCCCAATGCGCTCTAGGATCTGAAAAGGCCCAATATATCTCGGTGTAAGCTTCCCTCGCCTACCGAATCGTTGTACGCCTTTCATAGGCGATACCTTAAGCATAACCAAATCTCCAACCTGAAACTCTAGGGGTCTTCGCCTCTTATCTGCATAGCTCTTTTGCCGACTCTGAGCGGCTAAAATCCGCTCCCTGATCAAAGCTACCTTCTCAGTGGTCTGCCTCACTAGCTCGGGCCCAAGCATCAAGCTATCCTCCGGCTCGGCCCAACATATCGGTGATCTACAAGGTCTCCCATACAATGCTTCATACGGGGCCATACCGATCGTCGCTTGATAACTATTGTTATAAGCGAACTCTACCAGTGGAATATGGTCCTCCCAACTACCTTGGAAGTCAATGACACATGCTCGCAACATGTCCTCCAACACCTGATTCACCCTCTCTGTCTGGCCATCCGTCTGGGGGTGGAATACGCTGCTATAAGATAGCGTGCTGCCAAATGAGTCCTAAAAACTCCTCCAAAAGTGTGAAGTGAAAACCGATCCTCGATCCGACACGATCGTGTCCGGGACCCCGTGAAGTCGAACTATCTCCCGAATGAAGATCCTCGCATAAGTCTCGGCTGGATAAGTGGTCCTCACTGGAATAAAATGTGCTGACTTCGTCAACCGGTCCACTATCACCCAAACTGAATCATTCCCCTTCTTCGACTTCGGCAACCCCACAATAAAATCCATAGAAATGTCTGCCCACTTCCACTCCGGAATGGGTAAAGGCTGCAGTGTCCCTGCCGGTCTCTGATGCTCTGCCTTCACCTGCTGACAGGTAAAACATCTAGCCACATAGTCTGCAATCTCTCTCCTCATACCACTCCACCAGAAATGTCTCTTCAGGTCCTTGTATATCTTGGTAGTCCCTGGATGTACTGTGTACCGAGTACGGTGCGCCTCGTCAAATAATTCTCTCTTCAACTCTGCGCTGGCTGGCATAACCAATCTACCTTTCACCCGTAGCCCTCCATCAGCTCCGATAGTCCAATCAGTCTTAGGCTCTTTGGAAATCTCCTCCTTTCGGATTTGAATCCAAGAGTCTCCCAACTGAGCTCTGACAACTCGGTCACTCCAAGATGGCTGCACGGTCACAACTCCCAAGAATGCACTGGCTCCTCTAATCTCGGGTTTAAAATCAAACTGGCTAAGAGTGATAAGATCCCGATGCAATGAACATCTCAAAGCTGAAATCTGATGTCGACGCTTCCTGCTTAATGCATCGGCCACGACGTTCGCCTTCCCTGGATGATACTGGATCGCGAACTCGTAGTCCTTAATAAACTCAATCCATCTCCTCTGTCTTTGGTTGAGTTCCTTCTGGGAAAAGAGGTACTTCAGACTCTGATGGTCTGTAAACAACTCAAACTGCACTCCATATAAGTAGTGCCTCCATGACTTCAGTGCAAATACCACTGCTGCCAACTCCAAATCATGACTGGGATAGTTCTGCTCATGCACCCTCAACTGCCGTGAGATATAAGCTACTACCCTCTGAGTCTGCATCAATACACCTCCTAAGCCTGCCAACGATGCATCTGTATATACGACGAATGTCCTATCACTGCTCGGAATGGTCAGAACCGGCGCTGTAGTCAACTTAGTCTTCAAAATATCAAAGGCCTTCTGGCACTCCATGCTCCATACGAACTGTACACCCTTCTTCGTAAGGTGTGTAATAGGCGTCGATAGCCCGAACGAAGATCAATCTTCGAGAAATACTACGCACCCTACAACTGGTCAAACAAATTATCAATCCTAGGTAGTGGGTACCTATTCCGGATAGTGACCTTGTTCAACTCTCGATAATCTATGCATAATCTCATACTACCGTCCTTCTTCTTCACAAAGAGGACCGGCGCGCCCCACGGAGAATGACTCTGGCGAATAAAGCCCTGAGCTAACAACTCGTCCAACTGGGTCTGAAGCTCCCTCATCTCAGCTGGTGCCATACGATAGGGTGCGCGGGATATCGGGGCTGTGCCAGGCTGCAACTCAATACAAAACTCCACCTCTCTCACCGGAGGTAGTCCAGGTATGTCCTGAAAGACATCCTGATACTCTGAGACAACTCTAGTCTCCAATAACTCAGCACCCTGATCCCGTCGCATCACCTCCTCGATGTACGCCAGAAATGACTCCGCAAGTCGGTTGCCCTGAGAGGCGGCTACAATCATCTCGGACCCGTCGGACGCTCGCAACTTGACTGTCTTCGCAAAGCAGTCAATACTAATATGGTAGGAAGACAACCAATCCATACCAAGAATAATATCGAACTCGGACATGAACAACACTATCAAATCCACTATGAACTCCGACTCGTCTAGACTGACGGTACACCTCCTACAAACGCTCTCCAGAAGCGATACCTCACCTAAAGGGGTGGAAACAGATAGAGGGGTGTCTAGGGGCTGAGCTATGAGCTGGAGCCTAGTCATGAATGCATGTGAGATGAAAGAATGCGAAGCTCCCGAATCAAAAAGAATACGGGCGGGAAGAGAGTTCACAAAGAACGTACCCTCCACTACAGCTCCGCTGGCTCCATGGTCACGAGGAACCACTGCATATACCCTACCCGTGGTTGAAGACTACTCTGCTGATGGTGCTGGAGAATATGGGATGATCTGTCCCTGGGGAACCTCCTGAACTGCCTGAATCTGTCCCTCAGCCCTCTGAGCCGCTGGTGGTGCCGCAAGCCTGTTCTGCTAGCCCTGACCTCTACCCTGCTGGCGCTGCTGCTGCTGCTGGTTCAGACCTTTGCCCTGCTGGGCTCCTGTTGGTGCGCTGCGGCACTCTGATGCCTTATGTCCGACCTTGTGACAGTTAAAACAGGATCCCTGGAACTTGCGCTGCTGATGCGCTCTTTGCTCCTGCTGGGGTCCCTTTTTATAGGGGCCCTGATGCTGCTGCTGATGTCCCGAAAAACCTCTCTTGTTCTTGCCCTTGTCCCCACTTTGTCCGGTCTTGGCTTTCCCTTCCTTGTCTTTCTGAAACATAGAAGTCTCAATCTCCTGAGAAGTGGCAGCCTCAGCTACCTCCCTGACTGAATAAAATCTCCTCGACACGAGGTACCGTCGGAGATTAAGGCGAAGCCCAGCCAAGAACATCTGAGCCTGACGCTCTCCTGTCTGCCACATGCCTGTGAAATGTAACAGCTCCATGAACCGGCTCTCAAAATCAGCCACTGACATGTCCCCCTGAGTCAAACGGGACAGCTCAAGCTCCTTCCCGGTCCGTGCTGCAGAAGAAATGTACTGTCCGTCAAAGAAATATATGAAGTCCTCCCACGTGAGGGTCAGCCTCTGCTCTGGAGTGAACTGGAGTCGGTACCACCTCCCGGCATCTCCCTTCAGGCTGTAGGATGCCAGTCTCTGCTTCTGGACTGAATCTACACCGAGTATATCGAGAATGCTGCTCACATCCTCCTTCCACTTATGGGCTCCAAGAGGGTCTGGTGATCCCTGGAACTCGGGTGCCCTCATCTTCTGGTACCTCTCAACCGTACGGAGCCAAGTCTCCTGCTCTGTGGCTCTGACTGGGACTGCTAAAGGAATCGCTACAGGCGTGGCCTCTGGGGGTCTCTCTCTGACAGGAACGGCAGGTATCCCCTGCTGCTGTGCTACCGATGGTGGTGGTGTCCGTGGTGCTATATGAGTCGTCACCAAGTCCTCAATGGCCGTCATCCTGGCAATGAG
>NC_033797.1:92481401-92583249 GCF_001876935.1 Asparagus officinalis | reverse complement strand
CGGGCCGGGTCAACCCGGCCCGGCCCGACTTTTGTCATTAAACGGCCCGGCCTAGCCCGACTTTTATCATTAAACGGTCACTTAAGTGACCATTTGGGCTGGGCTGGGCCACGGACCAGTTCGACAACCCTGGCCCGCCCGTTTTTTTGGTCGTCCCAGGATCGGCCTGGCAACTCTGGCCCACCCGTCTTTTTGGCCAGGCCGAGAACCCGGTTTGGCCTGGGTTTTCGGGCCAAACTCAGGTACGGGCCAGGTCCCGACTAGGCTGGGTCAGGGCCGGACACCGGGCCGGGTCCGGGCCACAGGCCCATTTGGACACCCCTATGTTAAGTCTAATAATATTTCATGTTAGGTCTAATTTCAGTTCATATTAAGTATAATAATAGTTCATGTTAATTCTAATTTCAGTTCATGTTAGGTCTAATTTTAGTTCGTGTTAGGTCTAGTTTCAGTTCATGTTAGGTCTAATTTCAGTTCATGTTAAGTCTAATAATAGTTCATATTAAGTCTAATTTTAGTTCATGTTTGGTGTAATAATAGTTCATGTTACGTGTAATAATAGTTCATGTTACGTCGAATAATAGCTCATGTTAAGTCTAATTTCAATTCATGTTATGTTTAATAATAGTTCATGTTAGGTCTAATAATAGTTCATGTTAAGTCTAATTTCAATTCATGTTATGTCTAATTTCATGTTAAGTCTAATAATAGTTCATGTTAGATCTAATAATAGTTTATGTTAGGTCTAATTTCATGTTGCGTCTAATTTTAGTTCAAGTTAAGTCTAATAACAGTTCATGTTAGGTCTAGTTTTATATTAACTCCAACTTAATTCGCGTTAAGTCTAAATTCAGTTCATGTTAAGTCTAATAACAGTTCATGTTAGGTCTAATTTACTTCATGTTAAATTCCTTTTAAGTCTAATTTGAAATTAGATCTAACATGAACTATTATTAGACATAACATGAACTATTATTAGACTTAACATGAAATTAGGCCTAACATGAACTATTATTAGACTTACATGAACTATTATTAGATATAACATGAACTGAAATTAGACATAACATGAACTGAAATTAGACATAACATAAACTGAAATTAGACATAACATGAACTGGAATTAGTCTTAACATGAACTATTATTAGACATAACATGAGCTGAAATTAGATTTAACATGAACTATTATTAGATATAACATGAGCTGAAATTAGATTTAACATGAACTATTATTAGACTTACATGAACTGAAATTAAACCTAGCATGAACTATTATTAGACCTAACGTTAAAGAATAGAGTAGATAATGATATTTTGGGTTTTGTACTTTTTATCATGTCTCTATACTTAGTTGACGGGTAATAATTGCTAAAAGAGAGTTGTAGCACATGATGTGACACTTCTTGGGGCTGAACCACATGGGTAAAAGTGAATGTGCTGCAGCACGTGAAGATATTTCTTTTGGGGCATTGACATAATTTTCCCTAAAATAATAGATAATTGAAAAAAAAAAACCAAAGAGGAATACAAGTTTTGTCATTTTGTTAACATTTGCCAAGCTCAAAATGCACGTGGAGGTTTTCTTAAGTTTGAAGGCTATGAAATGGTATTATAGATAATAGAGAGTTCATTAATTATTTATGCAATTTTAGCTAAAATGAGCTTCATTTAGCGGTGGAAACCAACTGAATATTTAACAAAGAGTTCAATATTTATTTTCTTAAGTATTCAGTCATATTCGATTCTATAGTTTATTAAATAATAAACATATAGTTTTTACTATTCAGTTCATAAATAAATAGAATTTGACCATAAGTATATTTGATTCATTTATCTAATAAACTATTCATTTATACAATTTAGCCCTTAAAATTTGTTATCCTACTTGCAAATGTGGAAAAACAGTTCCTTATTTGTGAATATTATTTATCACTAGCTTGCATATTCGTCAGATATATCATGTTTGGCTCTATTGCAAGACTAGGATAACGAATATTTGTCGAACATCTGCTAAGTAATTCACAAAGACTACCCAAACACTCTTAATGAATATTCGTGAATAGTTATCGAATATTTGAATACTATCCAAATTGAATTCGAATGCTAGTTTCCTATTCGTTTAGAGTTCGAATAGTCATAGACGAACTGAATATTGGTTCTTTTCCACCCCTAGCTTCAGTTCTAGGAAATGAATCTCTATGAGAAGAATTGGCGAGGGTCTACCATGTTAGCTAATTAAGTATTCTCGAAGATTTAGCAAATAAGACCAAATCGAATTTAACACCAATTCAATATTTGAGCCAAATTTGAATTCAAAAAAAAATTGACGGTGTTTGAAGTCGAATATTGTGGTATTCGATTCGATTTGATCATTTCCACCTAGTGATCCTCTCATGTATTTCTCCCAAATCTTTGAAAAGTCAACAATATTTAATTAAAAAAAATCCTAATCTTACCTCATATGATCTTGTCGGCAATGACTGCAAAGGCAAAATAAGAGAGGGCTAGATAGTTAGAAATCATCGGAATGAGAGATTTTGAAAAAAAATACTTGGATTTACAAGATTTTTCCAATCCTAACCCAATCCAATAACCCCTAACAATCTAGTCCTCTCCTTAAAACCCAAGAAGAATCGTAAGAGTGTAGGTAATAAAAATTACCTTCACACAAGAGAACTCAAACCTCGCCTGTTTGAGTTCGCCTTCATGCTCAAAGCAAGCAAAGCTTGCCTACATTCAGAAGGCCAAACAGAGCTCGCCTTCAAGCTTGGCTCGCCAACCCGCTTTGCTCGCCTGCATGAGCCAAAGCTCACATGTTTGTTTGACTAGCCAGCACGAGTCAAGCTCGCTTGCATTCAAGAGACCAAGCCAAGCTCGCCTGTTTGCTTGACTTGCCAGCACATGTCAAGCTCGCGTATTCACTTGGCTCGTGTGAGGATCGTGAATTTTCGATACTAGTTAAATAATTTTTTGGTTTTTTTAATATTAAGAGTATTTATATTTTTTTGATTTTCTAGAATATACTATGATTTAAAAATCTAGTTTTATATTTATTTTAATGGTTTTGTTAATTATAAATTTAATAGTTGCGGTGAATATTTTTAGGTTTTATATTTATTTTAATGGTTTTGTTAATTATAAATTTAATAGTTGCGGTGAATATTTTTAGGTTGTTATTTGATCATTGATATTATTAATGATCTTGTTATTATTAATGTAAACCTAAGCTTAGTACATTAGCATATATATAAACATATACATATTTGGTTGTTAATATTTTATTAATGTTATTATTCGTTTAATTACTACTGTAATGGTTATTTTTATTATTATGTATATAGTAATATATCTTCATAACCATATTATCTCTCTCAAATATCTCTCATAACCATATTATTTTTATTATTTTTATTATCATGTTCAAATCACATCATTAACTCTCTCAAATATCTCTCCCGTAATCAAATCTCTTTCTCTCTCCAATCTTCTTTCAAATCCCATAATATCTCTCTCTCCCCATAAATCACGTACATTATTTTCTCTCTCACGTTTTCCTTCCTCACCCGTCACCATCATCACCTCTCTTCTCTTCATCTCTCATTTTATCTCTTCATTAAACCCATCACCGCCTCCCCGCTCCCTCCTCCGTCCTCCGCCTGAACCCGAGCGCCATCACCCCCGCAGCCCCTCTCCTGCGGCCACCGCCCAGTCAGCCGCCACCCTCCTGAACCCGAGCGCCATCACCCCCGCAGCCCCTCTCCTGCGGCCACCGCCCAGTCAGCCGCCACCCTAGCCCACAAGGTGAAAAACATGCCATAAGTCGACTTGTGAAATGACATAAGTTGACTTACAAAGTCTGATAAGTTGACTTGGCCGAGAAAAAATGCCCACTCCAGGGCAGTTCATAAAGTCGACTTATTAGTACTGATAAGTCGACTTATGAACATGCACAGAGACTGTGCATGTCCAAAATCTGACTTTTGAGAGGCTTTAAAAAATAGTAAATAATTTTCAAAAAAATATAAAACTTTGGAAAAAGTTTATAAACATGAATACAAACATGTTGGAAAAGGAATTTTTTAATTTGCACTTACCATTTGTGAAATCTCAGAAATATTCAAAAAACACTAAAATACATGTGTATTTAAACATGTTAATTTTGACATTTTGCTCAAATCAAGTTTTGAAAACTTGTATAATATTTTTATGGATTTAATAAAATATGTTTATAATATTTGTATAGTCCAAAGCATATTAAAATATATTTTACATAAAAACACCTATGGTTTGAGAAATTTCACAAATAAATGTGTGTGTAAAATTTGAGCTTGAAGAATTAGCACATATTACTTATAAACCTATACTAGGTATACCAAGAGAGAATCATATGAAGCTTGAACTTGATTGGTTGACTTGATTTGCATAGCCTTCAATATCAATGTAGCTCATTTTCCTGTGTATACTAAACAACACAAAACAAAATACTAAAAAAAATATTAGTCGTAAATTATTTATTAAATCATCAAATTTTCTAAGTTTATAAGACAGACGGCCTGCGAAATGCATGCGAGCTCCATCAAATAAGCGAGCTGACAAAGCTCGCCTGTCAAACAGATCCCGCCTGACAAAGACATAGGCTCACCTGATGAAGATCGGAGCTCACCCAATAAAGCAGGGCTCACCTGGTGAAAGTAGAGCTCGTTTGGCAGGCAAGCTCACTAGGATAACAGGACCTCGCCTGAATAGACGAAACTCGCTAGAAGATGAACATGAGTCTGTTCGTCTTCTTCATTTTCAGTCCCCTTCGAAGCAGGCACCTTCACTCTTGGGGCCATGGCGGGTACAAGGAAGAATGAGGATGAGGCTCTGGTTCTCTGTGAGAACTCGAGCGAAAGTTTTATAATAGAACAGTAACCTCCCGACAAGGGAGACGAGTGCTTCATATAGGCGAATCTCAACGGCTGAGATTTTCCAGCTCAGTCGAAGCAAGTGGCTCATATCACTTGCAGATAGTTTGATTCCACAATTCGAATTGAACGGTCGCGAGTGAGGCGGGACGTTCAGAATTCCGCGTGAACGACCAAGATTTGGTGGTTTGAGCGCGATCTCTCATCGAATCGACGGTTGAGATCAAGAACTCCACTAAATCCATGGCTCAGATCGAGCGTGTGAAAATGAGGTGTCGTCTTAGCTGGCAAGCGCAAGAGCTCGCCCACAGACACAAGGCTCGCCCGCCATCGACTTGGACCTCGCCTGCAAGCAAGAGTTTGCCTGCATATTTGGAGCTTGCCCATACACTTGGAGCTCACCCACCACCCTCTTGAGCTCGCCTGATGCTGGAGCTCGCCTACCAACAGCTCGAGCTCGCCTACACTTCATCAAGCTCGCCTGAAGAGCTCAACTCAACCAAGGGGCCCAAGTTGGCCCAAAACAATGAGCATTGATCCTCTTCATTCAAAGTGTTCCAGACCACATGCGACCTGATTTACGTCTGAAAACTTTGAAGGGGGTTTTGTAGGTAATAAAAATTATGTTTAACACAAGAGAGCTCAAACCTCGCCCGTTAGAGCTCGCATGCGTGCTCAAAGCAAGCAAGAGGCCAAGCCAAAGCTCGCCAACACACTTTGCTCGCTTACAAGCAAAGCTCACCTACATTGCTTGACTTGCTAGCACAAGTCAAGCTCGCCTGCATTTAAGAGACCAACCAAAGCTCGAGCTTGCCTATTTGTTTGGCTCACCTGCGCGTGCCAAACCTCGCCAATCTTGCCTATTTACTTAACTCTCCAGCACGAGTCAAGCTCGCCTGATTATTGAGTTCGCTAGCATGAGCTTGATCTCGGTTGAACGCCTTGCTCGCTCACACGAGTCAAGCTTGCATGCAGTGAGTTCGTCTGCACAAACCCGGCTTGCCAATGAACGCCATATCACACACTCGAGGGGCCCTCCGGCCGATCCCGCCTATTCGCCAAGCTCGCTTTCAAGCTTGCTTGAACGTTCAAGCAACTCTCAAGCTCGTCTACAAGCCTGTCAGTCTCGTCTGAACAGTGCAAGTGGCTGCTTGCTTATGGGAGTGAGCCTACTCACATCCCACGTCTTGGGTAATGAGGCATGGCTCCCATTACCCCTATAGTGATCGCATCCTATAGTTATAGTGGGAGTATGCTACTCCTTACTCCTATTAGCGATTACATCCCATAAATCAAAGGATGTCCCATGTCACCTCTTGCCTATTTATAGCCACCTTTGGCTAACATAAAGGAGGCTGGTATCTAGGAGATCAAAGATCCAAAGGGGTAGGCTTGCAATCTTGTTACCGACAATCTTTCAAGAGGGTTTGGCATCTCCAAGGCTCTTCAAGTAGAAGCTCTCTCATTGGCTTTCCTGGTAGAACATTCTTGGCTCTTTGCTTGGATTGTTGAAGTAGACTCAATCTAAACTCTCAGATTTAAGACTATTAGATCTTTGCAAACTCTTGCATATTAGCTTTCTCCAAGCATTTGGCTTTGATAATCATCAAGCTCGGGTATTTATCGAACTCAATCACCCCGGAGCTTCTACTGCATACTGAAGCTCAACCCCAACTTTGATCGAATCGTCCAAGGGAAGCAAACTCGACATAAGCAACAAGGGAGGCGTCCTATCGCTACCGAAGAACCCACGTTAAACAAGGAGAGCCTTCTCTCCGCTTTTATTGTAAATCTTGGATTTCATTGATTTGTAATAAGCTATTCTTATCAATACAAATCTCGCATCGAGACCTAATTTTTACCACCATACAGTTATACGTTGGGATATTCTAGGATAAGAATCGGTACTGGAGTTGGTTGAACACCAATTTGACTTTCTTTTATCCGTCATGTTGATGGTGATTTCTAGGAGTTCATCATCTTGAACAGCTGATCTTTTCTTACAAAAATGCCTTGACTTGAGCTTTAACGCTTCAGTGGAAAGTCTTTCAAAAACCGAGACCCTCTGCGGAGCGGTCTTAGGGCAGCTATATTCTGATAATACTACCCCGATAAGTCTCTCGTACAAGCAATGAGAATTTGTTTCCCGGATACTTCTCTTTCGAGACTTGTTCGTACCCCCAGTCTGATAGTACAACTCATCGGTATGATTGCCGGAGCACCTTATCATTGGTACTAGGTATAATGCCGTCTTTTGAAAGGCATAATTTCTTCTGGGGATGTGACACATTGTTAGCATTCTCAAAAGTCGCATGTTTATAACCACCCCCTTATGAGTGCAGAGTCTTAACGGGCTCCTGAGCTTCAATACGCACCCCCAAGCGGGCTGTTACAGGGGTTTTCCCAGACGGGGATGACTTTGACTTGACGGGAGGACACATACGACCCCCAGTCCGAAGAGTCACTTGGGATTTATTCACCAGACCCAAGCGATCCTTCATTGAAGCTTTGCCTCGATCTTCATGTAGAGGACCAAGATGATTTTCTATCGTAATTTAGAATTTTGATAGGTCAACACTACCGTGAGGCTCCATCGGGGGTATGGCAGCAAACCAAGCAGACACAGGAGGCAAGGAAGTGGCCGTGGGGACACCTGTTGCTGCGAGACAGATGGATGTGTCTCAGCCTTGGCCGAGACACATTGTGGTATCTTGGACTTGGCCAAGACACATTGTGTTGTCTCAGCCTTGGCCGAGACACGACTGTATCTCGGTCAAGGAGAGGACTTCTGGCTATTTTCGGGTCTTGATTCGGCGCGAGTCTGGATTTTGGCACCCATATCTTGCGGGATTTTGACTGTTCTTTACCCACCTCTTTCTTTATCATGTCTTGCACTTGTCTCACAAGAGCACGCACGCGCGGCACTTGCGTAGTGCTTCTGGATGTGCTGTTTCAGGGTTGATCGAGTCCTCTTGACGAGAACCCATTCCTCCATTGATGGCTTGGAGGAAGTCACAGCAAATTGCCATTGAGGAGGCTGGATTACCTGATGCTTCCTGAACTCCAAGTCCGCGTAATATCAAACCCCGTCGACTAATTCTAGGGACTTGGTGATTTGACGAGTGAGACGTTAACTTTGCCTGTGACGAGCCCTCTTCGTCAGAATTGGCGAACTTTCATCGAACAACTCCTTAACTGGAGAGGAGTTGTCGCGAGCAGAGATTCTGACTTGGTTGGACGTCGGAGAGGTGTTACGAAGGGAAAATTCAGCAATGATTAGGCGAACCTTCTTCAAAGATGAGATCCTCCTGCAATTATGGGGAGATGGGGACTTTGATGAAGATGAGGAGAGATATTCCTCGAACTTAGCTTGGTCGAACTCGTACTCAACCGTTGAATCAATCGGGATTTGGATTGGTTGCGACACTCCGGTCTCAGCAACGAGACCGTTGGCTCATACTGTGGTCGTCAGCGTGTTTGCGTCAGAAATTAATTTCTTAGTGGAATCCATTACAAGTCGTTTATCGATTACAATAGATTCACGAGATTTAGCCTTTTTATAAGACTTCTCTACACAAAAGAAATACACACAAGACTTCTTAGAAACACGCACAGAGATCGTTTATCGGTCACTACTTGTGTGGGATCTTTGCCTGTGCTAAAGATGCGTTAGCCTGTAGACCACCGATTCACAGATCTGGATTGATCGTGAAGAAGGCTCAGTGTTCTAATTTGGTTTTAGAAATAAGAACATAAGTAAATAACCTCAGCAAGGTAAGATTAATACTCTTCTTAAGAGCAAAACAAGGTTTGATCTCAAGGGAAGGGGTGAAGGCCTGCAGATCTTTCGAAATTAGGGCTGAGCATGGTTCGGTCCAAACCGAAAAAACCGACCGAATCGACCTGAACCGGCCAAAAAAAATCGGTTTTATGAGTAGGACGGTTCGGATTGGTTTAAAAACTTTTCAACCCGAACCGACCCGAACCGACCGAAATAGTGTAATACTACCTACTCTGATCTCAAACCCTACCCGACCTGTTCCCAAAGAGTCAAAGACTCAATTCCTAAACTCATTTTCTAAATCATTATGGGTTGAAAACAATATCATTATATCAGTGTTTAATGCTTCATAATCTCCTACTTTGTTGATATCTTTTTTCTTTAACACAGTTTGTTGTTTGATAAAAAGTTTGATGAAATTAGAATCGAACAAACCAAACTGAACCGACTTGCAACGGTTCGACTCGGTTTTGAATTATAGGCGGTTCGGTTTGGTTGTTCAAATTTTGGTAAAACCTGAACCGAACCGATCATTGCACACCCCTATTCGAAATCTTCCTCTTTATGATGAAGTTCGCCAAGATCTACCATCACTCTCTCTAAAATTCGTGGCTCTCTGCTCTGGAATTCGTCAACACTTCGCCAAAAGGTCAGATCTCCTCTGTACCCTTCACAAATTTATAAAGGAGGGTATTTATAGGACTTGAACACCATGTTTGTGGATAAGATCTCGTGATTTGGTCTTATCTTCAGTTAGAAACCATTTTTCCACGTTTAAGATATTCCCAAAGCAGTTAGGAGGCCAGTGGACCCATCAAAACCGATAAAAAACCATTGAAAATGCATCGCAGGGCTTCATTCTATGCGAGATAGGTCGGGGTGTCTCGTACATGTGCGAGACACCTTATTATGTCTCGAATTCTGAGACACAAAACATTGTCTTCGAATCCGAGATAGTTTGTGCTATCTTTGGTATTTTGGCTTTAATTCTTTCATACGACCTCAGAATGAGGTGATTCAAGTTATGTTGGAAAGCTGATAAAAAGTCCTACAACTTTTGTATTTTAAGCTTTTTTGGATTCGATTTGTATCATGGAAGAAATTTTATTCTTCATACTCGTGCATCTATTTTCTTCTCGAATCATGCATTCTAAATCATGTTGTTGCTTCGTCGCTTCATCGTTTCGTTTTAGCATCAAATGATCCTCTTTTGACTTGGATATAGACATTAATTGTCTTTTCTTCATCTTGATCTGTGTTCGGAAACTTATAGGCAATTTTTAACACCTACAATAATGTTAGAGCAGAGCCTGTTCTTAGTTCTAAAATAAATAAAATTTCTGTTTCTGATTATCCTTTTAGTAATAATATTGAATCATCTTATATTTGGCACAAACGTCTTGATCATATTAATTTTAATTCTGTAAAAAGAATGATGAATCTTAATATGATTCCAAAACACTCTTTAGATCATAGTAAGAAATGTCAAGTATGTGCAACAACTAAACAAAAAAGGAAACCTTTTCAATCGGCTGATCAAAACTTTGAGTTGCTTGATTTAGTTCATACTGACATTGATGAATTTAATAGTATTTTGACCAAAGACATGAATACATATTTTCTCACATTTATAGATGACTATAGCAAATATTGTTATGTTTACTTACTTAAAACTAAAGATGAGGCTCAAGAAAAAATTATCATTTTTAAGAATGAAGCTGATCGAAACCCAAACTGGCAAGAAACTTAAAAGGTTAAGATCTGATAGAAGTGAAGAATATACATTAAATGAGTTTACTCTTCTATGTAAATCTTTTGGCATAGTGCATGAGAAAATTGCTCCTTATTTTCCCCAGTCTAACGGTGTAGCTGAACAAAAAAATAGAACCTTAAAAGATATAATTAATAGTCTACTTGAATGTTCAGAACTTCCTAAATATATGTGGGGAAAGGCTTTGAATACGGCTTGCCATATTTTGAATAGAGTTCCTCAGAAACATAAAGAAAGTAGTCCATTTGAACTTTGGAGAGGTCGAAAGATAAGCTTGAAATACCTTAAAGTATGAGGGTGTTAACAAAAGTGCTAATCCCAGAACACAAGAGGAAGAAGCTAGGTCCTAAGACTGTAGACTCTATCTTTTTAGGCTATGTAGAAAATACCTATACTTTGAGATTCTTAGTGATCAAATCTGAAATCCCGAGCATAGATGTTAATACAATTATTGAATTTTGTGAAGCAATATTTTTTGAGAATGCTTTCCCTATGAAAACTAAAATGTCTCAAAATATTCACCACAAGAAATTACATCTTTAATGAAGGGATTTCCCTTTGTTAAAAAACTAAAAACTGTCGTTATTATGTACTAACGATGGGGAAAAATCCATTCGTCACCCGTCATTGAAGCCCTCTTCGCTAAAGGGTCACAAATGGATATACTACCCGTCGTTATAGAGTCTATAACGACGGGACATATCACTGTCGTTAATATTTACAACGGTAATTATCACCGTCGTTGCTATCAGTGATGGAGATATTTTTTCGTCGTTACCATCAGTGACGGGATATTTTCCCGTCGTTACCATTAGTTACCACTGCTAGAAAACGGGGTTTTGCCGACGGACTTATAGTGACGGAAATTTCCGTCGCTATAAGTCATGTTATAGCGACGGAAATTTCCGTCGCTATTATTCCGTCCGCAAAATAGTTTTACCGACGGAAATATCATTTTTAGCGACGGTAAATGTACGTCGCTATTACTGTACCAACGGATTTTTCATTGTTGCGGAAAATCCGTCGCTAATGTTTTTTTATTTTTTTAAATAAAGTAATGCGACAGATTATCCGTCGCTAATTTTTCGTCGCTAAAATTTAGCGACGGAATATTCGTCGCTAAAACCAATTTCAGCTACCCTCACTATACTGACGATCTTTTGGCGACGAAATTTTATTTTTTCCGTCGCTAAAGTTTTTGGCGACGGATTTTTGGCTTTTAGCGACGAATTTGTCCGTCGCTAAAAGTCATGTTTCCAGCAGTGTACGGGGATATTTTTCCATCGTTACCATTAGTTACAGGGATATTTTTCCGTTATTGAAGACTAATTAATGACGGTTGGATATCGTCGTAAAAGTCCTCATAATGGGTAATTAGTAACCCAATTAACGATGTTTTCCCTTCGTTGATGAACAAAATATGGTTTATTAAATCGTCATTGTAGACTACAAATTTCTAATATACATTAATAATAATTCATATTATTCTCAACCTGACACTAAGATTCACAACACAAATATATTAAAAATACCCAATAATGAATAAAAGGGAAAATAAAAATTTCATTCATTAATAACATCAATAAATAAAATTCCATCATCCTCAAATATTCAATACTAATAACAATAGTTAATATCCTAATTGTTCCAAAGAAAAATACATGAAACTATCTATAACAAATTAAAATAAAAGTTTGGGGAAGATACATTCTTTCATCTCTAATCATCGTCAAAAGAAGACTTGAGTTACCCCACATCTCCTAATCTTGCATAGATAACCTGAAAATTTAAAAAAAAATCACATAGTTAAGCAAATATTCTTATTAAGTAAAAATCGATTTTCTCTAGTGCAAGTAGTCAATCATAAAAGCATATAAGAGATTTTATAAAAATAATTACCTAGTCATGTACATGTTCTCGAGTTTGAGGTGTCAATGAAGTATTATCTTCTTGGATACTTCTAAGCTCTTTGGCTTAAACTCTTAAGGATTCTTGAAATGAAATGATAGCCTGCAATATAAGAAGAAAATGAAAAGACAAAAGATTAGGAAATCACTTTAACAAAGCGTAGAAAAACAAATTCTCTGTCTGAAAGTGACAAGTTGATATCATCAATTAGAAAGGGGATCTTAAGAATAATTTTGTTATGAAGTTTATGACTGTGTGTAATGCATCCTTCACATACTATTTCATTAAATATTTCTCAGGTACTACAAATTTACTAACTTTACCACATTTAGGTTAGCTGGTTGAGTGCGTAATGCATCCTTCACATACTCCTCCATTGCTTCAATAAAGGATACATCAGGCTGTAGGAAAACAAGACATGAAACGGTTAACAATCAAGGATACAATATATCAAGAACGTATAGCAGGAAATTCTAGTTGAGATTCTCTAAGCAATGGAAGATAACTATTCTAGGAAGTATAACTCTGGAAGACGTATACTTGTTCAATTTCGGCAAATTTCTTCTCCCTCCCAAGCTTAATGCCCTTACAAATTTCATAGAATTCAGACAGTCTTTCCGCCTATAATCATATGTGTTCATGTCTCAAATACAACAAATGGTCCAAAAAAGCAAGCTAGCAAGCTGGCAAATTGACAAGTACAACCAAATTTGACAAACATGCATACAACAATCAAAGTTCAGCACTTACCTGATATCCAGCCTTTCAGTAAATTTTGAGTGCCCTGAGGGCATCATTACGCTGCTTCTCAAAAAACTGCCATACAAACGTAAAAAGTATGCATGTTACCCTACCAACTAACTGTTTGTTGGAAAAATTGTAAAGAAGAGAATAAAGAAAATGTGACTTTGATTCCTTTGATCTCGGTTACAACTTGATTACAAAAGAGAGGAAAACGAATTTGATTTTCCCCTTTGTTTAAAACTGGGTTCTTCTTGGCAGCAATGGAGTGCTTCCTTCGATTGATTGCGTCGAACTTGCTCTCCGTTGACGATCCGACCGTCTTTATCTCGTGGGAACGATGAACTTTCGTGGAAAGTTTTATGAATAACTCTGAATGAGTTTAAGAACTCTGAACGAGTTTGAACTCTGTGAATAGAGTTGTTGGAACCGAAAATTCGGTTAATAATCAAGCTGTTTTTTTTGTTGTTGAAGGATTCTCTCAGATTTGATTTTCTGAGGTTAGTTCAAAAATCCTATCTCCAAGGATTTCGTTGCTGTTGTTGCCGAATCTCCAAACCTGAGTGGTTTTGATGATGAAGAATCCAACCCTTGATCTGATTATCAAAAATCCCCATCCTTTAACTCTGTCGAGTTTGTTTTAGAACTGAAAATCTCCAACCTGTATGGTTTAGATCTTTTGAATCCAACCTGTGTGGTTCAGATGCCAAAAATCCAACCTGTGACTCAGTTGAGTTCGTTGAGCTTTTATAGGGGGATAAGAGGTTGTAACTGACCCCTATATCCGCTCCTACGTGGGTGAAAATCCCTCAGAACGTGGGATAAACGGTTTTGGGAACCGTTCGACTTATGTTTGAATAAGTCAAACGCCCATTCTGGCGTTTAGAACTCAACTTCGTGTTCTTTGAATTGAGACGCGAAGTTGGGTGTTAGCTGAACACCATTGAACGCGAGGGTCGCTCACGTTTGGCTTGTGCATTGACGACGCGAGGGTCGCCTTCATTTCCAAAGTTATGACGCGGGGATGACACCCGCGTTTCAGAAGGAGTTAGCTGATTTGTAACTTCTTCTGTAGAGCGTTGCAAGGACCGTTGTTCAATAATCCTAGCTTTAGCTGTTGTGGGGTGTGAAAGCCGTCAGATTGTAACTTTCACTGTAGATTGTGAAGACTGCTGCATAGAGTTTTCATCAGTTGTCGGAAGTGTCGTTGAATTGTAACCTTTCTCGATCTATGTGAAAAGTCCTCTATTTGCCGCTTTCGATCACCGACCCGAAAGCTATTTGATTGTAGCTTTTGTTGTAGGAGCTAGACGGGAATCAACATCCATAGTGTCTTAAAGATGAATATTCGCCCATAGCTCTCTACCAAGCAACTATTCGACTATATGTTTCGATCATCGACCCGAAAGCTATTTGATTGTAGCTTTCGTTGTAGGAGCTAGACGGGAATCAACATCCATAGTGTCTTAAAGATGAATATTCGCCCATAGCTCTCTACCAAGCAACTCACCAACTGAGTCCAACTTTTTATTTCTGAAATCGTCCCACTGCTCATCAGCATCTCTAATAGTTGCTACGATATTAGCCATGCTGTTGTCACAGCCATCAAGATCAATCATCTCAGAGGTGAGGTCGCGTTTGTGGCAATTGTGGAGTTGCGGATACAGTGATTGGGAAGTCGTCTGATTGTGACCTCCGTTGTCGGAGCTTGTTTGAATAAGCTATCTATTGTGATTTTTAGACAGCCTACAGAACCCCCTCCAAAGTTTTCGAAAGTTCGCGGTTGACTGGGACGAATTTTCGGAATACTTTGGATCCCAGAATTTGGTGGATTCTTTGCTCTTCCCGCCTGATCGAGTCAGATGATTTCGCCGTTGTTGACTGTACTCTATCTGTACTCCTCCAACAGACTCCCCAGTGGAGTCGTTTGTTTCTTCCTGGCTTTGATCGCTTTGGTAACCAAGAAATTGCTGTTCATGGTGGTCTCAACACAGAGATGCCTTCTGCATTTGAGAATTGGAACGCGTGGGTGAGCCCAGCGTTGGGAAATTTGAACGCGCAGGTGAGCATCGCGTTTGGAAGCTGAATCAACTCGAACGCGAGGGTCGAGTTTGGGCGGGCTGATGGCCTCGAATCCCGTCCGTTAGGATTTGACAGCTCATAGCTGTCTATAAATAGACCGCTAGGGGTCAAATCAAGAGTCATTTGACTCTTCTTGAAAATTTAACGAAAAAGAAATTTCGTTTTCATCTCCGGCGAAAACTATTCTTCTTCTCCGACGAGATTCAATGGCACCAAAGAAGTCCTCCAAGTCCGACGTCGCTTCCAAGCCTGATGCCGCTGCGGTTCGGGGATCTGCACCGTCGGTGCCGACCGGCGGCGCCGCTGCTCAGGCGAATGTGACGCCCCAGCTTCCTTTGATCGGTGGTGAGTACGACCTTCGTGGTCATTAAACTTGCTCCGGCAAGTTCTGATCTTGAAATTAACGAGGAAACTCGTTCCCATAACGCGGGGCTGGACCCCGTCGTTTAATCTTCTTGACGAGGGGTTTAACCTCCGCGTCTCAGATTTTTGACGCGAGGGTCGACCCACCCGTCTGAACTTTTCTGACGCGAGGCTCGACCTTCGCGTCTGAGATTGTCTGACGCGGGGTTCGACCTTCGCGTCTGAGATTGTTTGACGCGGGGTTCGACCTTCGCGTCTGAACTTGTTTGACGCGGGGTTCGACCTTCGCGTCTGAACTTGTTTGACGCGGGGTTCGACCTTCGCGTCTGAACTTGTTTGACGCGGGGTTCGACCTTCGCGTCTGAACTTGTTTGACGCGGGGTTCGACCTTCGCGTCTGAACTTGTTTGACGCGGGGTTCGACCTTCGCGTCTGAACTTGTTTGACGCGGGGTTCGACCTTCGCGTCTGAACTTGTTTGACGCGGGGTTCGACCTTCGCGTCTGAACTTGTTTGACGCGGGGTTCGACCTTCGCGTCTGAACTTGTTTGACGCGGGGTTCGACCTTCGCGTCTGAACTTGTCTGATTTTGAGTTGTCTAACTCTTTTCTTCTTTTTGTAGTGCGCCATACCAGCGAGCCTCTTCTTTTTCGCCACCACTTTGGACATGAAGGTGGTGCAGACATGAACATAACTTTCAGCTCGCGTTTAGAACTCCCGGTTTTCCGGATGAGGGAGAAGAGTCGCGTGGAACTGATCACCCAAGCTTCTCATGACACTCTCAGGACGTTGGTTTCGGACGCTCGACTTGAAAGCCCAAGCCGTAAGCCCATAACCAAACCTGGATATCTCTTCGGGGACTTTGTTGACTTCAACGCAAGCACTGCTTATGATGGGGGCTATAAGTGGCTGCGGAGAGTTGAGGACCGCAACCTTTTCTTGCCCAACATGGAGAGGATGTTCCCCCTATCTTATTTCCAATGCGCTTCCGTCCCGAGGCGTATGGATTGGCCCCTGGTTAAGGATCAAGATGGGGTTGCTCTAGGAGCTCTGACTTTCTATGGGGTTCGCCCCGTTGGTTATAATCGGCAGGTGACAGCTTTACGGCCGAGTTTATTTGCTAAGGAGTATCCCCTTGGCGAAGCACCCAGTCCGGCAAAGACCTTCGTTAAGAGATTCCTGGAAAAGAAGGGAGAGTTCCCTGCGCAAGGATTTAGAACTCCTGGCTGGGTTCATTCTCCAGCGGCTGGATGGTGGGCCCAGATGACCAAGTTTGTTCTGAAGGAATTAGAAGCTCCCCTCGCTCAAGCTGGGTTGCTGGTTCCTGTGCGGGCTACTGAATTTGGGATCGTCCAGAGCCACTTTCACTTCTTCACTATACTGGAGAAGTATAATCCTGATAGTTGCACATTCTTCACCCCTGTGGGGGAGCTAGGCTTCGCTCTTCACGAGATGCACGAAGTCTCGGGTCTTGTTCTCGGGGATCTGCCGTATGAAGAATTTGTTCCGGGATCGGCGGAACTCCAGATTTTAAAGAAGACCAGTCCGGAAATTTATGCCACTCTCTGGGAAGTCATGTGTCACTTCCACATTTGCATGCAGCTGACGGGGGTCCGTGGAGGCGGCATCAAGCAAGTGTCTTGGGCGGAATATTTATTCCATAACTTGACCACTAAGGGAGATTCAGTGACCCGCTTGCCTGCCAGTACTTTGGAGGAGGTTCAGGCTCGTATTGACGACGCTACCTCCCATTACACTAACGAGGCCAAGGAAGATGTTTTCCCGGCTCACACAGAGTTTGAGAGCTTTCATTATCAAGCTCTGATTCCAATTTCCGACGCGGCGTTGCTAGCTGGATTCTTGATGCTGTGGCTCAAACGTTGCGTCGTTCCTACCAGGCCGATCGATGCCCTTGCTATTGAGGTGGTCTACCCGGCTGTTCTCTTGGCACACGGGAGACCTGTGAGCCTCCTCAGCGCTATGGTGGGTTGTCTTCAGTACGGATTACGGGAGTTGGCCTCTGAATTTGTTGATGTTACAGAGGTGGAGTCTGAGGGCCACAAGACCTTCAAGACTCCCAATCCCCGGGTGCCGATGCCATATACATATTTGATGGCTTGGTACGTGCTCCACTGTCCTCCTATAATGAGTGCAGCCTCTCCCCCGGGAGACTCATTCATCCCATTTGTGCAGCGACTAGAGTCCGCGAAATGGGAAGGGGGGTACATGGTTAGGATCCGCCAAATCTTAGCACGGGACACTAACTTCCATATCTACCGATGTTTCCCTGATTTCGAGGGCGGTGTCTATGGAGCAGAATATCAGGATACGGCGGGTCCTAATGGATTCACTCAGCTGAGCGGGGGGGTTTTCCATTGGCTTTTATCCATCAGGCCAGGCTACCTGATCTTTCGACAAGGCGCCAACTGTTTCGTCGAGCCTTACCAACCCTACAGGTTCGCTCGCCAATTTGGGTATGATCAGTTGTATGTCGGGAACCCTCGTCCTCAACTCTCAGTTATAGCCAACTTATATGAAGGAGCCAGGGCTTGGTATTATTCTGTGGCAGGTTGTACCAAAGCCATCTTCAAGCTTCCCCACAAAACTGCTAATTCCTATACCTCCATCAGCTTCTGCAATTGGTATTACGCTGCTTCTCAGACTCCCAACTTCAACTTGAATACATCTTGCCTGAAGGACATTAGGCATATGTATAATTCAAGAAAGGGGTCTAAGACGTCTCGCTTGAGGGGGATCGATGAGTTTCTATCCATCGAGAGTCAGCCTGCCGAACAGGAAGAGGAACAAGGAGCTGAGCCTGTTCCAGTGGAAGAACAACGAGCGGCTGATCCTCCTATGACAAGAGCAGCGGGGAAAAGAAAACTTTCTGCTGATGAAGCTGGCCAGTATGATAAGCAGATCCGTCGAAAGTTGCTGGTGGATTCTCCCCCCAGAGGCCAACAAAAATCCAAGTTGATGGCTGAGGCCATTTACGTCCAAGTCTTCAAGTCTTCAAAACTCTGAGTTTTCTCTTCAATCCGGCAGAGTTTCGGCTCTTGAAAATTCGACCTTTGAAAATGAACATTGCCTGGCCTATTTATAGGCTTTCTGAACTGTGTCCGCGCACAGAGACATGTCGGCCACTGTCGGCCACTGTCGGGCCCCCCTGGGTGGCGGCAGTAAGTCGGATTCCTGATTTGGCAGTAAATGGATTCCTGATTTCGAGTCCGAAACTGATCTTGATTCGATCGTGATTCGTCCGAGTCTGTTCTCGGTTGGATGACTCGTTGATTCCTTAACACTTGGCTTGATTCCGAACGCGTATGGATGCATTCCGTCTCTTCCATGCGATTCGTTGATCTCGTCGCCTCGTTGGTTCGTCGGTTTGTGCCGAGCTATGCTAGGGGACCTATAAGCAATTTTATATGCCTACAAAGTCCAAGGCACTCAGCCAAAGACCTTTGCACCTTCTTTAAGTCCATGGTACTCAGCCAAAGACCTTGGTGCCTTCATTAAGTCCAAGGTACTCAGCCAAAAACCTTGGTACCTCTTCAGGGTAAAATCAAGGCACTCCAATCTTTCAGTCATCTCAAACAAAAGACCTTATATGCCTACAGTGCACATGCACACACACTAAACATGATATTGGGTCTACTAGCGGTGAGATAAAGAAGACTACCTATCATACCTCGGTATAGTTTTTGGTCCACATCTTCACCACTCTCATCTACATCAAGCTTGACACTTGTACTCATGGGAGTAGGCGCATGCTTAGAATTCTCCAAATTGAACTTCTTCACCAATTCCTTAGCATACTTTATTTGAGAAATGAATATTCCATCCTTAGTTTGCTTGACTTGGAGCCCGAGAAAGAATGTAAGCTCTCCCATCATACTCATCTCAAAATGATCTTGCATAACTTTAGAAAATTTCTTGCACAAAGATTCATTAGTAGCACCGAAAATGATATATTCAACATATATTTGAACTAAAATGAAATCATTTTTCCTTTTTCTCACAAAAAGAGTGTTATCAATTGTTCCTTTTGAAAAACTATTTTCAACAAGAAAACTAGAGAGGCGAGCATACCAAGCTCTAGGAGCTTGTTTCAACCCATATAAAGCTTTTTGAACCCGGTAAACATGATTAGAAAAAGCATGATCTATGAAACCGGGGGATTGCTCAACATATACTTCCTCTTCTATAAAACCATTTAAAAAGGCACTTTTAACATCCATTTGAAACAATTTAAAATTTTTAAAGCTAGCAAATGCCAAAAACATCCTAATAGATTCTAACCTTACAACCGGTGTAAAGGTTTCGTCATAGTCTATGCCCTCCTCTTGATTGTATCCTTGGGCAACCAAACGAGCTTTATTTCTAGTTACAATACCATGTTCATCAAGTTTGTTTCTAAAAACTCATTTAGTACCAATAACACTAGCATTGTTAGGTCTAGGAACTAGTTTCCAAACATTATTTCTTTAAAAATTATTTAGTTTCTCATGCATAGCTAAAACCCAAAATTTATCATTTAAAGCATCATTAACCTTTTTAGGCTCTAGTTGAGATAAGAAAGCTACATTACAACACTCACTCAAGGCTTTTGAGCGAGTAACAACTCCTTGTGAAGGGCTCCCAATTATTTGTTCCTTTGGATGGTTTGATGCGAATTTCCAAGCTTTTGGAAGTTTAATTTGTTCATGAGCATTGGAGCTATCCACATCCTTTTGTGCTTCTATAGAGGGTGTATCATTGATTTATAAAAAGTCCAATCCTCCCTCATCATCATCATCTTTCCTAGGTAAAACAACTTGAGAACCAACATTAGTCTCATCAAAAGTAACGTTTATAGATTCTTCAACAACGAGAGTTCGTTTGTTGAAGACCCTATAAGTCTTACTTCGAGGTGCATATCCTAAGAAAATACCAACATCAATTTTGGAATTAAATTTGTCATGATGATCTTTTGTATTTAAAATAAAACATTTGCAACCAAAGATACGAAAATAAGCAATAAAAGGAGTTTTTCCATAAAATAGTTCATAAGGAGTTTTCTTAAGATTTGGTCTAATTAAAACACGATTTAAAACATGACAAGCCGTATTGATGGCTTCCGCTCAAAAATATTTTGGCAAATCAAAGGAATTTAGCATAGTGCGTGCCATCTCTTGTATGGTGCGATTTTTCCGTTCAACAACACCATTTTGTTATGGTGTTCTAGGAGCAGAAAACATGTGAGTTATACCATGATGAGCACAAAATTCATAGAAAAAATCATTTTGAAATTCACCACTATGATCACTTCTTATTTTAACAACTTTCAAATCTTTTTTATTTTCAATTCTTTTGACATGATTAGAACATTCTTCAAAACAATCATTTTTATTTGCAAGAAATATTATCCATGTAAAACGGGAAAAATTATCAATAATCACAAATACATAGTGTTTGCCTCCAAGAGAGGTAACACGCATAGGATCAAATAGATCAAGATGAAGTAATTACAAAGGTTTAGAAGTCGATACCTCATTGATGGATTTGAAAGAAGATTTTGTTTGTTTACCTTTGGCATAATCTTCACATTTGGTATCTTTGATGAAGTGCAAGTTAGGTAACCCTTTTACAAGATTTCTCTTAGACAATTTTGATATCAACTCCATGTTTGCATGCCCAAGCCTCTTATGCCAAATCCAAGGGTTTTCATCAATTGCCGCAAGGCACTTCACATCTTGATTCACTAATTCATTCATCTAAAAAATGTACACATTTGATTTGCGATTAGCAACAAAAACAATTTTTCCATTCATACTAATAATGCATTTGTCCGGTTTAAAGGAAATATCAAAACCTTTATCACTCAATTGGCTAATGCTAAGAAGATTATGATTCAAACCATTTACCAAATAAACATCTTCTATAACGGGTGAAGGTTTCTTACCAATAGAACCTATTCCAATGATTTTACCTTTCTCACCACCACCGAAAGAGATGTTACCTCCTTCAATCCTTGATAGGGTTGCAAATAGCTCTTTGTTGTCTGTCATATGATGTAAGCAACCACTATCAAGGTACCACATCTCTCTACGTCATGGCCGTGATGTTCCCTATAAAAGATGAAGATGTAGTAACTTTAGGTACCCAAATCTTGGGTCCTTGGTTGTTAGTAAACTTGGTACCTTTGGGTACCCATGTCATGCCATAGAAATCATGATTATCTTTGATCCTACAATGAGTAGAAATATGACCATGTTTCATACAATATGTGCACACAAAATTTCTCTTGTGTGTTTGAGCATGATATCTATGAAATCTATTTCTACCATGGTGATGATGATTAGCATAAGCATGAGTGGGTCTAATCCTACCACTCTCAATTTCTAGTCTTTCAATTTTGGATCTTAATTGCTTATTCTCAAAATCAAGATCTCCTAGCAATTCATCTTTTAGTGCAAGAGAGGTTTGTAGTTGTTCTAGTTTGATATCACAAGAAGCATGCAACTTTTTAAAAGAGGAAAATTCCTTTGATATTCTTTTAAATTCAATATTTAATTCTTCTAAAGCGGTAGCTAGATCACATTGCATGTAAAAGGATTCACTTTCGGTGTCAGATATTATCTCTTGTTCAAGGGCCATGAAACAAATGTTAGGATCATGAAGAGCAAGTTTAGCTCCTTCTTCATTACTATCCGAATCACTTGGTTCGGATTCCTCCCATCCGGCATACATAACCTTCTTCTTCTTATACTTTATGTACTTCTCCTTGAGCCTTGGGAAATCCTTAGCGATATGGCCTGGTTCATTGCATTCAAAATATTTTTCTATACGTGAAGGAAATTTATTGTTAGAACGGGGATTAAACTTCTTATTCATTTTTATGAGTCTAGAAATTCTTCTAGAGAGATGAGCCACTTCTCTAGAAAAATCAACTTCACTATCCGATGATGAGGAGGAGTTATCACTAGCTCTTTTGAGAGCTATGGTCTTCAATTTTGGTGATGGCTCCTCAACTTCCCGTGAGGGCACTTCCTCCTTCTCCTTTCCCTTGAGCTTCTTCTCATGAACCTTGAGCTTGCCGATGAGGCCATCCAGAGGTAGAGTGGTAAGGTCATGAGCTTCTTCTATCGCCGTCGCCTTGGGTTCCCACATCGGAGTGAATAAACGAAGAATCTTATAGTTCGTCTCTTGAATAGTCAATTTCTTGTCAAGACCATGCAATTCATTGATAATGTTAGTGAAGCGAGAAAACATAGCATCAATTGATTCATTTGGAAGAATTTGAAATAACTCATATTCATGCATAAGCCCCCTAATTTTGGATTCCT
Organism: Asparagus officinalis; assembly: GCF_001876935.1. Taxonomy (NCBI): domain Eukaryota; kingdom Viridiplantae; phylum Streptophyta; class Magnoliopsida; order Asparagales; family Asparagaceae; genus Asparagus; species Asparagus officinalis. Next base: position 92,560,372 of record NC_033797.1, on the reverse strand, counting down.
TAACTTGGGAGGTTCCTTCATGTGTAATAAATAATTTCACCCATATTTCGTATGCGGTTGCACACGTGGAAACCCTATTATACTCATTGGGGGAAAGACCACAAATTAAGGCATTCATAGCCTTTGCATTGAGATTGGCTTGGTGCCTTTCTCCATCGGTCATAGTCCCGACTTTGGGCTTTTCTACATATTTCTTTTTTATGAGTTCTAGGATATCAAGATCAATGCAACAAAGGTAAATCCTCATCCTAGCCTTCCAATAAGCAAAATTACTACCGGTAAAAAGGGTTGGTCTAGTGGTGGATTGTCCCTCTAACATGTGCACATTCATTGAAGCCTCCAAAAGATCTTTTCTCTAAGGTGATTAAACCAAAAACTAATATAAAGACCAAGCTCTAATACCAATTTTTGGACCCTAGAGGGGGGGTGATTAGGGTCACAAGGCTATAATTGTGTAATAAAATTAAGACAAGCAAAACACAATATCCAAAAGCAATCAAAATAGAGAAGATAGAGTTAGGAATCGTTATCCTGTGACACGCGATGTGTTAACGAGGTTCGGTCCGCTGACCTACGTCCCCGCTCCCCACTCTCGAGGAGAAATCCACTACACAACCCGGTTTGGAAGCCGAAACTTCTTTTACACAGCGATCCCCTCAAGATCTCACACTACACAGTTGATCTCACTAGATCACACTCCCACACAATTGATCTCTACAAGATCAAGCTCTCAAAATAGTAAAAATGGTGTAAAAGCCCTCTCTTTATAATGACCCTATAGCAAAGACAAGATCACACTGAAGCTGGTATGTGAAACATAAAAACTAAGAAAGAAACAGGTTTGAAAATTGATCTCTGTAAAAAAAACGTTCACTGAAATATTTTGAAAGTGCTAGGACAATGGAGAAGAAGAAGAAGAGAATAGGTTTAAATAGAAAATCACAGCTGTTTGAAACCCATACCCAATCCCCCAAAACCTGAAAACAGAACTGCGCTGAGATCGTGTGAAATCGACGCTGAAGTTCTGTACCAGATGACCGTTTAAAATGAGCGGCGGTCAACCGTGACTTTTTAGTAGTCGACCACGAGACATCCCAAAAACACAGTAAACTTCCAGAGAGTTCTACGGTCGACCGTAGTGGTCGACCGTGGGAATTCTCGAGCTCACGGTCGACCGCGGCGGTTGACCGTGAAAGTTTCTACTGCCCACTGACGAATGAACTCAGACGCGGTTGACCGTGGCGGTCGACCGCGGACTGATACATTCAAAAAACTGATTTTTAACTCACTTTAAAATATTTGTAAAATATTCATTTGACTTCTGAAAATTGTGAAACTTTGTAAAATGTTTTTGATACTAAAAACTAATTGTTTAGAAAAGGAATTTTACAAATAGGTCCTCATACTTGTGAAAAAAGTATTTTGTGAAATACACTCAAAAATATAAATATGAAAACGTGTATGTGATATCCCAATAGGTTCAAGTGAAATCGATAACTCTTTGCCTACATTCTAGCACTAGAGAGAAAATAAAAACTAGCTAATATCCTCACAAGAATACAATTCTTGAGTCTTGATATAGCTTGAGTTGGAAAAAGCTTCTAATTGAATTTGGTATTCTTGATTAAACGTTGCTTCATCACTATGCCTCCTCCTCCTTTGGATATCATCGTTGTAGCGCATATTCCATCCAATCCTCCATTTGTGGTACTAACATGCTTGATATGTATATTAACTGCATTATCACTCAAAAGTAATTAGTACCGATAATGGTGGTTGTAAAACATCATCAAAACATAAGGGCTAACAAAGGCATGTCTTGCTCCTCCTTCTTTGTCTAAGGTGACAAATCTTCTAAGAGACGAAAATGAGCAACAAGCGAAGTTTTCATAGGCTTAGCATCAAGCATTCTAAATCTCTCCAACACATTCTTGAGGTATTTCTCCTGAGATAGTAATGAACTTCTTTCTTTCTTGTTCTTGTGGATATTTATCCCCAAAATCTTTTTGCTGCTCCCAAGTCCTTCATCTCAAACTCATGTTTGAGTTGACTTGTTAATTTCTGACATATCTTTAGCGACAAAATAGCCACATTGGTATATTTTGTAGACCCTCGGTGACAGGTTGGTATACTTTTTTTGATTTTGATAAATTGATATATTATATAGACTCTAGCGTCATATATCCCTTAAGTTTAGCCGGATTGTTTTTTTCTATTAATTTTCTCACGTGACGGCTCACGTGGTGCCTACGTGGTGCTAATGTGGCATCCACGGTGGATGGAGCTAGCCAAATAAACACTCATGCTCTCCGTCTCCCTCAGAGCGCTGCCCACCTCGTCCCCTCCTCTCTCCCCTTCCTCATTCGCCACCTCTCCTCCTCCTCTACTCCCTCGATCTTCTTCCTCCTCTCCACCCCATCCCATCCTCCCTCCCCTTCCTCATCCGCTGCATCTCCACCTCCTCCTCCTCCTCTACTCCCTTAATCTTCTTCCTCCTCTCCACTCCACGCCACCACAGCTCCCTTCCCTCCTCCGCCCTCACCTTCTCCTACCGCCTCCTCATCTCCTCCCTCATCCACCATCGCCGCCTTCTCGAGGCCAGAGTAGAGGGCTACGAGGGAGATGGTGAGGGACGGAATCGAGGTCGGGGAGGAGGTTAGGGCTTTGGTCTGGAGGAGCTTGTTGACCGAGGCCAGAGTCGAGGAGGCGAAGGAGATTGAGGCCAGAGTCGATCAGGCCAGAGTCGAGGAGGTGAGGAGCTTTGTTCGATGAAATGTTGTTGGATGCAATGCTTTGGAATTTAGTTGTTGGGTTCTATTTGAATCTCTTAGGTGGAAAACAAGTGCATGGTTATGCTATTAGAAGTTACTTTGATCAAAACATTTATGTGACGAGTGCGTTGATCGACATTTATGCTAAATCCGGGTTTCGTGTAGGCTCGTTGTGTAATTGAGAGAACAAAAGGAAGGAGCCTCATTGTTTGGACTGCTATTATATCAACTTATGCATCTTATGGTGATGTTGATATGCAATTATCATGTTTAATAGGATGCTTGTGATGGCTAATTTGTATTCACAAGCTGGCAGATGGTAGGAGGCGAAGATTGTGAGAGAAAAATTGAAGGGCATTTGGCTGTCGAAGATTCCAGGTTGTAGTTGGATTGAAATGAGTTATGGTTTACAAGTGTTTGTCACAAAAGATGCATCAAATGAATGTTCTGACGAGATTTATTATGTTGTTATCAACACATTAGTTGTGATAGAGTTCTCATAATTTTTTGTTATGCATAGTTTTGACCTATATTGTTGTGTATAGGAAATAGATTGTTATGTGCATTGGTTGTGATTGTGCAAGGTAGTTTAATGTGAGAATGTATAAAATTGGATGAGTCAATGTGTAATTTTATGTACATAAGGGATACATTGACACTGGGAATATATTGCCAAATTTTTTCATAGAAGTACAAAAGGGAGAAATTGCAAGATAAATTATAAATTGCATTCATTGTATTCATCTCCATATAAAAAATCCACATAATTTCATAAAATTTACTATTTCATAATTTCATTGATCACAAGGGGAAATAATACAAACTCACTGCCTCATATCACATCCCCATTTACATAATTTGATAAAAATAGAAGACTAAACAAACACATACGAAATCAAACTGGATCTCTTATAGAATATCAATTTTTTTCCTTTTTCTTGTCAAGGTGAGCCTCAAAATATGATTTCTCAACTCTCAGTTTTCAATTTCTTTAGTATAGGAGGAGACATCATTTTTGGCACGGGGCAAAATCTTCTTTCAACTCGACATTTTGGTGATAGCATGCTTTGAGCTCATTTCCAAATCATTCAACCAAATCATCTTTGACATCAACTTTGCTCCTTCTTTCAACTCGGCATTTTCTTCTTAAAAACCCATTTACAGCCAACGATGTCTCCTTGGTGGCTTCACTAACTCCCATGTTTGGTTCTTGTGAAGAGACTCCATCTCTTCAGTCATCTCAACAATCCAATTTGCAACCTCATTGCCACTAATAGCCTCCTTATATGTAGAAGGCTCTGGAATCTCAATCGATTCTACTATACTCAAAGCATAAGCAAGCATGTCTACATAGCGTTAAGAAGGTCGAATCTGCCTTTTTGTTCTCCATGTGGCAATATTATACTGTTGCTCTTCTGGTGTATCAGCATCTGAAGTTGAACCTTTCGTAGTATCAACTGGTTCAACATGAGCGCCCTCAAGCACTCTCCTTGAAGCGGAACTCTCTAGCTCCACCTGCTTGTTAGACTCCTTTTCAGTATCTGTGGCATCAATAACAAAATCCTTTCTCGGGTGAAGCATTGATTTCTCATTAAAAGTAATATCCCTACTAATAATAAACTGAGGTGATTTGGGATCAGAACACCACAATCTATATGCTTTCATCCCAGTAGCATATCCTAGAAAGATAACTTTCTTTGCTCTGGGTTCAAGCTTACCATCATTAACATGAAAATAAGCAGAGCAACCAAATATTTTAAAATGAGAGTAATTAGCAGAGGCACCAGACCATACCTCTTCTAGAGTCTTAAAATTAATTGCCGTAGAAGGAGATCTGTTTATCAAATAGCAAGCTGTATTGACTGCCTCAGGCCAAAAGTCTTTTGACAAACCAGCATTAGAGAGCATACACCGAGCACACTCTAAAAGTATTTTGTTCATTCTTTTTGCACCTCCATTTTGTTGTGGTGTATGTTGAGCTATACGATGACGCATAATATCTTCATTTATGTAAAATTGGTCAAACTCTGCGGAACAAAACTCTATCCCATTATCAATTCTGAGGCACTTCACTTTCTTTCCTATTTTCTTCTCAATCATAACATTTCATTGCTTGAAGGTTGCAAAAATATCACTCTTATGCTTCAAAGGATACACCCAACCTTTTCTGGAATAATCATCAATCAATGTTAGCAGAAATCGAGCTCCACCTTTCAATAGAACCTGAGAGGGACCCTAAACATCTAAATTGATATAATCTAAAATACACTTGGTTCTGTTGGACACAAGTACTAAAGGAGACTCTATAGTGTTTGTCGAAAATACAATGCTCACAAAAGTCTAGTTTACTAGTTTTCTGACCACAAAGGAGAACTCGTTTGCTCAATACATCTAGTACTCTTTCACTCATATGCCCTAACCATATATGCCACAAACATGTGGTGTTAGAATCTGAATCCTCTGAGGATGATACTTCTACAACACCTGTCACTGTTCTGCCTTCAAGAATATAGAGGGTATTTACCTTCTTTCCTTTCATCACAATAAGATAGCCTTTACTAACTCTCAATACTCCACCTTCAGCTAAAAAATTAAAACCATTTGAGTCAAGGGTGCCTAAAGAAATGAGGTTCTTCTTTAACTCTGCTATATATCAGACATTACTCAATGTTCTAACAATACCATCATGGGTTTGAATCTTAATTTATCTGATACTAACAGTCTTGCAAGACATGTTATTTCCCAACAAGACATTCCTACCATCGATAGTCTGATATATAACAAACCAATCCCTATGTAGACATATATGGTAGGAACAAACCGAATCAAGAACCCATTCATCTTGTGAACGAGTATTAACACTAATTGAAAGAACTTCATGTGAACTGGAAGACTCTTCAATTACAATGGCAACTGAAGGTTTCACCTCCCCAGACTTCGACTGTGAATTATCCTTTGCTTTGAGCATTGGACAAATAGGTTTTATATGTCCATACTTATGACAGTAATAACATTCAATATTTTTTCTTAGCCTGGACTTTGATCTAGACATATTTCTAAATTTACCTCTACCACCAATACCCTTTTTAGGACGACCACGAGTGAATAGGCCTTTAGCTTGATCCTCTCCTCTTACGCTAGACACTTTCTATCTTAACTCTTTTGAATGAAAGTCTGATTTGACATCCTCCAAAGAAAGTGTATCTTAACCGTATAACATGCTATTAACAAAATTCTCATTGGAAGGAGATAATGAACATAACAATATAAGGGCTTGATCTTCTTCGTCGATTTTAACATCAATATTCTTTAAATCCATAAGGATAGTGTTAAGTTCATCTAAGTGGTCTTTAATTCACATACATTTCTTCATCCGAAGGGTGAAGAGGAGTTGCTTTAATAGAGCTTGTTCGTTAGAGATTTCGTCATGTACAAGCTCTCCAACTTGAGCCACAAGTCAGTGTCGGTAACTTCATTCGTATCCTCTCGCAAGACCTCATCAGCCAAAAAAAGTAAATTTTGATCGTTATAGTGATTTGTTAGTTTCATTTAAGATATGTGCTATCCTTACCTGGCTAACTAACCGAGTAAAATTTTGATCGTTTCATTTAAGGAGTTTTTGGTTAGGAACTGGTCTAGCTGAGTTAGGCTTAACCCTAGAATTTAGAGTGATAGTTTTTGATTTGTTTTAGCTAAGTTTTTCTTTTTCTCCTTTTTCCTCTCATTATCTAAAAAAACTAACTTTTATTTTTCTTTAAAAAGAAATTTTGGTGTATGAGAATGTGGGTTGGGGATAATACCAATCACTTAATTTGTGTTGAACCAACTGTAGAAATGGCTAATCCACATGTTCTTCAAGATATGTGCTATCCCACTAGGAATGCAATCCCCGAAGTAAATGTAACTAATTTTAAGCTTAGACCGCAGTACATAAACATGGTTCCAAAATTCCTAGGAAATAAAACTGAAGACGCCTATATCTTTATCTCCGAATTTGAATAAGTGTGTCTTATGATCAAAGTATTAGAGAAATACCCGAAGACGCGATCAAACTCCGATTTATTCCATTTGCCCTTAAGGACAAGGCCAAGAAATGGCTTTATACCTTACCCACAAACTCCATTTCAACTTGGGATGAATTCCTCACTGTTTTTCTTAAGAAAATTTTCCCTATCCACAAAACAGTTAAGCTAAGAAACAACATCATGAACTTTAAAATTATCCCGGGAGATCTCTTCTTGAAGTATTTTGATAGGTTTAAGGATCTTTTTATCCAATACCCTCATCACGGTCTAGAGAAATGGCGATTGTGCCAAATCATCTATGAAGGATTGGACTATTCTTCAAAAATTTCCTTAGAATCTATGTCCCAAGGGGATTTCATAAAGAAGAATGCCGACAAAGCTTAGGAATTTTTAGAGAGTCTATACGAAAAAATCAAGCACTGGGAACAATGTGATGATTGAGTTTCATCAGTTTCCCAGCCCAAGTCCAGTGGTCTTTTCTTAGAGTCAAACATTATATCTAAAGCTTAGATGGCTACAATCATGCGTAGGTTAGAAGCCATAGAAGTCAAAGAAAGAGCCCAGCTCAAATCAATCAAGTTTCTGCATTAGGTTGTCATAACTGTCTTTCACCATCTCATGTCTCAGAAGAATGTCCTCTCTTAGGAAACAATTAACCACTTGCACAGGTTAACGCTGCATTCCAGGATCCTGTGAATGATCCATTCTCTCAAACCTACAATCCGAGTTAGAGAAATCACCCTAATTTTGCATGGAATTAAGGAAATCTTTCCGGAATTCAAAATTTCAATCCCACTTCAAACCAACACTTTCCTAGGGGAAACATTGTTCCTTTCAATTCTCCACCAAATTTCTAATAACCCAATCTGCCATTTCAAAATCAGCCTCTTCATCATCAAGCTGCAACTCATATTCCTCCCAATAATTCAGATCATGATAGACGTCTCAATGTCTTAGAAAAAGGGTTAGAAACCATAATTAAGGCATCTACACAAACCACGAATATGTTGACTTAAACATCCAATATTTTGAATTCCTTCATGCAATCAAATGGACAAATTCTCAACTCCAACACTCAAGCTATAGCTCGATTAGAAACCCAACTTGGTCAATTAGCTAATACGGTGAGTGGAAGAGAGAAAGGAAAATTTCCGAGTCAACCCGTGGTCAATCCTAAGGACACATGATCTAGTTCATCCTACGAAGCTCAAGTGAATGCAATCCATTCCTTACGGTCAGGAAAACAGATAGATAACCAAGTTAAAGTGCCACTAGATCAAACACCTTCTCCCATCCAACACACTCCTTCTGTTGATGTTTCTCCTCTTGATGACCAAGAAACTAAATACGAGATTGAGCCTAATCTAGACAGGTATAAACCTGTTGCCCCATTTCTAGACAAGCTCAAACCTAGGACGAACTCATCGTAGGTTGAGAAAATCCTAGAAACATTTAAACAAGTCAAGATCAACATCTCTCTTTTAGACGCAAATTCTCTCTTATGCAAAATTCTTGAAAGACTTGTGCACTAAGAAAAGAACCACAAATATCCCAAAGAAAGTCTTTTTAGCTGCCAACCTTAGCGAACTTGTTTCAAAACCCATGCCGTTAAAATTTAAGGACCCCGGTTATCCTACAATTCCATGTGTCATAAGAAATACTCACTTTGATAAGGTACTTCTAGACTTAGGAGCCAGCATAAACCTCCTTTCGTATTCAGTCTACCAACAACTAGGTGTAGGAGAACTTAAACCAACAAGATGTACCCTACAATTAGCTGATAGGTTAGTGAAAATTCCTAAGGGAGAGATAGAGGATGTTCTGATCAAAGTGGGAGAGTTTATTTTTCCTATTGATTTTATTATCTTAGAAACACAGTCTATCTCCAATCTCAAAAGTCAAATCCCAGTCATTCTAGGAAAACCTTTCTTAGCAACCTCCAATACTTTAATTAATTGTAGAACGGGTCAAATGAAACTATCTTTTAGGAATATGACAGTTGACCTTAATATTTTTAACCTAGAAGGCAGCCTAGTGATCCATATGATCAACCCATGGAAGTGAACTACATTCGAGAAAGAACATAAGAAGAAGATGAGTCAGATCTGAGTTATTAAATGCATGCTCCTGTAACGCAACTTTTGAAGAACTCTTTCTTGATGAACTTAGACTCTTAGAAAATAAACAATAACCAAATTTTCTTACATCATTCATGAGTCTTGGAATTAAGGAAATTATCAAAGAACAATTAGTTGTTAGAGGTCAAACATTCACAAACCAAGAATCTAAGATCAAATTCAAAATGCATGACACCATTAATACCTACCTCACATTGCTGTAGAAATCATTGACTACTTTGGAATGTTCGAAATTTAAGCACATCATTGATTATATCATTTTGAGATTATTTAAAATACGGGGGAGAATTTTCAGCAATAAGGTAAGATTTGATGTAGAATATAAGCTCTTCATGTTAAACCCTTCTTTCTACCTTCTTTGTTGGTTTGTATCATAATAATAAAAAATTATTCTTCTCTCACTTGAGAATCTCTTGTTCTTTTTCCTCTTCATAAAAAAAAAGAATAAAATTTTGATTTCATCCTCTTCACACCAAAGGTAATTGCAGATTCTTTATCATCTAGGCCAGCCGAACAACTATAAGTTCATAAATTCTTATCTGTTTTACTTTGTAAATCATAGAGTTTGCATTGAGGACAATATAAAATTTAGGTGTGGGGGTAGAAATAGTTACTTTTTACCTTTTTGTACAGTTTTCTTTATTTTTCTTCTTCAAAAAAAGAAAAAAAGAAGAAAGAAAAAAAGTCACTTGCCAAGTTAATAGAGTTAATTAATAATTGATCTATTTGATAAATTTTAAATTTTTTAATCCCTAGTTAGTTATTTATTCAAGTTTACCTTTTAGGATAAATCTATAGAAATTTCTTAGGAAATAATTTTTAAAGTAGTATGCTTTACTTAAACCTTAACTTAGACTTTTAATTAAAATAATAATTTTTTTACGTGCTTAGCTTAGATTTAAAAATAATTTTTCAGGTTATCTTGATTTATACATTTTTTCAGATTATATATACATAAACACATACATATATATATATATATATATATATATATATATATATATATATATATATATATACATATATATATATATATATATATATACATGTTTGGTTTCATATGGTAAAGTTGTTTATGTACACATGTATTTATCTATATATATCTATCTATATATATATATATATATATATATATATATATATATATTAAAAAAACTAACCCCAAAACTGCTTGAATTCAAGTGATTCTATTCTTTATGACCCTTGCAGTTGATCGAGTAATTAATCACTAATGAGCTATCTCCATACTTAAGTCCAAGCCCAATGGATTGGCCATTCATATGGTTCAAATCACTAAATGGTCACTTAGAAAGCGCCGATTTAAATATCACCAAGTAGATAAAGAGTGAAAAAAATACTAACAATGTCATATATATATATTATATATATATATATATACTAATATAATATATATATTATATATACTATATAATATATATATATACAAATATATTATATATATATATATATATATATATTATATATTATAGGAGTTAGCATGTTCTTTTTAAAACTTTTAATTTAAATTTAAGTTTGACTTGATTTTGTATTGCTATGATGAAAAGATTTTCTGGAAGATTGACCTTATTAGAGTTATTTATAAAAGTATTTTTTAGTAATAACTAGCTTCAATTAAATTATCTAAATATATCAAGTAAAATTATTTATTGACTAACTTCTTTAAATTAGCAAGTTAATCGAATTTTATAGGTATATTCACTGCAAACCCTCACGAGACTACAACTCATCCTTTAGGGTTAACTTAGGGGGTTTAAAAGCTTGTTGTACGCATTAAATACAACTGCGATTCCTATAAAAGTGAGTTAGGATTTTAATTTCTTTCTTTGCTAGAGGACTAGCAAAAGTTTAGGTGTGGGGTATTTGATAATCACATTTTTATTACAATTTTATACTATCATTATCTATTTTTTATGAATAAATACACCACTAATAATTATTTTTATCTTTAATTAAAGGTCAATGAAGAATAAAAAAAATCTTATCTATTAACAAAGCCCATGAATTAATGAAGGATACAAGCAAGTGACCAAGATCCAAAGCCAAAAGCCAAAGCCCAAGCTCAATTGTAGAGAAGAATTGTGGATGTCAATTCTAGCGCAGATTGTACTTCTTTGTACGAATATTTGCTCATGATATGTTCTGATTTTAGAGATATCATAATACAAAAATTGTAAATCTCATTCTCAGCTTTCCATTGAATGTTTATTTAGCCAAATTTGAGATAATACCAGAGAGATATGCCCAAAATACTAGACGTTACCAAGCTGTCCAGATTTGCATGATTTGTTTCCTTTTTCACCAAACTTCTTCATTTATTCTTGTATAATTATCTTAGGGCTTAAGTTTTGATCCAACGGCTCTCATTCACTGTTGTATGCTATAAATAGGGATAAATAGTTAGGGATTAGGGTGTGAAAAATTTTATAACTCCTTTTTAGAGAGAGGAGGGTTACTCTTGATTAAGAAGATATTCTACTTTGTAACTTTTGTTACAAATAATAAAATCTTTTTCCTCTTTATATTTTCTTCTCTTTATTTGATGATGATTATGGAGATGAAGATTAATTTTAAGGTTTGTCTTTTATTTTCTCTTTTTATTTTCTTGTAATTATTTCTTTTCTTTTTAGTAGTTTAGATTTATATTCATGTGTTGTAGAGTAGATTTATTTTCTTGTTTTTATTTTATTTTGCCGTTTGTAGCTTAGATTTATTTTCTTGCATAGTTTAGATTTCTTTTTCTTTTCTTTTACAATTAGTTAGATTTATTTTTATAATTTCTTTTCTTTGTAATTAGTTTTCCTTTCTTTTTCTTTTATTGTTTTTCTTCCTTAAAGATGTGGAACTAATTCTTGTAGAAACCCTAGAATTGTATGAAGCTAGTCTAATTTCTTTTATATTTGTGAATTATTCTCTTACACTTTAATTGATCATAAGTAGGATAATAACCTAGAGAACTAATTGGTAGAACAAGAATTTGATAATCTATGCTTATATTGAGTGGTTTGATAGGTTATGCTTATGAATTCTAGAATTACTATCTAGTTGTTATTCTTTTTATGAATATTAATTTTGCTTAGATAATAATTTGATAGATTATACTTTCCTTGAGTGGTTTGATAGTCTATGCTTAATAAATCTAAAGTAAAATATGATATAAAGAGAATAGTTCATAATTTATAAATGAAATTAGCTAGTGGATTCAACTCTAGATTGCTCATATTTCTCATTGAAACTTCCATGTTCACTTTCTTAAGTTTTTTTTCTCTCTCCTCAAATTTCACTGTTCATAATAATAACACTCATCATATATTGCCCAATCATATTCAACCATCACTCCTAATTGTCACGCACACGACATAAATAAAAAAACTCTATCTTGCTCTGATACCAATTGAAAGCACCCTAATACCACTAGGAAAGAACCCTAGATGGGGGTGAATAAACAAACAAGAGTGATAGTGCGCAAATAAATAATGCAAATACACAATATTATCACGAAGTTCGGATCTTCCGTCCTACATCTCCGCTCTCCACTACCGGGGAGAAATCCACTATCACAACAGGTTTTCAACGATCACCTAAAAATATTTACACCACATAATATCGGTTTTCAATGCTCACCGATCAACGTTCACAATCTCACAATATAACTACACTAACTACTACATCAAGTGTTGGTCTCTAGCCCGTGTCTCCCTCAAGTGTTAGGAATTACAACCACTCTCTAGGCATTACCACCTACCCCACTCCTCTTGGGACGACCACGTCTCTCACCACACACTCCTCTTGGTGTACTAGTGTATTACAAAGTGAATCCTCATAATTATACTCTCTACAACAATCGGTTTTCTAGTTCACCGAAAATTTTACAAATTACACATTTGCAATTATACCTCACACCCTCTAAGAGTTGGCCTAGCCCATGTCATCTTCCTCAAGTATTCAGAATTACCACCTCTCACACGACTTTACAACCGACCCTACTCCTCTTGGAACAAACCTCGTCTATTACCAACCACTTCTGTCGGTGTCCAAGTGTAATACAATGTGCAACTCGCAATTTGGCTCACAAATATTAATTTATTCTCTACAATAGATGAGAACACAATGTAGGCTCACACTCAATGTCACATGAACCCCACAATCCAAATTATACAATGTATGAAAATACAATAAGCTCAATGGTTGTGTGTGTAAATAATGAGTAAATAAAATCAACTAAACTCAATATAAACACTAGCTTAATGAATTGATATCAAACAATATAAATGTAAAGCTAGATTGAGTTTAGAAAACTTCTCTATAGATAACAAGAGAGAGGGAGAAGAGTGAATGCTCAAACACCAAAGGGTGATCTCCACTTGCTCTTATGAAAGTTTCTTCACAAACTTGTAAACACACTAAACAAACTTTGAAACCCTTAAACAAAACTTGTAACACACTTTTTAAAAACTTTTCTCTTGTTCAATTAAAGTAAGGATATGTGGGGGTATTTATAGGAAACTCCAAAGCCAAGAAAAAACAACAAAACCTAGCAAAAAAGAAAAAAAAATAGAAAAGCTGGAAAAACTAGCCGTTGCAGCATCAGTCAACTGATGAACTGACCGTTAGAGGCATTTTCCATCTCATCAGTCAATTGACGATCTTATCAGTTGACTGATGACCTCATCAGTCGACTGGTCAGTCGACCAAAATAAAACAGAAATTTTTTGTTATTCTAGATGTTTTCTTCAGTCGACTGAACACAGTCATCAGTCGACTGATAATATTGCATCAACCTGATTGAAACAGAAAATCTGATTTTCAAACCTCTTTTAAAAATAGCAAATAAAATCAGAAAAATATAAAACTTTGGGAAATGATTGTAAACATAATAATATACATGTTACAAAAACATGAAATCTCTTCATTTTACAAAATAGTCCAAAACATGAAAAATAAAACAACACTTGTTTTGTCATTTTGACTAAACCATGTTTTAAAACTTTATAAAATGATTATATAGACTTAATGAAATATGTATATAATGATTGTTAAGTCTATAAACAAATAAAACAATATTTTTACAAAAACACTTATATTTTGATAAAATCAACAAATACGTGTGTGTGATTAATATGAGCTTAAAGTATTAAAACAAATACGTGTGTGTGATTAATATGAGCTTAAAGTATTAACACACAAGTATAAACTTATACTACAAACACTATAAACTATTATGAGCTTAAAGTATTAACACACAAGTATAAACTTATACTACAAACACTATAAACTATATACCCAAGCAATCTTGATCTTCAATATGCTCTTCTTGGTAAACTTATGGATGAAGCTTGAACTTGGATCTTGAACATGAATTGCAAGGCTTCACTCCATTATTTCCGCTAACCTCCATTTAATATGATCGTTGTGGCACAATACCATCCATCCTCTAACATATTATTTTCCTAGAATAAATACAAAACACAAACACTAGACAAACAATATTAGTTGTAAATTATTTGTTAATTATCATTAAAACAAAAGGACCCAACAATAAGAACTAATTTTAATTATCTCTTACAACAACTTACTCGTGGTATCAATAACTTTTATACTATAACTTGATTGGTTGTGCACTTGTAACTTTTGGACATTATTTAGTCCCCATCAGCCTATCATATGAAAAAAATTGATTCGTGTCTATTCTCTTGCATGTTGTTTTGGAAAAGTGAAGAAGGTCTTGATACGTGTTAGAGATGTGGTGCTCCTAGGTGAAAACTTGATAAACATGGAAAATAGATCAAACACGAAGGAAAATGGTTAAAAAAAAAACCAAAAATGACATTATGATACTTTCCACTTAAGTCGCGATTGCAAAGTCTTTGCATGTCTTCTAAGACAACTTATGATATGAGATGGCACCATAAAAGACAAGTTGAGGATGGAGTGATGAGGCATCCAGCTGACTCTGAGGTATGGAAAAACTTTAATGAGCTACATGAATGCTTTGACGAAGAGCCTTAAAATGTTAGGCTCTATCTTGCAAGCAATGGTTTCTAGCCATTCACAAATTCAAAAGTTTCAAATAGCATATGACCTGTTTTACTTGTACCATATAACTTACCATCATGGATGTGCATGAAGCAATCCAATTTATTTTATTTATACTCATTCCTGGTCCAACTGATCCTGGAGATGCCATTGACACCTACTTACAACCGTTGATAGAAGAACTAAAGGAGTTGTGGGCCTCAGGCGTTCGAACATATGATATATCTGTAAGACAGAATTTCACTTTACGTATAACATTAATTTGGACTATTATGATTTTTTTGCTAATGCAAATTTATCTGGATGGAGAACTAAGGGGGAAATTAGCATATCCTTATTGTAATAAGCACACTTACTCTATCAGGTTATCTAATGGAGGCAAGCAGAGCTATATAGGACATTGTCGCTATCTTGATGAAAATCACAGTTGGAGAAAGGATAAGAAATCATTCGATGGCACTAGGGAGAGAGGGTATGGAGCACCGAAGCTGACTGGAGATGACATCCTTAAGCAGGTGGAAGAACTTATAGGGATCACCTTGACCAATCATCCTGAGAAGAAACTAAAAATATCACATGAAAGATGGGGAGATAATTGGAATAAGAAAAGTATTTTTTTATTTGCCATATTAGAGAACCCTCTTGTTGCGACATAATTTAGATGTCATACATATTGGGAAGAATGTTTGTGATAGTTTGCTGAGAACAATCTAAACATTAAAGGAATACCAAAGGATAATATCAAAGCCTGTCCCGATTTACAAGCAATGGGTTTAAAATCGGAGTTACGTCCAATCCAGAGAGGAGATAAACTTGTCATGTGAGCAACTTATTAGACTTTATCCCAAGAAGAGCAAAGCAAATTTTATCGATTTCTGAAGGAGTTAAAAGTTCTAGATGGACTTTCATCCAATATTTCTCAATGTGTAAACCTTAAAGAGTGTGAGATTTTAGGGTTAAAGAGTCATGATTGTCACATTTTTTTGCAGTGCTTGATTCCTGTATCGATTCTTGGCCTTCTTCCTGCAAAAGTGTGTGAACCAATTATTAAACTTTTCATATTCTTCACTATATTATGTGCCAAGACATTAAGGGTGGATGAACTAAAGCAAATTGATGAGCAGATTCCACTTACGTTATGTAAGCTTGAGAAGATTTTTCCACCTTTAATTTTTGATGTTATGCTGCATGTAGTAGTTCATTTAGCATCTGAGGGTGATGAATGTACCCAGTTGAGCATCAGCTTTATACTTATAAATTATATATCAGAAATAAGGTACGTCTAGAAAGGTCAATTGCCAAAGGATATATAGCAGATGAATGTATGACTCTTTGCTCAAGATATCTAAAAGGCTTCGGATGAAGTTTAATCGCTTTGAAAGAAATTATGAAATGGTAGTAGAGAATGTCATGAAGGATGACTATCTATTTTCAGACATAGTGGTCGAGCATTGGGTGTCGCCACTACCCACTATCTTGATGAATGTGAGTGGTCGCAAGATCATATTTATGTTCTAAATAATTATGATGAAGTGCAACCACACATTGATTAAGTCGCTAAAATTACACATTGGGTAAGTCACTAAAATTTAAGATTCTATGAATAAATTTACTATAGTTAGTTGATGTTAATCATATTTATGATATTTTAATGTAGGGAATACCATGAATTCATGAGAGAACCAACAAATCACTATGATGATAAAAATTGAGATAAAACTTTATCGAGTAGTTTTAATCTTTAGTAAATGTTGGACCCTAGAGGGGGGTGATTTAGGGTCTTATGTGTTGGACCCTAGAGGGGGGGTGATTAGGGTCAAGAGGCTCTAATATGCAATTAAAAAACAGTACAAACAAACCACAAAACAGTAATGCGATAAAAGAAAGAGAGATAGAGTTAGAAGTTCGTTATCCTTGACGCGCGATGTGTTAACGAGGTTCGGCCCTCTGGCCTACGTCCCCGCTCCCCACTCTCGAGGAGAAATCCACTATCCACCCGGTTTGGAAGCCGGAACTTCATCTACACAGTGATCTCCACAGATCTCTCTCACAACACAGTTTGATCTCAACAGATCACACCCTCACAGTAGATCTTACACAAGATCTCAACCTCACAACAGAAGAACAGATGCAAGAACCTCTCTTTACACAGCCCCTATAGCAAAGAGTAGGTTTACAGAAGCTGGGAAGTGAAACACACTTAAAACAGAGAGAAAAACAGGATTTGAAAATTTATCTCAGGAAGCAGAAAGTTCTCTCTGGTTTTCAAACATTAGGGCTAAGGAAGAAGAAGAGGTCTGGGGGGTTTATATAGAAAAGTTTAAATCATTTTAAAACAAAAACAAATCTTTCCAAATGAGATAATAATCTCTTCTTCAGACCCTCATCACAGACTGTGCCAAACACTAACAAGTGAAAGCACAGTAAACGATGTAAATGACCGTTTAAAAAAGTCGCGGCTGACCAGAGGCAAAAATCGGTTGACCGAAGGAAATTTCGGTCGACCGAAAAATACCTTCGGTCGACCGACCGAAAAAATCGGTCGACCGCCAGCAGCTAAGGAGTTTTGACAAAACATCCAGAGACTCATCGGTCGACCGGCACGGTCGACCGATTAAAGATTGAAAATTCGGTCGACCGTACCGGTCGACCGACGACACTCTGGAAACATACTGAAGAAAGGTCATCGGATCGGTCGACCGGACCGGTCGACCGATTTCTGATATTTTCTGAAATCTGATTTTTGACCAACTTGAAATATTTACAAAATATTTATTTGACCTCTGAAAATTCCGAAACTTTGTAAAATGTTTTTAATTCCAAAATATTCATTTGACCTCTGAAAATTCTGAAACTTTGTAAAATGTTTTTAATACTAAAAACAAACTGCTTGGAAAAAGAATTTTGCAGATAGGTACTCAAACTTGTGAAAAATAGTATTTTGTGAAAAACGCTTAAAAGCACAAGTCTAAAAACGTGTGTGTGATTCCCAATAGCTTCAAGTAAACTCAGTAACTCTTTGCCTACATTCTAGCACTAGAGAGAAAAACAAAAGAAAGCTAATATCCTCATATAGAGAGCAATATACTTGAGCTTTGATATAGCTTGAATCGGATGAAGCTTTTGATCGAATTTGTCGTTCTTGAAATAACGTTGCTTCATCTCTTGGCCTCCTCCTCCTTTGGATATCTTCGTTGTAGCATATATTCCATCCATCCTCCATTAATGGCACTAACGAGCTTGACAAATGAGTTTACTACATTTACACTCAATAAGCCATTAGTACCGATAATGGTGGTTGTAAGAACATCATCAAAACATAAGGGCTAACAATCTCCCCCTTTTTGATGATGACAACCAACCATTATATAAGAGCAAAAATAAAATAGCTTATAGATAGGTGCTCCCCCTATCTATGAGCTCCCCCTAAATATATGCAACAAATGAGGAGATTTCTCTCCCCCTTTGTCACCATCAAAAATGGGGTAAAGAGAAATGCCAAATGCAAAATGCAACTAATCAAGCAAGCAATGTAGAACTTTCACATAGTGCATAAGCCCAAACCATTTCTTATGCGACAAAAATCATCCTCTCCAAGAGGCTTAGTAAATATATCCGCTAGTTGAGATTTGGTGTCAACAAATACTAGGGATACATCTTGTCTCTCTACATGATCGCGTAAGAAATGATGGCGCACGTCAATATGCTTAGTTCTAGAATGCAAAACCGAATTTTTGGAAATATTTATGGCACTTGTGTTATCACAAAAGATTTTAATATTTTGAAAATTCAAATCATAGTCAACTAAACTTTGTTTCATCCATAAAACTTGAGCACAACATAGGCCGGCGGCAATGTATTCCGCTTCCGTAGTGGACAATGCAACACAATTTTGTTTCTTGGAAGCCCAAGAAACAAGGGAATTTCCTAAGAATTGGCATGTTCCACTAGTACTCTTGCGATCTACCTTACATCCGGCAAAGTCGGCATCACAAAAACCATATAAATCAAAAGTGGTGCTTTTTGGATAAAACAAACCAAGGTTAAAAGTTCCATTAACATACTTAATGATCCTTTTAACCGCAATTAAATGAGATGCTTTTGGAGACGCTTGAAAACGTGCACATGCACATACACTAAACATGATGTCGGGTCTACTAGCGGTGAGATAAAGAAGACTACCTATCATACCTCGGTATAGTTTTTGGTCCACATCTTCACCACTCTCATCCGCATCAAGCTTAACACTAGTACTCATGGGAGTAGGCGCATGCTTAGAATTCTCCAACTTGAATTTCTTCACCAATTCCTTCGCATACTTGCTTTGTGAAATGAAGATCCCATCCTTAGTTTGCTTGACTTGGAGCCCGAGAAAGAATGTAAGCTCTCCCATCATACTCATCTCAAAGTGATCCTGCATAACTTTAGAAAATTCCTTGCACAAGGATTCATTAGTAGCACCAAAAATAATGTCATCCACATATATTTGAACCAAAATGAAATCATTTTTCCTTTTTCTCACAAAAAGTGTGTTATCAATTGTTCCTTTTGAAAAACCATTTTCAATAAGAAAACTAGAGAGGCGAGCATACCAAGCCCTAGGAGCTTGTTTCAACCCATATAAAGCTTTTTGTACCCGGTAAACATGATTAGGAAAAGCATGATCTATAAAACCGGGGGGTTGCTCAACATACACTTCCTCTTCTATAAAACCATTTAAGAAAGCACTTTTGACATCCATTTGAAATAGTTTGAAATTTTTAAAACTAGCAAATGCCAAAAACATCCTAATAGATTCCAACCTTGCAACCGGTGCAAAGGTTTCATCATAGTCTATGCCCTCCTCTTGATTGTATCCTTGGGCAACCAAACGTGCTTTATTTCTAGTTACAATGCCATGTTCATCAAGTTTGTTTCTAAAAACCCATTTTGTACCAATAACACTAGCATTGTTAGGTCTAGGAACTAACTTCCAAACTTCATTTCTTTGAAAATTGTTTAATTCTTCATGCATAGCCAAAACCCAAAACTCATCATTTAAAGCATCATTAACCTTTTTAGGTTCTAGTTGAGATAGAAATGCAACATTACCACATTCACTCAAGGCTTTTGAGCGAGTTATAACTCCTTTTGAAGGGCTCCCAATGATTTGTTCCTTTGGATGATTTGATGTGAATTTCCAAGCTTTAGGTGGTTCAACTTGATCTTGAGCGTTTGTGCTATCCACATCCTTTTGAACTTCTATAGAGGGAGTGTCATTGATTTGCAACAAGTCCAATCCTCCCTCAATATCATCATCATCATCTTTCCTAGGCAACACAACTTGAGAGCCAACATTAGTCTCATCAAAAGTAACGTTTATAGACTCTTCAACAACGAGGCTTCGTTTATTGAAGACCCTATAAGCCTTACTTCGAGGTGCATAACCCAAGAAAATACCAACATCAATTTTGGAATCAAATTTATCATGGTGATCTTTTGTATTTAAAATAAAGCATTTGCAACCAAAGACACGAAAATAACCAATGAAAGGAGTTTTTCCATAATAAAGTTCATAAGGAGTTTTCTTAAGCTTTGGTCTAATCAAAACACGATTTAAAACAGGGCAAGCCGTATTGACGGCTTCCGCCCAAAAATATTTTGGTAAATCAAATGAGTTTAACATAGTGCGTGCCATCTCTTGTATGGTACGATTTTTCCGTTCAACAACACCATTTTGTTGTGGTGTTCTAGGAGCGGAAAACATATGAGTTATACCATGATGAGCACAAAAATCATAGAAAAATTCATTTTGAAATTCACCACCATGATCACTTCTTATTTTAACAACTTTCAAATCCTTTTCATTTTCAATTCTTTTAACATGATTAGCAAATTCTTCAAAACAATCATTTTTCTTAGCAAGAAATATTGTCCATGTAAAACGAGAAAAATCATCAATAATCACAAAAACATAGTGTTTGCCTCCAAGAGAGGTAACACGCATAGGACCAAATAAATCAAGATGAAGTAATTGCAAGGGTTTAGAAGTCGATACCTCATGGATGGATTTGAAAGAAGACTTTGTTTGTTTACCTTTGGCACAATCCTCACAAATTGTATCTTTTATGAAGTGCAAGCTAGGTAGCCCTTTCACAAGATTCTTCTTAGACAATTTTGATATTAACTCCATATTTGCATGTCCAAGTCTCTTGTGCCAAATCCAAGGATTTTCATCAATTGCCGCAAGACACTTCACATCTTGATTCACTAACTCATTCATCTCAAAAATGTAAACATTAGACTTGCGATTTGCAATAAAAACAATTTTTCCATCCATACTAATGATGCATTTATCCGGTTTAAAAGAAATATCAAAACCTTTATCACTTAATTGGCTAATGCTAAGAAGATTATGATTCAAGCCATTTACTAAATAAACATCTTCAATAATGGGTGAGGGTTTCTTACCAATAGAACCGATACCAATGATTTTACCTTTCTCACCACCACCGAAGGAGACATTGCCTCCTTCAATCCTTGATAGGGTTGCAAATAACTCTTTGTTGCCCGTCATATGATGTGAGCAACCACTATCAAGGTACCACATCTCCTTACGTCGTTGCCGTGACGTTCCCTACAAAAGAAGAAGATGAAGGTGTAGTAGCTTTAGGTACCCATGTCTTGGGTCCTTGGTGGTTAGTAGTTTTGGTACCTTTGGGTACCCATATCAAACCATAAAAATCTTCATTGTCTTTAATTCTACAATGAGTAGAAATGTGTCCATGTCTCATACAATAGGTGCATACAAAATTTCTTTTGTATGTACGAATGTTAGAACCATGAAACCTATTTCTACCATGGTGATTGTAGTTGGCATAAGCATGAGTGGGTCTAGTCCTACAACCCTCAATTTCTAGTCTTTCAATCTTTGATCTTAATTGCTTGTTCTCAAAATCGAGATCTCCAAACTATCAGAGGTGATTTTTAACATGATAGCTTTAAGTGGGCTCGTCGTCCTATTGAAGAGGATCGACGGGGAAAATTGTAGGATATGAGGAAGTGGTCTTCACCACCAAGGCATCTTGGTCATCATCTCCTCGAAACCCATGCGGCTCTTCGTCACCCATACGCTTGAGCATGCTCTCGACTCGTTCTCCTTGGCGGAGTAAGTCTTTCCATGAGCGAGCACTAATCTTAGATTCCTTAACTTGGGGTGTTCCTTCATGTGTGACACATAATTTTTGCCAAATTTCGTATGCGGTTGCACACATGGAAACCCTATTGTATTCATTGGGGGAAAGATCACATATTAAGGCGTTCATGGCCTTAGCATTGAGATTGGCAAGGTGCCTTTCATCATCAGACATGTTCTCAACTTTGGCCTTCTCTACATATTTCTTTTCTATAAGCCCTAGAATGTCAAGATCTATGCAACGAAGATAAATTCTCATTCTAGCCTTCCAATAAGCAAAATTAGTCCCTGTGAAGAGTGGTGGTCTAGTTGTGGATTGTCCTTCTAACATATGCATATTCAAAGAGGCCTCCATTAGATCTTTTCTCTAAGGTTGTTAAACCAAAAACTGATATAGAGACCAAGCTCTGATACCAATTGTTGGACCCTAGAGGGGGGTGATTAGGGTCAAGAGGCTTTAATATGCAATTAAAAATCAGCACAAGCAAACCACAAAACAGAAATGCGATAAAAGTAAGAGAGATAAGGTTAGGAGTTCGTTATCCTTGACGCGCGATGTGTTAACGAGGTTCGGCCCTCTGGCCTACGTCCCCGCTCCCCACTCTCGAGGAGAAATCCACTACACACCCGGTTTGGAAGCCGGAACTTCGTCTACACAGCGATCTCCACAGATCTCTCTCACTACACAGTTTGATCTCAACAGATCACACCCTCACAGTAGATCTTACACAAGATCTCAACCTCACAACAGAAGAACAGATGCAAGAACCTCTCTTTACACAGCCCCTATAGCAAAGAGTAGGTTTACAGAAGCTGGGAAGTGAAACACACTTAAAACAGAGAGAAAAATAGGATTTGAAAATTTATCTCAGGAAGCAGAAAGTTCTCTCTGGTTTTCAAACGTTAGGGCTAAGGAAGAAGATTCAAACGTTAGGGCTGGGAAGAAGAAGAGGTCTGGGGGGTTTATATAGAAAAGTTTAAATCATTTTAAAACAAAAACAAATCTTCCCAAATGAGATAATAATCTCTTCTTCAGACCCTCATCACAGACTGTGCCAAACACTAACAAGTGAAAGCACAGTAAACGATGTAAATGACCGTTTAAAAAAGTCGCGGCTGACCAGAGGCAAAAATCGGTTGACCAAAGGAAATTTTGGTCGACCGAAAAATGCCTTCGGTCGACCGACCGAAAAATTCGGTCGACCGCGAGCAGCTAAGGAAATTTGGTAAAACACGCATAGACTCATCGGTCGACCGACACGGGCGACCGATTAAAGATTGAAAATTCGGTCGACCGTACCGGTCGACCGACGACAATCTGGAAAAAATGCTGAAGAAATGTCATAGGACCGGTCGACCGGACCGGTCGACCGATTTCTGATATTTTCTGAAATCTGATTTTTGACCAACTTGAAATATTTGCAAAATATTTATTTGACCTCTGAAAATTCTGAAACTTTGTAAAATGTTTTTAATACTAAAAACAAACTGCTTGGAAAAAGAATTTTACAGATAGGTACTCATATTTGAGAGAAATAGTATTTTGTGAAAATACGCTTAAAAGCACAAGTCTAAAAACGTGTGTGTGATTCCCAATAGCTTCAAGTAAACTCAGTAACTCTTTGCCTACATTCTAGCACTAGAGAGAAAAACAAAAGAAAGCTAATATCCTCATATAGAGAGCAATATACTTGAGCTTTGATATAGCTTGAATCGGATGAAGCTTTTGATCGAATTTGTCGTTCTTGAAATAACGTTGCTTCATCTCTTGGCCTCCTCCTCCTTTGGATATCTTTGTTGTAGCATATATTCCATTCATCCTCCATTAATGGCAGTAACGAGCTTGACAAATGAGTTTACTATATTTACACTCAATAAGCCATTAGTACCGATAATGGTGGTTGTAAGAACATCATCAAAACATAAGGGCTAACATTATGCTAATCTAATCCGATTTTATGCCAATAAAAACTAATTAACAAGTTACCCTAGCAAGTATGAAATACGACATGATATGTGAGCTAGGATAAGTAATATGAACAATGAGTTATATCCTATATGATAAAAATATATGCAAGGATATATAAACTAACACAAGGGTGATATAATCAAACTACAAATGTGATAGGGAAAAATATACAAGAGTAAAGACAATTGGCGATATAAGATAAATGCATAAGCAAATACGCCAATGACAAACTCAAACATATTCAAATGATCACGGAGTTTGGACCTTCCATCCTACGTCTCCGATCCCCACTCCTGAGAAGAAATCCACTATCACAACCGGGTTTTCTACGCTCACCCGAATAACGTTTACACCTCACAATGTCGGTTTTCAATGCTCACCGATCAATATTCACAAACACTCACAATGTCGGTTTTCAACGTTCACCGATCAACGTCTACACTCCTCACACTCGGTTTTCTAGCTAACCGAAAACTTTACAATCTCACAATGACAACAAATGATTTGTTCTCTAATACAATGCGAGAATTTAACTAAAGGTGACACTCAATTGTTACAACTCTTACCAACCCAAATATACTATGTATAAAAATACAATAAGCTCATGTGGGTGTGTGTAACAATGAGAATAAATAAAACTTAACTCAAGAAGAAACTAGCAATAAGATTGATATGAAATACAATAGTAAAAATGCTAGGAAATAGAGTTAAGGAAATTTTTCTATAAACACAAAGAGAGGATGATGAAATATTAAATGTGAACTCTTCAACAACTGATGTAAGCTCTAATTTATAAAACCCCAAACTTAAAACAAACTAACCAAGCTTAAACCCATATTAAACTTTTGTTTTAAAAACTTCTTGGTTGGTTTGAGAACTGAGATCAATGGGGTATTTATAGCCTCCCAAAACCTCAGCCAAAAAAACAACGGCTGTAGAAAATAGCCGTTAGGAATGAAAAGACAGAGCGGCGCTCGACCGTGAAATTCTCACGGTCGCGGGGGAGCCACTTTCGAGCCTGAGAAATTTCCAGAGACTTTTGTGGTCCACCGTGGGAAGTTTCGAGCTGACGGTCGATCGTGGCGGTTGACCGCGAAAGTTACTGATGGCTCCGTAGGAAAAATTAAAGGCGTGGTCGACTGTGACGGTCGACCGTAAACTGACATATGAGAAAACATGTTTGAAAGTTGATTTTTTAATTTTAAAACCATGTTTAAAAATATCAAATAAATTCTAAAAAATATAAAACTTTGGGGAATGATTATAGACATGATAATACACATGCTACAAAGACTGGTTTTTAAAAAGGACCTCCCAAATGAAAAATATCATTATTTTATAAAATAGTCCAAAACATGAAAATGTGAACATATGAGATTTGACATTTTAGTTTAACCATGTTTTGAAACAATACAAAATAATTTTATAGACTTGAAGAAAGATGTAAACTATTGTTATAAAGTCTATAAATAATGAATATAGTATTTTATCAAAATACACATGTAATGCACTAAAACATGATTTCATTGAACTAATATTGATGAAATCATAAATATGCATATAAGTATGAAACGAAATGTATTTTTAATTGTATTCGCTTGTTTCATAGTAAAACTTGAAAACTATCAAACCAAAACATATATGTATATATATAACTATATATATACAAAACCAAAACGTGTATGTATGTATATGATTGAGCTTAAAGTACTAACACACATAATATAAAACCTAAAACTAAATTTACCCAAGCTTATGATCTTCAGCGAAGCTTTATCTTGGTACACTTGCTGATAAAGCTTGAACTTAAATCTTTAACTTTGAATTGCGTAGGCTTCACTCTACAATTCCGCCAACCTCCATTGGATATGATCGTTATGGCGCAATCCATCCATCCTCCAACATATTGTTTGCCTAGAATAAATACAAAACACAAACACTAGAAAAATAATATTAGATGTAAATTGTTTGTAAATCATAATTAAAATAAGAAGGCCAACAATCTCCCCCTTTTTGATGATGACAAACAATTTACAAAAAAGATATATGCATGAGAGGAAATGAATATACAAAGTATAATATATCATGCATATAAACAAGAAAGAATAAGTATAATATATCATGTATATCAACAAAAAATAATATACTCACAATATTTCTCCCCCTTTGACAACATCAAAAATGGGACAAAGGGATGAAGAGAGCGAAAGCTCCCCCTATCAATATGCATGGGTGAGTATAAAAGAAATATATATATGGGGATTGCTCACCCTATCAAAATGCCTCATGAAAGTATGAAATGAATGCTAAGGCATACATATGTGAGAAAGCATAGATTAAAAACATGCTAAACCTCATGAAAGTATGAAATGAATGCTAAGGCATACATATGTGAGAAAGCATAGATTAAAAACATGCTAAACATAACTCACATATGTGAGAAAGCATAGATTAAAAACATGCTAAACATAACTCACATACAAAAAAGATAATGAGAACACGTATAAATATGTTAATATGAAAGAAGTGTCTCATTATACAATTTTAAAAACATAGTGTATAAAAATAGATTTATGAAATCAAAAGATAGAACATGAGAATCACGCAAAAAGTTTTCAAATCAACCAAATAAAATCATAAATCAAAGTGTAAATTCAAAAACAATGTTTGATCAATAAAGAAAACTTTCTTTGTAGGACTTGATCAAACCACTCATAGAATACATTATAAAGCATATTTAAAATTTGAATCATCTATTTGTGCTTATATAATGAATTCAAAAGAACAAATCAAAACAAAATTTTCATAGTTCAAAAATAGGATTACAAAACGCACAAGAATCATGAACTATGGATAAGAAAGAAATCATCTTTAAAAGTATAAACCAAATCATCATTGATTTTCGTAAATGAGAGAGGCAACCATATCTAGCTCTTGAGCTAGTATCAATTCATATAAACATTTTAGCACCCGGTAAACAAGATTTGGGAATAGACACCCAATAAATCCGGGGGGTTATATAAACACAAACCTCTCATCAAAATCGAAACAAATAATCATGAAAACAAAAGATTTGAGGGTTATATAAACACAAACCTCTCATCAAAATCGAAACAAATAATCATGAAAACAAAAGATTTGATCAATTAAAAATTGAATCGAAACAAATAATCATGAAAACAAAAGATTTGATCAATTAAAAATTGTTTTCATATAAAAAGATTTTAAAGCATAATTTTCAAAACCAAGACAAAGAAAAATAAAAAAACACTAAAATTCTTGGTTTAAAATCAAATTTGTTTTGGTACCCAAGTAATTTTGGTATCAAAAGGTTTAGGAACATGACCCCTATCATTTAAGCTCAAAGACCTAGGGTTATGAACCCTCTTGGGCGCATATGGTGTACTAGCACGGTCAAAACAATAATCTTGCAAATGACCTGTGACGCCCCTGGGTTCACACAAGGCTGCAGTCCAAGGTAAAACCAGAGATGTCAAACCTGCCATGTACCACACACTGTGCATAAACTTGTTTAACTAATCACAGTAATATCCTCTAGTAGAACCAAATAGAAGTGCAGGTACAAACATGCAAAATAAAGGGAATAAATATAATAGACATGATATAGAAGAGATATCTCATAAATAAAAAGAATCATGTCTCAACTATAATACATCTGATATCTGAATAATAAAAATATCTCAACATGAATCAACTAAGAATCGTACTAAGGCACACTGCCTTTACAATATGAATATGAAACTCTAATATCTGGATAAACCTCAAAACTACAGTGGAGTCTCTACAAATAAAAATACGCGACGACGACTATGCCAGAACTCCGTCACCCTGTGGCTCTCTGGAACTTCGAGCTACCTGAAAGGATATTTTCAAAAGAAAAAGAAACAATAACAAGAGCGTTAGAGTGCTACAGCAAGATTACCTCCATCCGCCCCCAGGGAAAGGTCTACTAGATGGAGTGAATGCTCTCTTTATTAAGCATGGTCTACCTAGATTTATTTTTCCCTTATCTAAGTAGAATTAACATTTAGAAAGCTACAACATGAGACGTAGTACGCCGAGCGAAATAATCCATACAAGGAAACCCTCATGTATATACCACAAGTCTCAAATTGTAGATATCTAAACATTAATACCGAACTTAGAAAAGACAATCTAATAGAGCCAATAGTTAGAAATCCATAACACGAGACTGGTACGTCGAGCGAAATAATCCAAACAAGGAAACCCTCATGTATATGCCATATGTCTCAAGTTGTGAATCTCTAATCATTGATCCCAACTAAGAAGTAAAAAAAAGACAGTAAAAGAAATAAGATATCAACACATCGTATTTATAATATCTTCCACAATCACTGGAGAGATAGAATAAAAATACCAACACATAATTTTGTATACTTTCAAAAGTAACATATCTCAGTTATATAGTTCAATGATAGGTCATATTCATAATCGGCATCTGTCATACTTAGGCTATCAAGTAATTGTCTCAGTATAACGGACTACCCTGTAGGTATCCTGAACTGTGTACATGGCTCATTAGTCTCATCATAATCTTAGTACATAACATGAGTGCAGAACGGACTACTAAATAGGCATCCTAGAAATACGGCTCACGGGCATCATCGCACCCTAGTGCGGGACGGACGGCTAGATCAAGCCTCCTAAAATCCGACTCAATGGCCTGTACATGTGGAATATCGACGTACTACCTCAAGTAGTACTGAACTAAGCTCATCAATGATATCCACCTCATGTATAAATTGTGTATATTTGGTGTGTCGACGCACTATCCCATATAGTACTAAGTTGTGCTCATCAACGACATCCAATATATATATGAACTATATCTAATTCAAATATGATCAAATTAAAATTCATCATAGTTCCCTTAGGATTCTTAAATGTATAATATAACATATCTATGACTATACGTATAACATCAAGCGGCTCAAAACTCCGCGAACGTACCTCAAAATGGCGCAACACAGCTCCACAAAACGAGCAAGAAAAAAAACAGACATGACATCTGTTAGTAAAACGAGCATATCTTTCTCTAGGAAAACTATTTTAACAAATGGTTTTCTATTTTGAAAACTAGATTCACACATATTTCAAATGACATAAGTTTGATTCAGTTTGGAGTTCATTTATTATCCCAAATTTCTAGTTAAAAATTATATATGTGTAGCCGTTTTTCTGTAGGACATGTTGTTAGTAATCATAATATATCTTTCTCTATACAAAGTCTTTTTAAGAATGGTTTTCTTTTTTAGAAACTAGATACATATAGTTTTCATATAAAACTAGTTTGGTTAAATTTGGACTTTGTTTGCTATCTTAAACTCTCAATTAAATATTATATAAGTGCTGCCGTTTTCTACAGAAAAACATATATATAGTACATCACTTAAATTTCTCATATATGGATAAAATTATGAAAAACCCTAATGATGATGATCATGATACTATCATAAATAGAAAAAAAAATTATTCATCTAGCATTTATTTTAAGGTTTACTATCAAAAAAATATGACTTTTAACACCTCAGGTTAAGATTAAAGCATGAAAACACATATTTAACATCATATTAATCATCTACACTAGATATTTAACTATAGTAATAGGTTGGGATGAAGATAATATTACCTTAATATCATGTATAAGCCTCTAAAATAAACAACAAGCAATCCATGAGCACAAACCACTCGTTCTCCCTCGTCACACGTCGATGATCTCGCCCTTTTGTCGATATTTGCTTCACAAAGCTCTCAAAACTCATAAGAATAAGATCTAGGGTTTTTGAGGAGAGAGGGTGGTTGTTAAGATTTATAGATATGATAAAAGAAGAGAATTTTTATGAAAAACACAGGTATTTATAGAGGCAAACCCGAAAAAAACATGTTTGACCCGAACCAGGAAACCTAGTCTGACTAGGAAAACAACCTTCTGTATTTTAGCAATAACTTTCGTGTTCGACCTTGGAATGAGGTGATATAACATTAGAAAGCACTTGAAAAAACCTACAACTTTTGTATTTTGAGTTTTCCTAGATTCTAAGTGTATCGTTGTGTAAAATCTATAAACTCTTAACTGGTCATTTTTCCCAGATTTTTTCTCGTGCATGTTTTGTGCATTTGCACTCATATATTCATATATATGTATCGGATTGATCTCAAATCAATTCCTATCATACTCAAATATCAACAAATGTTATTTATCATAATATAATATGTTTATTATTATATCTCACAACATTCAGTATTACGGTGTTTTACATGACCCTTCCGATTGTAATTTGTGCAATAAAAGAGATCCATTTGTTTTTATGGACCATTAGCTCGTGCACGAGTAACATTTGCAAATATAGATGGTCTTTTAAGATTATTTTGCAAATATAAAATATTTTGAAACAATGTTGGTCTACTTGAAATATTTTGTGATTTAGAAACTTTTCGCAAATCAAAACAAAACATAGCTAAGTGACCAACTCTACCATAAAAATCACAATGATACACATTAGCATGCTTATGATGAACAATGGGTACATGTGTGTGTACATGTGATGAAGAAGAAGCCTTATGAAATGCATATGGAGTATTAGCAATCTTAGGTTTGTGGGCATCATAGCAAAATTTAGCAAGGTGCCCTTTACGACCATAAATAGAGCATTTGTAAACTTTGTTATATAAGTGTGCATAGTGTGTGTTTGATATGGAAGTGTCAACACGGGACTTTGCACACAAGGCCATAAGTTTCTTATGGTTAATAATGCATGAATTTAGAGTTGAATCTAAAGAGGTAATACAATTTTTAACATCATTCAACTCATCATTAGGCACATATGCATTAAAGTTGAATCTAAAGAGGTAATACAATTTTTAACATCATTCAACTCATCATTAGGCACATATGCATTAACATTAGAAGTAGAACATAAATAGTCATCATTCAACTCATCATTAGGCACATATGCATTAACATTAGAAGTAGAACATAAATAGTCATTTATGAACGAAGCAGTATAATTTTGTATGTTCTCTACTTCTAACATGACATTATCTTTTTTATGAGATAAGCTAGTTATAGATGTGGTTAATTTTTCATTTTCCAAAATTAACATGTCATTGTTTTCTTTAAGCATGATATTTTCTTTTGCAATGATATCCAATTTTGACACTAGCTCCTCATGATCGGATTCTAAACTATCATGCTTGCTTTTTAAATCAATAAAATCATTTTGTAATTTCTTGTAGGCATGCAATAATTTCTTACTAGCACAAGCAATTTCATCACTAGATAAATCATTAATGGATTCGAACTCGCCAACCTCACTAGGGCTATCGCCTAGTGGCCGTGTGCATGATGGTCCATATGAACTTGAAGCCGGATCCTCCAAAGCTTGTTGGATCACCTCCAAGTCCCCTTAATGTGCTTCAATAAGTTTCCATAAGTTGTAAGCACTATCAAAATGAACAAACTTGTTAGGCATAGATGAATCAAGAGCATTTAGCAAATATTCTAACAAAATATTGTTCATTGTAAACATACGATGATCATTTTTATTTCACTTGGATTTCTCCGTAGTGGACACAATATAAGCATCATTTATAATTTCCCTTAAATCAAAGTATTTAGATTGAACAAAAAGTTTAAATCTAACACATCATTGGGCATAGGAGAAATAATCTAATCTAGGAGCAATATTGATGGTATAACCTAAACAAGATGCATAGTTCAAATCCATAATGTATATATGCAAGCAAGATACAAAAATCAAAAATTGGATTAGCACAAAAAGATAACTTGGATCTTTAACTCAAGGCGATTAGTCCTTAAATCAAAGAGCACCAAGCTATGATACTAAATGTAATCCGATTTTATGCCAATAAAAACTAATTAACAAGTTATCCTAGCAAGTATGAAATACGACATGATATGTGAGCTAGGATAAGTAATATGAACAATGAGTTATATCCTATATGATAAAAATATATGCAAGGATATATAAACTAACACAAGGGTGATATAATCAAACTACAAATGTGATAGGGTAAAATATACAAGAGTAAAGGTAATTGGCGATATAAGATAAATGCATAAGCAAATGCACCAATGACAAACTCAAACACACTCAAATGATCACGGAGTTCGGACCTTACGTCCTACGTCTCCGCTCCCCACTCACGGGGAGAAATCGACTATTACAACTGGGTTTTCTATGCTCACCCGAATAACGTTTACACCTCATAATGTCGGTTTTCAACGCTCACCGATAAACTTCACAAACACTCACAATGTTGGTTTTTAACATTCACCGATCAACGTCTACACTCCTCACACTCGGTTTTCTAGCTAACCAAAAACTTTACAATCTCACAATGACAACAAATGATTTGTTCTCTAATACCACTCGGTTTTCTAGCTAACCAAAAACTTTACAATCTCACAATGACAACAAATGATTTGTTCTCTAATACAATGCGAGAACTCAATTAAAGCAACAAATGATTTGTTCTCTAATACAATGCGAGAACTCAATTAAAGCTCACACTCAATTATTACAACTCTCACCAACGCAAATATACTATGTATGAAAATACAATAAGCTCATGTGGGTGTGTGTAACAATGAGAAAAAATAAAACTTAACTCAAGAAGAAACTAGCAATAAGATTGATATGAAAGACAATAGTAAAAATGCTAGGAAATAGAGTTAAGGAAACTTCTCTATAAACACAAAAAGAGGATGATGAAATATTAAAGATGAACTCTTCAACAACTAATGTAAGCTTTTCTTTGTAAAACCCCAAACTTGAAACAAACTAACTAATCTTAAACCCTTACTAAACTTTTGTTTTAAAAAATTATTGGTTGGTTTGAGAACTGAGATCAATGAGGTATTTATAGCCTCCCAAAACCTCAGCCAAAAACCCCAAACAAAAGACCAAAAAGCCCCAAACAACGGCTACAAAAATAGCTGTTGGGAATGAAAAGACAGAGCGGCGGTCGACCGTGAAATTCTCGCGGTCAACCGCAAGCCACTTTCGAGCCTGAGAAATTTTCAGAGACTTTTGTGGTCGACCGTGGGAAGTTTCGAGCTGACGGTCGACCGTGGTGGTCGACCGCGAAAGTTACTGATGGCTCCGCAAGGAAAATTAAAGGAGCGGTCGACTGTGACGGTTGACCGTAAACTGACATATGAGAAAACAGGTTTGAAAGTTGATTTTTTAATTTTAAAATCCTGTTTAAAAATATCAAATAAATTCCAAAAAATATAAAACTTAAAGTACTAACACACATAATTGTAGACGGTAAAAAATACCTCTGTGAGCTTGCAAGAAATTTACTTGAATGATCAACTCGCCTACACGAGCCAGAATCAACTGGGAATAGCGGAATTTCACCTTTTACACAACTCGCCTGCCCGAGTCCAAAGTCGAATCCGCCCGCAAACCCCAAGGCCGCCAATATAGCCAGATATCTGCTAACCCACGTGCTGAGATGGGCTTTCCCACCTCTCTCGACCCGAAGGGAGAGGGCACAGTACTCCAAGACCGTCAAGCGGCCGCTCACAGTATGAAGGACTGGGCAGGTGTCGAGTCGACCTGAGCATTCATAAATGCAACTCACCTCGGCTATCTGAGTCAGGAGACGAATCCGCCAGCATTCGACGAGCTGTCCAAACCCACTAGAGTGCTAGGAACATGCTTTCCCACCTCTCTTGACCTGAAGAGAGAAGACACGGTACTCCAGGCCCGCCAAATAGCCGTCCACAGTACAAGTGAGCAGACAGATGTCAAAGCAGTCTGCACCCTCATAAATACGACTCACCTCAGTTGTCCTAGCGAAGGGCAAGAGTCGCCGGCGCTCGGTGGTTGGTCAGATCCACGCAAGCATCCGACAGCCGTTGTCACGCATACGAGGAGGGGCTTTCCCACTCCTACGTGACGTGATGCAGAGCACAACTCTTCGAATGACCACTGGTGGTACGAATGAGCAGCAGGATATCTCCGAACAATGTATGGTCACATCCCATAATTCAAGGAGCAGTCAAGCTTCTACATAATCCTTGCATAATCCTAGCAAGCTTTGAGAGAGGTCGAAAAACTTGGAGAAAAGCAGTTGAGACCGAGCGCCTTGCATAATCCTTGCATTGCAGCACCGTTTTCTAGTTCCGAGCCCCGATCGCCAACGAACTAGAAGACCCGAACTCTATCAACTTGAGCTTCTGCTGCGTACTGAAGCTCCCCAGCAACCTCAGTCAAACGGTCCAAGGGAAGCAGACTCGACACAAGCATCGAGCGAAGCATCCTGTAGCCACCAAAAGTCCCCACACTAAATAAAGAGGACATTCCCTCTGCTTCTGTTGTAAACATTTGATCATTAGTTTGTAATAAGCTTTCTTATCAATACAAACGAAACTCCCTGTTTTGGGGAAATCAAATTTACACCCTACAAAAGATGGCAACCATAGTGGGAGAAACTGTTTCATCAAATGAAATGGTGGTGGTTCAATTCGATGAAGTTGCTGTCGGGACGACCGTGGAGTCCCTAGAGATTGAGTTCGACCAGGCCAAGTACGAAGAGTACTTGTCTTCCTCCTCCTCTAGTGGCGATGCATCCTGCAAACGCCACAGAGTCGTGCGCCGAGGCCGGCCTCAAACGGTCAAAGCCTCCGCGCCTGAGGGTTCCACCTGAGTCTCGTCGGGGGAACCCACTCCCTCGCAATCGATCAAGGCCAAGCCGGAGATCGAGCGCAATGGACAAGGGTCTGCCAAATGGATCGCCAAGCGATCCCCGCAGACACCTGTCCTAAAGGAAATGCTGGTTCACTCCGGCACAAACTGCACTGCCACAGCCCACGGTGATGCTCTCCTCGCTGGGAGAGCTAGCCAACAGCGACGGCAAATGCTCGTCAGACAAGAGGTCCAAACCTCCGTTTCTCACAATGGCCTGAATCATTGTACAGGCCCGAGAAACGTTAGACGAGAAGACAAACTGCCTGACGGCGGAAGGCTCTCCAAGTCAGGAGCGCCGATTGAGGAAGGCAGAACCACCCGCTCAGGAGGACTTCGCTTCTCAGGTCATATCCCTGATGCGAATAACTCACCTCCAACGAACGAGCCTACCCGAGTAGGCGAATCATCGAAGGCTGGTGAGCCTCGCCATAACCCTTTGGCGGATAAACGTGAAAAAGTTGGCGACACCTCACGAACTCGCTCGTTCAAATGAAGGGTTGAAACTCGCCTGCGCGCTGGAGTTCGCCCGAACGCGAGAACTCGCCCGTCAAGGCGAGATCGCCTGACTCCAGCACCAAAACGTTCCACCCAACGCGCACCATAGAGCACGTCCAAAGACCTCTCGTGCACTCACCCGAGCGACCCATCTGAGGCGGGGGGTTGTCACCAACCGCCCACAGAAGACCTCAGGGAATACTTAACTCGCAAACGCACTATACATGAGGTGAATCCTCAGTGCCACTACGAGAGACTCATCCACACGGTCCTCGCCGACTGCTAACTTTCTCAACAGTCCTCTCGACCAAGGCCCTCCCGTCGAAGGCGTCGTCACCAAAAAGGACGCACTGCCGATGACTTAGAGCTCCCGTCCGCCACAGTTAACATGACGGACAAGGGGAAGGCGGTACTCTCCGACTCGCCAGACTCGGACTCCGTCCTGAGACCTAACTCTCGGTTCGCTCAATGCCGGCAGGACGGCATATTCCAGCGAACACGTAGTCACAGGGGGGTAAGTATTGGGTTTGATTACTCCACCCTGGTACCTCCCTCCTGCGGTGGAGATGAGGTTCATTCGACGGCGATCATATCTCAGACCTGGCGAGGGTGCACATGACCGAACTCACTCATGAGCAGAAAGTGGCTCAAAAGCTGGAGGAACAGCAGGCGACCATCGACTCTCTAAGAGAGATGATGGAGCAACTTCTGAACAAAAAGAAGAAGAAGAAGAGAACCCAACGTCCCTTACCTCGGCAAACTAGGGACAAAGAGTGGATACCTCCCCGTCACCCGGCAATTGAAACGGATAACAACAGTAATCAGCAATCCGATTACTCTTCCAAGACGTCGCTGGGGACGTCGCATACCGGTAGCGTCCGTGACAAGAGATTCGACGAGTTCCAGGACCAGCTCAACGCGCTGAAGCTTCAGCAAAACATGAACAAGCTGGGGGTGGTACGTCCCTACCCTATCGAATGGGACACGGTCCCATACCCGGCGAAGTTCAAACCCATCAGCTTGGTACAGATTGACGGAAAGGGATTGCCCTCGCAGCACATCTACTACTTCATGGCGCAGACTGGATTCCTTACGGGGAATGACGTCATTCTCACTCGACTATTCATAAGTACCCTCAAGGGGGTGGCCTTTGAATGGTTCCGTAAACTGGAGCCCGGCTCTATCAAGGCATGGGCCGACGTTGAAAAACTCTTCCTCGCCTGCTTCTTCAACGACGACACGGAAGTGTCAATGGCCACTCTCCTTGCTGAGAAGCAACGGAAGTCGGAGTCGGTCAATTACTACGTGAAGAGATTTCGGAATCGATCAGTCCACTGTCGGGACCAAGTTTCCGAGTCGACACTGATTGAGATGTGCCGCAACAACCTGTCGATCCATATTTTGTCCAAAATAGGCGCAGTAGAGACCCGGACATGGAAGGAGCTTGTTCGCCAGGGCGAGCAAGTCGAAAACATGATCAAGAGGCTGGAGGCCGAGGAGCCGCAGTCCAAGAAGGGAGCAGCAGAGCCAGCCGCGCCAAAGAATCCTCCTCGGTCGAGGGGAAAAGAGATCATGGCAGTCGATTCCACCCCGGCACCAAAGGCTGCTCGACGGTGATAATTATCGTCGCAGATGTGAATGACAGTAATATGTTTTGTCGTTGTAGACTCTATAATGATGGGTATTATAACCTTTATGATAGTTTAACGAAGGAGGCTTCTACGACGGGTGATGAAGGGATTTTTTCCTATCATTGCCATATAATAACGAAGGTTTTAAGCTCTTTAATAAAGAGAAATCCCATCATTAAAGACGTAATTTCTTCTAGTAGTTTATTCAATGAAGAGACTCGGAGAAAGTCTACAAGCACTGATAACTCACATGCACTTATCATAGAGAACAGGGGTAGGATAGGTATAGGGACCAGTTAAGAGGTTGTGGTGCATCCAAGGGAAAATCAAAGTCTAAAAGGAGAGGTTGTTTCATTATGGGAAACCGGGTCATATCAAGAAGAATTGTTGGGCATGGAAGAAAGAGCAAGTTGGGAACAAAGATAAAAAGAAATATGACTACAAGAAATTTTGTATTTAACGACTAAAATTAGTGAACGAACCAATTGACCATCATTAATGTGCATATAATAACGACGGATTTTAAAGCATTCATCGAGTGATTAAAAATATTAGAGGAATGATGTGAGATGGGATAATGTAAAACCCTGGAAATGAATTAACGATTGATAAATTGAACTAATATGTGATTAATTATTATAAGTGGATATTTATTAAGATAAATATCATTAAATAGTGCATGACTATATTAACAAGTATTTTGAGTATAAACAAGTTCATACATGATAATAGAACGAGTCGAAAACATACAGAAAGGCAAAATCTTGAGGAACTGGAAATTTCAAGTTCGGTCGACTGCCGCGGTCGACCGCAGCCAGTCCGGTCGACCGCGGAACTTATTTTCTATTTTTCCTGATCTGAGTTGGTTTCGGGTATTTGAGGCCCATATTCATTTTCTCTGCTATTTGTTCACATTGTTCACGAGATTTTTAGTAAATTTGAAACCCTAGCAGCCAGTAAACTTTTCCACAAACCCTAAATTGATTTTAGAGAAAGATTAAAGGCTTTAAGGCGGGATTTTCGGTTTGCAACTTGGATATCTGCTTGGGAACTTCATCTTACACATTGTAAAACAAGTCTCAGTTGAGTTTCATCTCTGATTATCCCTCTTCCTTATTTTAAAAAGTTTTTAAAGAGATTTAAATGTATTTTATAGAGCCGATTTGACTAGTTTGTGAATAAAAAGCAATCTTTTGTATTATATGTGTAAAAACTAGGCATTTTCATGTTAAGAACGAAATTACAGAAGTGTTTTAAGATTTGAAAGAAATAAATAACATGGTTTAACAGAGAATTTGTGATTTTATCTTCGCTTTGACGTTTCGTGCATGTTTAAGAGTTTGATTATGATTTATGAGGCAAATAATCATATTTCATATGTTTGATTTTTTCCAGTGATATAAATCTGTTGTTTACAATATTCTACACAAGTTTCAGGATGAATTTAATCAGTTTAAATCACAAACACACACACAAACACAATTTATCAAAACCTGCACAGAACAGGGTTTTGTTCGTGTGCCGGTCGATCGTTCGTGTGCCGATCGCTGATTTTGGTAGAATTTTTCGATCTTGTTATGTGGTATTATTATGTTTATGAGTTATTTAACACCAGATATTTATGAGTTGTTTAACACCTGAAGTGTTAGTGAACACCAGATTTTGATACGCACACCGAGATATGTGTACGTACACTTAGTGTATATTGAATTGACATGCATTGTCGAGGTATTTGACAAACGTGGAGTTGATGAAAATGAAAGAACATATGATAAATTATTGCTCATCAGTTATGGATCTTCAGTGTGGTTATTTATCCTGTAATGAGACCTCGGTTGTACTACACTAGGAGTATTTGGTTATGTTTCCCATAATGAGACCTCAGTTGTACCAAATACTCGAAGATGATCGGTGTGCTTTTCTGGTTTGGGCTTATATGCCTATTCACCATTGTACGATCATCTGGAAGAATATCTAAAATAGGGAGATAAAACCTATTGCCATAGAACGATTGAGTAAAGACGTTGAATCCACATGTGAATGTGAGAACCTTACAAAAGTATCGTTATGTGATAAAGACATATTCACATAATCGTAGTTTACTCCCATGTTAGATTACTCAAGTGTGGGGTATATTTTGAATACATGACATACATGATATAGCTTATGGTAATATTTAAGATGGATGATATTGTTATTTCCTTATGACTGCGCTAACTACCCGAGTGTAGTTCGAAATGTGACATTGGTTCATGTTGGTAGAGGTTTGGAGTATTTTTCTTCTTGTACTTTTTTCATTCATAGGATTGGAAATTGGTATTTAGACATCCATAATTTTTGACATGATATATACATGAGGGTTTTCTTGTTTGGATTATTTTGCTCGACGTACTAATTCTTGTGTTATGGGTTTCTAAATATTAATCTCCTCTTAGAACTATACGAATGCTTTTATATCTATATTGTACTAACAGTATTTTCCTATATACTCCTACCCCTTCCCCCTTGGGGCGGTTGAGATGATCTTGCTAGAGCTTTGACACTTGTTGTTTTTCCCCTTTCAGGCAGCGAGTTCGGCACACAGAGAGTCACAGGTTGAAGGGATTGCATATTAGATTCCATTTAGTTATTTACATTTGCAGCTATTTTAGAGCTCCACATATAGTTGTTTATTTTAAGACTCTAGAATTGTGTTTTATTTTGTAGAGGCTTAGTGTCTTAGAGAGATTTCTTTCGACTCTTTATTTTGAGACATGATACATTTGTTACAGTTCAAAGATACTCGTATATTATCTCGCTTGGGCTCACGTAGTGTTTATTCTCATACTTCCTCTGTGATTATTCTTTTCATATACTACCTCATTATTAGTTTCCATTGTACCTACAGCTGCTTTTTGATTCTACTGGAGAGATAGTAACTGTGATGGTGAAACATGTTGTTGCACGGTGTTGGTGCATGGCAGGTTTGACAATCCGGGTTTTACTTTGGACTGCAGCTTTGTGTGAACCCTGGAGCGTCACAGTTAGTATCAGAGCTCTAGTTCTGATATTCTTAGGATCATTCTTGTGTCATATTGTGGAGCTAGAATAGAGTTTTCTAGAAATCATGTATAAAGTCCGCTAGGAATTCCTAGTATGAGTGAGGACGTATTATATATATACGCGAAAATTACCAAATTTTTTTATGATGATCTATATTTTTTGAAGTATAAAGCATGCGGTGAATGATAAGTGATACTATTTTCCTATTGATATATGTTTTATTTTTTTGTCTGAGATCCTATTTACTACGTTTAACAAGCTCTACCCCTAAACTTATAGATGTCGGGAAGAGGTTGTGTACACAGAGGTACTCGTACTCAGGGAGCTAAGCAAGATGATAGAGAGCCCGAGCCATAGCAGGCTCCGCAGTACTTAGTGGATCTCATAACATCTTTGGCAGCTCGACTAGTAGCAATTGAGGAGCAGTTAGCAATTAGGCTCAGCAGGAGGCACCCATTCGGGAGGAGACACCCATTAAGGAGGAGACGTCGAAGGAGACACAGATTGGTACATCCCTACCCCCACTAGTGGATGATGGAGCTGCTGAGCAGGAGGCTTGGTTACGCCTAGTAGAGAGGTACCAGAAGATTAAGGCACCTGAATTCCATGGATCGTCAGATTCCATTGAGGCACATAAGTGGAAAGAAGATGTGAGCAATATCCTGTACATGCTTAATGTGAATACTATACAGAAGCAGAGGCTAGCAGCTTACAGTCTCAAGGGCGATACAGAAGGATGGTATCGACTCCGATTCACATGAGAGCAGAGGATGATAGTTTCATGGGGGACCTTTTTTTATTTCTTCGACGAGCAGTATATCTCGGCCGCAGCTAAAGCTGGAAGGAGTTAGAGTTAACCCAGTTGGAGTAGAGGGATATGTTCGTGGCAGAGTTTGAGAGTAAATTCATGATGCTACTTAGATTCACGGGCATGTGGCACACAGAGGAGTGGTAGGCTCAGATGTTTATGATGGGGCTTCGCCCAGGTTTTTGTCGATATCTAGTTATCTCGGAGGTTTCATTTAGTATGAGAGGTGGCAGATGCTGCCATGGCCCAAGAGACAGAGACATCAATGTTCCTTAAGGGCAAAGAAGGTAAATTTAAATCAGGACAGCCCAAGGATAAAGGTAAAGGTAAAGGTAAGAGACCTTTTACAGTCTCAGGAAGACCCTAGCAGCAGGGCAAGGGTACACATCAGCAAGGTCCCAATAAGAAGGGACCTCAGAAGGATCAGAAGGCGCAACAATGTAGGTTTTAAGGGACTTGTTACAATTGCAACAAATTTGGACACCGAGCATCTGAGTGTCACAGCGCACCATCAGCAGGCCAGCAGGGCAAGAATAAGAACCAGCATCAGAAAAATCATGCTCATGGCTAAGGACAGGGCCAACAATTGAGGATTGAGGCACTGCCAGCAGTCCTGAGGATTGAGGGACAGGTGCGAGCTATTCAGGAAGTCCAGCAGGGACAGATAGTCCCATACGTTCTAGGCGATGCAGCGTAGCAGCCTTCGGCTATCGGCAGAGTCTATGCAATTGTTCCACGTGATCATGGCGTGAGTGGGGCCATGGTGGAAGGTTTGTTCTTTGTGAACTCCTTTCCAGCCTGTATTCTTTTTGATTCTGGCGCTTCACATTCTTTCATCTCCTATGATTTTATGAGTAGTCTTCAGCTTGTAGTACAGCCTTTAGATATCCTGTTATCTGTATCTACTCCTTTGGGAGAGGTTTCTCTTTTAGAGAGTGTTTGTAGGAGATGTGTCGTCAGCTTGGACGACTCTGAGTTCATGATCAATTTGATCGTGTTTCATATGTTTGAGTTTGATGTTATCCTTGGTATGGATTAGCTATTTTCCTACCATATGAGTATCGACTGTTTTGCAAAGACGGTCAGCTTGCGAGCTTATGATGGATCTGAGTTGGTGGTAGCGACCTCCAGAGGCAAATAGTTTGTAGAGTCATTTCTGACATACATTGAGGATGTCATGTTGCAGGATTAGGGCGTAGACTTGAGAGAGACACGAGTGGTTTCGCGAGTATTAGGATGTCTTCCAGGACATACCAAGTTTACCTCCAGTGAGAGAGGTCGAGTTTTGTATAGAGTTACAGCCTGACACCACACCGATTTTCTGAGCTCCTTACTGTATGGCGTCTACTGAGATGAGGGTGCTCCAGATCTAATTAGATGAGTTGTTGTCTTAGGGATTCATTCGCCAGAGTCATTCTCCATGGGGAGCACCGGTCTTTTTTGTGAAGAAGAAGGACGATAGTATGCAATTGTGCATCGATTATCGTGAGTTGAATAAGGTCACTATCTAGAATAGGTATTTACTATCGGGGATTGATGATGTGTTCGACTAGGGTTAGGGAACATAGGTTTCTATAGGTTTCTATAAGATAGATATTCATTTTGGTTATCATCAGTTACGGGTTCGGGAGATGGATATTCCCTAGACCGTCTTTCTGACTAGATATGGGTCTTTTGAGTTTCTTATCATACCATTTGGGCTGACTAATGTACCTGTGGTATTCATGAATTTGATGAATCGGTTTTTTTGTCCATACTTGGACCAGTTCGTTATAGTAGTCATCGATGATATTCTTATTTACTCGAGATCGGAGGCCGAGCACAAGCAGCATTTGCGGTTGGCATTACAGACTTTACAGGATCACTAGGTATATGCAAAATTTAACAAGTGTGAATTCTTGTTGTTAGAGGTTAGATTTTTGGGATATGTTATCAGCCGAGAGATTATTACAGTGGATCCAGCTAAAGTAGAGGTCGTTCTTGATTGGGAGCCGCTGAAGACCATTACAGAGATTCGTAGCTACTTAGGTCTGGCAGGCTATTACAGAAGGTTTATTCAAGATTTTTTGAAGATCGTGATGCTGCTTTCACACCTTACTAAGAAGGGCGTACCATTTGTTTGGGGCACGAAGTTCCAAGAAGCCTTTAAGACTTTAAAGGCTAAATTTACCACAACGCCAGTATTGATTATTCCCAACAGTGATAAGACTTTTGTTGTCTACACTAATGCATCATTATCAGATCTTGGAGGTGTTCTGATACAGGCCTAGAGAGTTGTGGCTTATATTTCGAGGTAGTTAAGGACTCATGTGCAGAACTATCCCACGCATGACTTGAAGCTAGCAGCAGTGGTCTTTGCATTAAAGACATGAAGGCGTTATTTGTATGGAGTACACTTTGAATTAATCACAGATCACCAGAGCTTAAAATATCTCTTTTCATAGAAAGAACTCAACTAGAGGCAGCGACGATGGGTCGAGTTTATAAAATATTATGAGTTTGCACTTCAATATCATCTAGGAAAAGTGAATGTTGTAGCAGATGCGTTGAGTAGGAAACGTCGTCGTGGACTTACAGCTTTGAGATGTTCATTATATCGATACCTTTATACCCTCAGCCACTATGATTTTAGGCCGAAGATTGGTGGGAGCCACGCATTCTTAGGAGCCTTATCTGTGCATCCATCTTAGAGCAATAGAGTGGTTGTAGCTCAGCTAGAGGATTATTGGATTCAAACCGAAAGGGGGAGATCTCCAAAGAACCCAAGGCTGATTGGACTATTAGAGTAGATGGAGGTCTTCAGATGAAGTGCCGGTTAGTCATGCTAAATAATCCACAGCTAAAGAGGAAACTTTTTGATAAGGCGCATCGTACCAGGTATACAGTGCATCCAGGCATGATGAAAATGTATAAGGATCTGAAGAGGCATTTTTGGTGGAGTGGCATACGTAGAGAGATTGCAGAGTATGTGGCCAAGTGTTTTACCTGCCAACAAGTTAAGGCAGAACATCAGAGACCTACAGGAACCCTACAGCCTTTACCTATTCTCGAGTGGAAGTGGGTTGATATTTTTATGGATTTGTCGTAAGGTTGCCTAAATGAAAGAAAGAAAATGATTCTATTTGGATGATAATAGACCGGTTATTGAAGTCAGCGCACTTCTTACCAGTGAAGACGACTTTAACAACAAAGACATATGCGAGGATTTTTATCCGAGAGATAGTTTGATTGCATGGAATCCTGGAGACGATTGAATCAGAGGCTCAGTCTTCACATCCCATTTCTGGAGGAGTTTCTAAAATGCATTCGATAGCCA
Organism: Asparagus officinalis; assembly: GCF_001876935.1. Classification (NCBI taxonomy): domain Eukaryota; kingdom Viridiplantae; phylum Streptophyta; class Magnoliopsida; order Asparagales; family Asparagaceae; genus Asparagus; species Asparagus officinalis. The sequence goes on along the minus strand of NC_033797.1, from coordinate 92,516,186 downwards.
GTTGTCATTCAGTAGTGTCTTCCACCCCTAGATAGATGATCAGACAGAAAGGGTGAATCATGTATTAGAGGATATGGTGCGAGCATGTGTGATAGATTTTCAGGGTAGCTGAGAGGACCATATCCCATTGATTAAATATGCATATAATAATAATGAAGCTACTATCGGGATGGAGTCGTATGAAATATTGTACGGGAGGCCTTACAGAACACATATATGTTGGGCAAAGCTAGAGGATAGCCTATTGCTTAGGTCGGAGATTGTGAGACAAACCGTAGAGAAGATGGCACTGATTAGAGAGAGTATTTTTGCCTCTCATAGTCGAAAAAAAATCTATACGGATCAGAGACGATGACCTTTAGAGTTTCAGGTTAAAGACCTTGTCATGTTGAAAGTATCGCTGATGAAGGACGTTCAGCGATTCAGCAGATGGGGGAAGTGTAGGCATCAAAAATCACCTATAGGTTCCCGCACACAGCTCAAAATGAAGAGAAGGTGATGAACACCATCACCTGAGTCAAACGAGATTATCCGGTGCTGTAAAAGAGCTAATGAGTGTACGAAGCAAGTCAATAAAGCGTACGAGTCAACAAAATGATGAAATACGCAAAACGACAGAACAAGACCAAAACAAAAAAGCCCCTGGCGACCGAGTCACATCAAAATGACTCACCAAGGTCAGGTAGCTCAGCCAAGGCCGAGCCACCATAGGGCGGCTCACACAGTTCTGAGCCACTGTAGGATGGCTCGTGCACAGATTGCCCAAAACGCGTTTTTTGACGGTTTGTCTCAGGATTTGTTTGTTTCAGAGTCTCCCAACTTCTTTGGTATCATATCTAAATGTGGTTAAGAAGTTGTTAACTAAGGTTAAGGTCAAATCATCTATTCCTATCTTAAAATGCTGCATCTGAAGCCTATAAATATAAGCATAGGGTCCTATACGTAGGGGATCTGAAATTTAGGCGAGGTGCTATAACTGTAAAGAGTGAATCACGAATTTTAGAGAGGCTAGTAGATCTTGGCAAAGTTCTTCAGCATAAAGAGGGAGAGTTTGAGAGATCTAAGACACATTCCCCTTTTTTCTGGATCAAACTTGGTTTTAATCTCGAGAAGAGTTGTAATCTCACTTGGTTGAGATTTTCACTTTTGTGATTATTTCCTTTGTGAAGCAGGAGCATTGAATTTTCATTCTATCAACCAGATCTGATCCGTAACGATCTACAGACTAATGCGTCCCCAGCACAGGCAAAGATCCCACATAGGCAGCGGGTGATAAACGTCCTCTGCGTGTGTTTGAAGAGAGTTGTAATTTTTCTTTTATTTGTGTAAGCGAGTAGTCTTATGAAAATACTAACTCTTATGAACTTGTTGTAAACAATTGAAGTTGTAATGAGTTCTATGAATAAATAAACTTTTAACAGAAACACGCTAGCGACAACAGTGGGAGCCAACAGTCTTGCTGTCTAGACTGTCATGTCGTAACCGAAGATCAAGATCTCGGTTGATTCTGCGGTCGAGTACAAGTTCGACGAAGCCAAGTTCAAGGAATATTTCTACTCATCTTCATCAAAATCCTCCTTTCCTTATAAATGTGGAAAAATATTGTGTTTGAAGGTGGCATACTCATTAATGATGCATTGATGAAGAGAGCTCGTCAAAGGCGACACCAATGCCAAGCTTGTTAAATTGCCAAGGCATTGGAGCAAGTCGGCGGGGTTCGATATAACACAAACTTGGAATCCAGGAGGCGTCAAGCAACCGAATTACTTCAACAGCGTGTGGCTAAAAAATCCTCCAAGCCATCGACGGAAGAATGGATCCTTGTCAAAAGGATTCGTTCAACCTGGAAGGAGCGTATCCAAAGGCACCATGCACGTGTCGCACATGCCCGAACCCTTTTGCAAAAGGCACAAGGCATGAAGAAGGAAGAGGTGACTAAAAAACCACCAAGACCACACCCTGTCAGTAGGCCAAAGTCCAAAACAGCATCAAAAACAACTCCGACAGTGGCCGAAAAGATCAGAAGTCCCGAGCCATTTTAGGGTGACTCACGCTAAGCCCGAGTCACCTCAAGGTGTTCCGCACCTAATTGGCCTCCCGCGGCCATTTCTGGGTCCCCGTCCGCTTCTGTTCTTGCTCAAGTTGATCCAGTACCTTTGGTGAAGTCCCACGACAGCGTCGATCTTTCCCGATTCAAGATGAAGATCACGGATCACCTTGGACTTTTGCATGGGGATCGATGCAAAATTTCATTCAGAGAACGCTTGGGCCCAGTGAACGAACCTCGAACAACTCACTAGACTGGGGATCATACACGCCTCCAAACAAGACTATTCTTGTAACCTCCCACTTGGGGGTGCATACAGAAGACCAGAAGCACGTTATGGATACACCCTCACGAGGGAGTGGTCCCAAACGCGTAACTCCTACGAGCGCCAATAAGGCATTACCATTCAGAAGAAAACATGTCTGTCGAACGACAACGTTATACCTGCAGACTCAAACCAACAACTGATAGGTTTCTCTAACTACAACGTCGATGAGTTGTACTATCGGGCTGTGGGTACGAATAAATTTTTTGAAAGAGGAGTACCGTAGAATTAGATTCTCATTGTCCTTGTGAGAGGTTAACCAGGGCAGTATTATCAGAGTGTAGCTGCCCCAAGACCACTCCACTGAGGGTTTCGGTATTCGAAAGAATCTCTACCCAAGTGTCCAAATCTAAATCAATATGATTCTACAAGAAGAAATATGCTATTCATGTTGACGAGCTTCCAAAATTTACCATCAATGTGGTCGATAAAGGAAAACCGGCAAGGCGTTACAGCCCTAACTCTTTCTCAGAGGCATCTCAGCGTATCGATTTGTTACGGTCAGGAACTAAACGACCTACACCAGATAGAGGACACTCCTCGGATGATGAAACGTCAGACACCAACTCGGCAATCACTTCTGACAAAACAGTGTCTAGCACAGGACAATCTCGTGAGGCGTTTATGATCAACACTGAACAAATGGACAAAATCCTCGAAGATGCTCTGGCCAAGAAAAAAGAGAATTTCAAATTCGAAATGGAAATGACTGTGCAATGGATAAGATAATTGCATGATCATCAGATTCAAGCCTTATCAAATCAGATTGGTGAATCTAGCCATCATAATGCTACTAATCAAGTAGATAGTGATTCAGAAGTGGAAGAGAATCTCAATGCTGATCCCCTCCTATTGACCGAAATGCTGGGGGTGGTCCTACCGAGGATGACAATGCTAAGGGTGGTCCAATTGTTCCTCCCCAAAATCACCCGAAGAAAAATGCAAGCGAGGACGAGAAAATAAAAGACCTGAAGAGCAAGATCAATGTACTGATGTCGGCTCATGAGGTAAAGAAGACTGGTATTTCATGCCTCTACCCACGGGAGTGGGAGTTAATCTAGTATCCGACGAAGTTCAATCTAATTAACTTCACACCATTCGACGAAAAGGGCTCACCCACTCAACACCTAATTTACTTCAAGTACCACCTGGGTGTGATCTCCAGTAACAAACTTTTGATGGTCCGGTTATTCGTTGGCACCCTTCATGGGGCCACCTTTGATTGGTACTACTATCTCAAGCTAGGAAATATCAACAGATGGAACAACATGGAAAGCTCGTTCCTTAACAACTTCTTCGATGATGACACTTAAATGTTGATTGGAGCCCTTTTGAACAAGAAGTAAAAGGACGAGGAGTCAATTGATAGCTTGGTTAAACATTTCCGCAATAAGACAATAAATTGTACGAATCCTTTCACAGAGGAATTCATCTTGCAGACATGCCACAATAATCTCTTCATTGATGTGTTGGAAGCCCGGGGGTCATGTCGTCCACAACATGGAATGAATTAAAACAGCGTCGGTAATGATTATTCCAAGCAGTGATAAAACATTTGTCGTCTATACGGATGCGTAGTTAGTGGGTCTACGAGGTGTTTTGATGCAGACCCATAGAGTATTGGCTTATATTTCATGAAAGTTGAGGCGCATCGTACCAGATACACATCTAGGCACAACAAAAATGTACAAGGATCTAAAGAGAAATTTTTGGAGGATCTTCTAGGATTCATTCGGTAGCTAGTTTTAGTATTCTAGTGTTCTCCAACCGTAGACAGATAGACAAACCGAAAAAGTGAACCGAGTATTAGAGGACATGTTGTGAGTATGTGTTATTGACTTTCAGGGTAGTCGGGAGGACAATATTCTTTTGATTTAGTTTGATTATAACAATAATTGTTAAGCGACTATTGGCATGACACCGTATGAGGCATGGTACGAGAGGCCTTATAGATTGCCTATTTGTTGGGCAGAACCGGAGAACAACTTATTGTTTGTATCAAATTGTGAGATAGACTACGAAGAAGGTAGTAGAAATTTGGGAGCGCAATCTTGCAGCGCATAGTAGATAGAAGAGTTACGCCGATTAGAGGCGACGACCGTTAGAGTTCCAGGTCAGGGACTATGTATTATTAAAAGTATTACCAACGAAGGGACTTTAGTGTTTTAGTAGACGGGAAAAGGCTTGCCCCGAGGTATATTGGTCCATTCAAGATTGTTGAACGTATTGGAGCCATTTCGTATCGGATAGATCTTCCAGCACCAATGTTGAGTAGACACGATGTTTTTTATATTTCGATATTTAAGAAACATTTGTGCGCTAAGAGCAGCAAAAGGTGATATATGCACTAAAGTTTGAGATTCATGATGATTTAACTACGATAGAATTCCTATTTGTATTCTTGCCAAGGAGGACAAGAAGCTTAGAAACAAAGTGATACCTTTGATTAAAGTTCAATGGAATCTGAAAGGAGCTGAGGAGGCTTCTTGGGAGCTGGAGGAGAGTATGTGTCACGACTACCCGCACCTGTTTGAGTAGGTAAATTGATTGAATTTTGTTTGGTGATCATGATTATCTATATGGTCATATTTATATTTAACGCTAGAATGTGGGTATTAACACTTAGCTCTTAATTATTCGGAACACATGATATATATATGGGGGTTCCTTATTTGGATTTTTCACCCGACATACTAGTTCCACTTAGTTAGCGGTTAAGTGGGAATATTTTTCATTCTAGATTGTTAAGTATAGATATTTTTATGTTTCATATCTAGAGATTAATTGTACGAGATATGTATTTAGGGGATTCCTTATCTGGATTATCTTCTCAATATTATTTTTTGGTATTATTAATCTCTAAGATACGATTACGGAATTTCGGGGATAAAATTCTTTTAATTAGGGAAAAATGTAAAACCCCGTGAATTTAAATATATGTTGATAAATAATAATAAATGTGTTATATAGTGATAAATAATATTTATTAAAGTTTGAGTATGCTAGAAATTGATTTGAGATCAATTCAATGCATATATGTGAGTATAGGAGTGAAATCATGCACTATATTCACGAGCCTGAAATATAGAAAAACGACCAGTTAAGAATATACATATTTTACACAATGATGCAGTTGAAATCTAAAAAAACTTAAAAGACCAAAGTTGTATGTCTCTTTAATAGATTTTCAAAAAATCTTAAATCACCTTATTCTAATGTCGGATGAGAACGTTACAACCAAAATACTAAAGGTGGTTTTCCTAGTCAGACTAGGTTTCCTAGTTCGGGTCAAACGGGTTTGTTTCGGGTTTGGCTGTATAAATACCTATGTTTTTATGAAAATTTCTCTCTTTTATCATATCTATGAACCCTAGTAGCCACCCTCTCTCCTCAAAAACCCTAGATCTTTTTCTTATGAATTTTAAGAGCTTTGTGAAGCAAAATACCGACACGAAGGCGATATCATCAACGTGTGGCAAGGGAGAACGGGTTGTTTGGACTCGTGGATTTCTTGCTATTTATTTAAGAGGCTTGCACATGATATTAAGGCAATATCATCTTCACCCAAACCTACACTCTTAGTTAATAAATGATTTAAGATGTTTAAATCAACGTTTTACATGTTTAAGCTCAAGCTGACGTGAAAAAGATGAGATTTTTGATGTTAAATCTTAAACCAATATTAGATCTATTTTGTTTTCTTGTTGTTTATGTTAGTAACATGATCATGATCACTAAGGTTGAAATTATTTTAGTTTTTATATTGTTAATCATGCTCTAATCATGTTTCTCTAATAATGTTTAAACCATAGATTTACAAACTAGTTGAGTTTTCATGTAAGTTAATTATACTTAAACCCTAGGTTTGTGAAACCTTAGTAAGATGGACATGTTTAAATAAATTTTCCTTCTGCTCATTTTTATATTTTATCATGTTTTAATATTTCATGTTGTTTAACTGAGATTTTATAAGTTTAATTGTCATAGTAATGTTTCATGCATGTTTAAGGGTTTAAGCATGTTTGTTTTTGCAATTAATCATGTTATTGGTGGTTGATAATTCCCAGAGATGATGATTTAAAGTTTATAATGTTTTATGTATATTTTAGTATGATTTAAACAGGTTTAAATTACAAAAACATGACACGAACACAATAGTGCAGAAACCTGCACATTCTGTAGTTATCTGGTTAGGTCGACCGCGCCTTAGCGACGATCGACCGCATGCCAGGCAGAAGCCTGGACAACCCCTGAAACCTGTCGCGGCACTGAAACCTGTCGTGGTCGACTGACGCAAAGGTACGGTCGACCGACACAAAGGTACGGTCGACCGTCCACCTCTTTGATGGTCTGTGCTTGTTTTGTTCGACACTGTTTTAATTTCGAGAGAGTTTCTCAATCTTGTACTGTTGCATTTTAATGTTTAAAATTTGTTTAAAACCTGGAATGTTGAAGAATGCCAGATTTTGATACGCACACCGAGATATGTATACATACACTTAGTTTATGTTGTTTTGACTTACACGGTTGAGACTTTTGACATATGTTGAGTTGATGAAAGTGTAATAACATATAATAAAGTATTCGTTATCAGTTATGGATGCTCATTGTGGTTGTTTATCCCGTAATGAGATCTCGGCTATACCATACTAGGAATATTTGGTTGTTTTTCCTGTAATAAGACCTCGGCTGTACCAATACTCGAAGATGATCGAGGTTTTTCCGAATTGGGCTTATATGCCTATAATCCGCTGTACGATCATCTGGAAGCATATGCGGAAATACAAAGATAAAACCTATTGCTGCAGAACGATTGAGTAAGGATCTTACAAAAGTATCGCTATTGCACATGGTATATATATATATATATATATATTACAGTTGTAGTTTACCCCCATGTTAGATTACCCAAGAGTAGGGTACTTTCTTTGATATGTGGCATACATGATATGATCTATGGTATTTTTTTGAGTTGGGAGATATTATTTTATTATTGTGTCAACTACTCGAGGGTAGTTCGAGATGTGACATTAGTTTTATATAGTTGAGGTTTGGAGTATTTTCTTTTGAGTAATGTTTTCATTCATAGAGTTAGAATTGATATTTAGGGATTCACAATTTAAGATATGGTATATACATGAGGGTTTTCTTATTTGGATTATTTCGCTCGACGTACCAGTCTCGTGTTCTGGGTTTCTAATTGTTGATTTCCTTTAGATGTTTTATTCTTAGTTCGATATTAATATTATTAATCTACGATTTGAGACATATGGTATATACATGAGAGTTTCCTTATTTGGATTATTCCGTTCGACGTACTGCGTCTCGTGTTGTAGATTTCTAAATATTAATTCCACCTAGATACAGAGTAAATGATCTAGGTAGACTATGCTTAATAGGTAGAGCCTCTACTTAATCTAGTAGCTCTTCCCCTGTGGACGAATGGAGGTGATCTTGCTGTAGCACTCTGACGTTCTTGTTATTATTGAAAGTACCCTAGAGGGGTGTGAATAGGGTTATTTCTTATCTTATTAGATATTAATGCCGATTAAAATTAATTAACAAATATACCCTACCAAAGATGATATTCAATAAGATATATACAAGGATATATATGTGTAGGCGTATAAAACTGCTTATAGGTCCCTTAACACAGCTCGGCACGGTGATTCAACAAACCATCGGGCGATATATCCAAGCATGATCGTTAGACCACAACATCGAAGCTAAGTGAGATGCGACGAAGCAGATTAACGAGGTGACGAGGTTAACGAACCGCACGCGAACAACGGAATAAATCCACTCGCGTGCGGAATCAAGCTAATGGTTCGGTGAGTCAATGAGTCATCCAACTGTAGAACGGATTCGAACTCGAACGCCGAAGCGGATTTACTGCCAAATCAGGATCCGGACTGCCAAATCAAAGTTCAGATCAACAACAAAGCTCGGATAAACCGATAAACCGCGAAACCGGACAACGGACACAATGGCGAACACCCGGCCAAAACCGAGTCACTCAGGTGGCTCGGTGGCCGAGCCACCCTCTGATCTGGGCTCCGGTGGCTGAGCCACCCCATGGTGGCTCGGCCATGGCCGAGCCACACTCTGATCTGGGCTCAGATCTGAGCCCAGATCCGCTTTGATTGCCTATAAATAGAGGGCTTGAGGCTCATTGTAAAAGGTTGGACTTTTTGAGGCGAAACTCTGCTGGATTGAGAGCTCAACTTCGGAATCTCGAAGCTTTGAAGACTTGACTTTTCAAATCTGGTTCTTGGTGATCATCCACGTCAGATAAGGCAGGAGTTCGAGGGAGATCAGATCTGAGATCCACACGGTTATCCTTCGGATCAAAACTTGGTTTTTGATCCCGAGAAGAGTATCGATTTCGCTTGGTCGATTTCGATTACTAGAGGCTATTATTTCCTTGGTGAAATAGTACCCCCGGCTGTTATTTCCTTCGTGAAATAACACCCGTCATACTGTGTAGATCCTACCGGATCAAGATCGCGCGGTGGTCCACGGATTAACCCCGGCGCAGGCAAAGAACCCACACAAGCAAGAGACCGCAAAACAGGATCTTGCGATTTGTTCGAGAAAAGGAGAGTTGTAATTTTTCTTTTTTTCTTTGATTTTGTTGTAACCGGATCTTATAAAAAGACCGGATCTTTTGTAATCGAAAAACTATTACTTGAGAAAGCANTCGAGTATGAAGTCGACCAGCAAAAGTTTGAGGAGTATCTGTCATCCTCGTCCGGATCCACCTCCCCCCGCAAGTCCAAGAAGTTCTCCTCCAGGAGAAAAGTTCGTTGGTACGAAGAAGTACAGAATGCCAACGAAGCTCTCACCCCAACTGATGCCAAAGTCGCATCGGGTGAAGCTCCACCGACCTCCAACCAGGTCAAATCTGTTCCTGCTAATTCCTCCGCTATTGAGGGCGTTGTGACTCTCGCAAAGAGAGCCCGCCAGAGGCGACGTCAACGCCTGGCACGACAACTCGCAAAGGCGATGTAGTCCACTGACGGAATTCGCTATCACGCGGATCTGAAGAGCAGGAGAGGCAAGCAGCCTCAACAACCAATCTCTAAGCCGCCAATGAATGATTGGATCCGTGTCAAACGGAATCGTTCAACACTGGATGAGCGCATTTGCAAGCGCCGCGCACTGTCTGCGCAAGCACGGGCTCAAGTCCAGGAAGCCCGCAGAAGACTGCAGAAGGAAGTGGCCAAAAAGCCGCCACCAACCCGTCAAGTCTGGAGGCCGAAGTCTGAAGCGGCAATTTAGGCTAAAGAGCAACCTTTGCAGCCTTCAGCAAAAGTTCAACCTCCGGCAAACCACTCTAAATCGCCGATAATTCCTATGGCAACTCCGGGAGATCACGTAGAATCATCCCGAAGAAAGAAGTCAGTTTTGGAGCGCCTCGGTCCACTTCCCAATGGACGATGCAAAGCTCCAGTTCAAGAACGTTTGGGCCCGATAAAGAAGCCCTGAACGACTCAACATGCTGGGGGTCGCCGCCACCCTCAACATGACAAAGAGATCAGGGCAGCTAGGCGCACCAATTTGCGCATTGAAGTCCAGGAGCCCGCTGAGAACTCACGCCCACAAAGGCATGTTTTGAGACGCGTGACTTTTGAAAGCCCAAAGAAGGCAGTTTGCCCTCAGAAGGAAACATTGTCATCTGATGACGATAGCGTTATACCTGAGAAGTCGTGCCAACACACGATAGGTTACTCCGACCTTCAAGCAGACGAGTTGTACTATCGTGTTGGGGGTACGAGTAATACCAGGAAAAGGAGTCCTCGAGAACTAGAAACTCAATGCCCCTGTTCCAAACTCATTCGGGCAGTATTGTCGGAGTGCAACTGCACCAATACAGTCCCCGAGAGAATTTCGGTTTTCGAAAGACTCAGTACCGAAACGCCAAAACCAAGGCTTAGGCGTTTCCAACGAAGAAGAACGATGGTTGAAGACGGAGAATTTCCGAGGGTCACCACTAATATGACCAGCAAAGGGACATCGACACGGGATAATCTCGAGTCGATTCTGAAAGCACCCCGACATATAACCCGTCTATAGTCTGGAACCATCAAACGAGCAACTTATGGTAGGATTCGGACAAGATTACCTTCAGAAGATGAAGAATCGGATGCCGGCCCCGCGGTCGCATCAGATAATACGGTATCCAGCGAGGGACAACCCCGCGAGGCACTTATGATAAGTGCAGAACAGGTGGCCAAGATGCTTGAGGAAGCCATGACTAAACAACAAGAGAGCTTCAAGTTCGAAATGCAGATGGCCATGCAGAATATGAGAGAAATGCATGACCAACAAATCCAAACACTGACAAACCAGCAAGGCAAACCAAGTCGTCGTACGGGCATTCCTTGTCCATACCCAAGAGAATGGGAATCAATCCCGTATCCGGCGAAGTTCAATCTAATTAACTTCACGCCGTTTAATGGGATGGGTTCACCCACTCAGCATTTGATTTACTTCAAATCACAACTGGGGGTTATATCTGGTAATGAGCCTCTGATGGTACGGTCCTTTGTTGGCACTCTTCGTGGAGCCGCCTTCGATTGGTATCATCGCCTCAAGCCAGGAAGTGTGAATAGCTGGGACGACATGGAAACTATATTCCTCACCAATTTCTTCGACGACGACACCTAGATATCCATCGGGTCGTTGCTTGATGAGAAACAAAAAGACGGGGAATTGGTTGATACCTTCGTTAAAAGGTTCCGGAACAAGGCGATGAACTGTTGGGACCCGATCACTGAGGAGTTCATTCTCCAGACTTGCCACAACAACCTCGCATTGGACGTTTTGTCAGTAATGGGGACAGCACCGTCCAGAACATGGAAGGATTTGAAGGTCCGAGGAGAGCAAGCCGAGCGATTCCTTAGAAGGAAGAAGGCGGAAAGAGGTCCACAGGCGACGAATGCTCGGCAACAGAATTTTGTCCCACGAGGGAAAGGTAAGGCACATGCTAATGCAGTTGATGCTAATCAAACTTTCCAATTGCAACCTCAGCAACAACAGCAGCAACAAGCGCCACAACAATCTCGGTCGGCCTCAGAAGCAGAAATCTTCGGAGCCGAGATTTCCTAAAGTGTACTCCTTCAAAGATGACGAAGTTCCCGACATCTTTAAGTACCTGTTGGAAAATAATAAAATCCAGCTACAGTCGATCGTGGATCAAGAAGGGGCTAGCAAAGTGACGGATCCGAAGTATTGCGCATACCATAGAGCGGTCCATCACCCTACAAAGTCATGCTACCATCTTAAGGACAAAATCCAGGCATTAATTGATGTAGGCGTCATAACCCCGAAGCCGCCCAAGAATGTCGGAGCAAATGCAGTATCAATCAACTTTGGATCAGTGCCCACAGCATGGTTTGAACCAAAACGCATCACCAAAGTTGGAATGAAGATAGTGAATGACGACCCACATGGACAGCGCCAAAAAGGACTTGCAAACGGTGAAATCCTCTGGGTCCATCCTGATCTTATTGAAGACGATCAGTGGACGACTTCCTCGACCAAGAGGGGTAAAGGCAAGTCTTGCAATGCTACCTCCGCGATCTTCGAAGAGGATGGTAATGAAGCTCCTACCTTCCCGCTCTCCGAAGAAGAACAAGAGGTCTTTGCCACTAGAAGCGGAAATGAGTATCACTTCAACTATCCATCACCTAGTGATCAGTTAGCTGAGCAGGGGGTGACTAAACGGGGACCAGCCAAAACTCTTACGGAGCTGGGTGTGATCACGACTCCTAGATCGGTTGAAGAAGCTTGACAACAGCTGGTTAGTAAACAAAAAGAAAAGAGGCCCCAGGAGGTTCAGAATTCGAAGCAGTCTCGTTTCAATCGTCCGATTAGAAAAGATAAACCGAAAAGCTCGAACACTCTGCACGTCTTCGATATTATGGCTCAACTAGCTAACATCCCAGCACGGATAACATTGTATGAGTTGTTGTGGTTGTCTAAAGAAACCAGGGAAGCCTTGCAAGAAGCCTTGGCCAATTCAGAAGTGTTCCTTACTCAGATCAAGCCGGCACTTGAAGAGTCAGAACCGCTGAGTCAACAATGCAATATAGCGGCTAAAAACCTTCCCTGCATTACCTTCACCAAAGAGGATATGCAGACGAAGAATTCGAACCATGATCGATCCCTATATTTCATTGGGTACATTGGCTCCAACAAAGTCAACCGAATCCAAGTCGATCCGGGTTCTGCTGTGAGTATTATGCCGCTTCACTTGATGCATAGCCTCAGCATTCCAGTTAGCAAGTTGGCGTCCACAGGCACTGTTATCTACGGGTTCAATAAAGACCCTTGGGTAAGATCCGGATAAAATGTCAAATAGGTGATTTGAAGACGGAAGTCACATGTTATATGATCGATGCCGAGACTTCATATAACTTACTATTGGGTCGACCTTGGATCCATAGTAACGTTATAATCCCCTCCACTCTCCATTAGTGTTTGAAATACGTCGACACTGATAATAAGGTTAGGACGGTGGTCGCGGATAAGCAACCATTCAAAGGGTATGATAATTATTTCACTAATTCTCTCCTTTATGGTAACGAATCCGATACTGAATCATCGGCCCATGGCACGGACAGCGGAGAAGAAGCTGATACCGAAGCCGGATTTGATTACAACGGAGGTTATGTTTTAAACGACATTGTACCCTTTGTAATCAACCTTGACGATAAACAATCGTCAGAGGGCAGTTGTAACTGGCAACTTGATAATAATGAAATAAATAACGATTTAGAGTACTCCCTGTCTCTTGATGATGTGATAAAAGAATTGTATGATAATCCCGATTTATATATGCCGCTCCGATCTCCCGAACAAAGTAAGAGGTGCTAAAGAAGTGATTTACGGTAAAGGAAAAAGCTTCCCATTGCCGCATCATTTCTTAAGCGAAGATGAAGATGATGACAAACCTGGTCGGCATTTATCTAAGTATAGCCCGGAAGCGCGCAAGCTCATGGAAAAACAGGGATATGATTTCACTCTCAGAGAAGGTCTATACTTCGATCGAGGTCCTCGTATTCCAGCCAAAGCAGCGTATGTACCAAAAGGGAAACCTGATGATTATTATAAGTTCAGACGAGGGTTAGGGTATGAATCTTCTTCAGAAGACGAATGTTGCTGGTTAATCAATAACCAATCATCTGAGCAATACAAAGATGGGTACCCGTCAGATTCCTCGGAATGGGATTCCGATACAAGTCTGGGGGAAGCATTCAAAGCCCTAATGGCGAACATGGCTACAGCTGATCCGTCCACAATGGAGAACGATGATCAAATGCCAACATGGAAAGACCCATGGGTTCATCACCTGAACATGCAGTATGGTGATAGGTTCGAACAGAGAGAACCCCCCACTGAAGATAAAATAGTCCAAGTTAACATAGGCGATGAGGCCAACCCAAAGCCGATATTCATCAGCGATAGTCTTCCCCGCAATGCACCGCCTCGATATCAAGCCGGATGCCAAACCTGTCAAGCAACAGCAAAGACGGTTTCGTCCGCAGATTATGGAAGCCATTGAGGCAGAGGTTAAGAAGTTGATCGAATCAGGATTTATCCGAGAGGAACAACATCCAGACTGGTTAGCCAACATCGTTCCCGTCATGAAGAAGAATGGCAAAATCAGGATTTGCATCGACTTCAGGAACCTGAATGAAGCATGTCCGAAAGACGATTTCCCTCTCCCGATCACGGATGTCATTATCGACAATACATGTGGATTTGAGAGGATGTCCTTCATGGATGGATTTTCGGGATATAACCAGATCAAGATGCATCCAGAGGATGAGAAGCATACGGCGTTTAGAACACCCCTCGGCGTTTTCTGCTATACGGTGATGCCTTTCGGCCTGAAGAATGCCGGTGCCACATACCAGCGAGCGATGACTAAGATTTTCCAAGAACATCTCAGGAAAACAGTCGAATGTTACGTTGATGATTTGGTTGTGAAAAGCCGCAACAAGGAAGATCACATCAAGGATTTGAAGACAATGTTCGATCTCATGAGGAGTCATCAGTTGAAGATGAACCCCACTAAATCATTTCTTGGAATGTCCAGCGGAAAATTTCTTGGGTTCGTCGTCACCACTAAGGGTATACATATCGATCCTGATAAGGTGAAGGCGATACATGAACTACAACCTCCTAGAAATCTAAGAGAGCTCAGAGGATTGCAAGGGCGTTTAGCTTACATCCGGCGTTTCATCTCAAATCTTTCTGGGAAGTGCCAACCGTTCTCTAAGCTAAACAAGAAAGGGGTGTCATTCATTTGGGACGATGCCTGCCAAAAAGCATTCGAAGATATCAAAACATATCTGACGAATCCTCCTGTTCTCGTTGCACCAAAATCAGGTAGACCGTTCTTGATTTATCTCAAGGCGATGAACCACTCGATAAGTGCTTTACTAGCACAAGACGATGATAATGGTCACGAACAGGCAGTCTATTACCTAAGTCGGACCTTGGTAGGCGCCGAGTCTCGATATCCGCTGATTGAGAAAGAATGCCTCGCATTGGTATTCGCAGTGCAAAAGATGCGGCATTACCTGGTTGGACAGACGATTTATGTCATTTCTAACGTTAATCTAGTACGGGTATTTATGACGCAACCGGCCTCTATGAATTGGTGGTTAGCGAAGTGGGCCCTTCTTTTGTCCCAATATGATTTACACTTCAAGCAGCAGAAGTCAATCAAAGGACAAGCGATTTGTGATCTTTTGACGGCAAACCCGACAACGGATACGGCAGAAGTATATGATGACTTGCCGGACGAAACCCACGAGGTTAACACTACATCGCACCAACAAGTATGGCAATTATACTTTGATGGTGCTTCGAGGGCAGTTAATAGGGCAATAACCCCTGGATGTTCTACAGTCTCCTCCGGAGTTGGAGTTGTCTTAATTTCCCCGGGGAAGCATGTGATGCCTCGGGCTTATTCACTAACTAGTCCATGTTCCAATAACGTAGCCGAGTACAACGCACTTCTTATTGGACTCAGTTTCGCCAAAGAGCTGGGGGTCGAATATCTCGAAGCTTTTGGGGATTCTCAATTGATAGTCAACCAAGTCCGTGGAGAGTATGAAGTCAGGAACCAAGACCTGATCCCGTACCACCAGGAGGCCATCAAAATGGCAGAATCTTTTGAAGAATTCTTCATTGAATATATTCCCTCGTCTCCAGAACGCTTATGCGGATGCACTGGCAGCACTAGCGGTATCACTTGCACAGCCTCCCGAAACTAAACTATTAGTCACAGTAAGGACGCATCAACTCTGCATACCCATATACGATATGGATATTGAAGAGGAAGATGATGAAAACGTAAACGCCAAGGAGGTGAATTCAATTCAAATTGGGTCTGAGTCCCGAGATTGGCGTTTTCCTATCATTGACTACGTCCAATTTGGTATTTTACTAGAGGATGTAAAAGAAAGTGAATCAATCCGTCGAAGAGCACCAAGATTCTTCTATAATACCGAGACCCATACATTATACCGTCGAGGGTACGATGGTTTGTTACTCCGATGCCTTTCGAACAAAGAAGCAGAAGAAGTTCTCAAGGAAGCACACGAAGGAGAATGTGGTGCGCATCAGCTCGGTCCCAAACTGTATGATCGCATCAGGAGAATGGGATATTTTTGGCCAACAATGGTTCGTGACGCAATCTAATACGCCCGAGAGTGTCATGGTTGTCAAGTACATGCAAATTATATGCACCAACCACCAGAGCGTTTACACACGTCAACCACGTCTTGGCTGATCGAGACATGGGGTATGGACATTGTCGGTCCTATTTTCCCCCCTTCAGTCAAAGGTGATCGATTCATTCTCGCAATCACGGATTACTTTTCAAAGTGGGCTGAAGCAATTCCGCTTAGAGAAGTGAAGACGAACAACGTCATTAATTTCATCAAGCATCATGTCATCTACCGACACGGCGTGCCAAGACGGATCATTCATGACAACGGTCCACAGTTCATAAGCAACGCCTTCGTCAGGTTTTGTGACAAGTTCAAAATTCAAGATGTTTCGTCAACAGCTTATTATCCCGCTGCGAATGGATTAGCTGAGGCGTTTAACAAAACGATCATTAAGATCCTGTCAAAGCTCGTGAAGACTAATAAACGAGACTGGGACAATAAACTCGGTGAAACACTCTGGGCTTATCGCACCACCATACGCACACCTACAAGAGCTACCCCATATTCGTTGGTATACGGATGTGAAGCTGTGCTACCGTTAGAAATCCAAATCCCATCCCTTCGGATCGCCCTCGCAACCGAGATGACGACAGAAGAACAACATCAAAAACGTCTCGAAGAACTCGAAAGGTTAGATGAAAAGCACTTGGAAGCTCAACAACACATTGAGTTTTATCAAGCAAGAATATCTAGGGCTTTTAACAATAGAGTCCGACAGAGAAGCTTCAAGAAAGGAGATCTCGTCCTCGCTGCTCGCCGATCGATAATCCTCAACTCCAAGAAGAAAGGTAAATTTGAACCCAAATGGAAAGGACCGTTTGTGATAGACACAGTCTACTCAAACGGCGCATATCACTTGATTACTCAAGAGGGCACCAGGCAATTAATGCCAATAAATGGGAAGTTCCTAAAAAAATACTATCCCTAGTACATTCAGGATAACCCGTTTAGCGGGAAGTTCCTTGAAGAATATTACACTTAATATTCTAGAGAATAACCCAAAATCATTTTCACCACCAAAATCCCTCACTGATCAATTTTAATTAACAGTGAGTCCACTAAAAGTGTCTTTCTGACCCAAACCACCAGCAAATTCCCCTCTTGAATCTTTTCATGAACAAGAGGTCCGCTTTTAGTTCAGAGTCCCCTTTCGATAAACGAAAGAACTCCCTTCTTTTTCTCTTTGGTTAAGCATTCCCATGGTTATAGCCTAAGTTGAAATTCCACTTCGATAAACGAGGAACTCATCTTCAGATTAGATAACCAATCCTATAAAAGGTAAGTTTATCTAGATCTTCCAGATTCTTGGAGTGGAGATCCCACTTCTAGTTTCTTTTGAGCTGGAAATAGAATACAAAATTCTTCCTTTCCAGAATCAAGGAATAGAATATAAAATTCTTCCTTCCCTGTATTCGGGTTCGTCTTCACCCTAAAAGAAGACCGGGAAATAGAATATAAAATTCTTCCTTTCCCACACTAATCTTTTCCAAGAATTTATCAATCTAGGATTCATCCTAGGAAGTTTATCCCGAATCCTAAGCAGGGATAAGTCTGCGCCTAACACGCACTGCCGGTTTAGTCTTTCTCCGTAGAAAAAGACACCAGAGTTCGATTCTGGGGTATTCTATCGTGAAACCTAAGCAAGGATAAGGCTGCGCTTAACCCGCGCTGCCGGTTAGTTCTTAACCGTTAAAAAGAACACCCGTCCACATATTCAACATTGTGGCAGGTTGTTATTAATAACACCAAAATCCATGCCTTACACGCATGGGGAATTTCATCCTGAATCCTAAGAAAGGATATGCCGACGCCTAACACACGTCGCCAGTTTAGTCTTTTTCCGTAGAAAAAGACACCAGAGTTCGATTCTGGGGTATTTTATCCCAAAATCTAAGTAGGGATAAGTCAGCGTCTAATACACGTTGCTGGGTAGCCTATTCCCGTAACAATGGCGAAACCTATGTATTCGACATCATAGCACAAAGTCTCAGAGAATTCACTCTCTTAGCACAACGTTACATGAGGAACGGATTTAGACAATCAGCATGCTATCCCGACTCAAACGGTAGTCGGTAAAGGCTTATCAAACCCGTTGAACACGTGTCGCCGGGTAGCCTATTCTCGTAACAAATGGTAAAGCCTATGTATTCAACATCATAGCACAAAGTCTCAGAGAATTCACTCTCTTAGCACAACGTTACATGTGGAACGGATTTAGACAATCCGCATGCTAGCCCGACTCAAACGGTAGTCGGTAAAAGCTAATCAAACCCTTTGAAGGCTGAGGGTTTGCCAAAAATCCTATGAGTATTATGGTCAATCATTCCAAACAGAGTGAGGAATCATAATAAAGATAAAGATGAAACCAGTTCTACTAAGAGAATCAAAAGTCAAAGTATTCAGCAAATGAAATCATACATCAAGCCCATGGCTAAAAATCTGCTGACTAAACTTAGACAGCTTCTCATCATAAGCTTGCCTAAGCTCATCCTGCAACTCAGCTCTGATGGACTCTTCAGTGGAGGCTAAAGTCTTCACAGCAATCTCCTCCGTCTCAACCAGCTTCTGCTTCAGGGATTTCAGCTCATCAGATAAGGCAGTGTGGGCTTGCTAATCCTATATCTTCGTTATCTGAAGAATACTCAAAGTCTCCTCTTCTTCACGGAGTTCTCTTCTGAGCTGGTCTATCTTGGTCTCACAAGAGGTAATAGAAAAATCAAGCTTGTCGAGTGAAGATGATCTAATAGCAAGGTTGGCCTCAACTCGGTCTACCCGATCCCGCTGCACCTGAATCTCGAGCTCAGCAAAAATCCGAGTATTGCGCCATGTCTGTAAGCGAGCATCCAAATTAGCAGCAATGACTAAATAGGCACCTGCATCCCGGAGCTCACGAAACATCTGAAGCTCGTGCTCTAGACAATCAAGGTCATCAACTATAGCCTTCGCCAGATCCGGGTATCCTGCATCCCTTATTGAATTTATTCTAGAATCAAGGAAAGGCTTAAACTGGTGAATGAAAAGTCCGCCGTGGAAGAGTTTGGCAATCATAGCATTCACGAAGGAGAAGAAGGAGCGGACTTCTATACAGATGACGATCTTCTCAGGGTCGTTGTCTGATAGCAACTCCTTCACAAGGACATGAAGCCGAGAAGAAAGCCTTACACAAAAAGGAGAAATCCGTCAAAAACTTTGATGAGAAAATAAATAACATTTCTCAGTTGCTTAATTTATACCTTCTTCCCCTTGAGTCACTAGGGGTGGTGGAGGTGTAACCGCTGTGGATGTATCAGCTGAAGTAGTTGGTCTCACAGCTGGCTCAACAGGATCAGTCTCGACAAAAGCTTATGTCAGACACTAAACGGAATTCTCAGATGCATCACATTATAGCTGCACTAGTCAAAAAAATGGCTAGTCCTATAATTAACTCGGGATTCTTAGGGAGTGTAGACTCAGGAAGCATATCTTCAGGCATCTGGTCATCAATCTGAGGAGAGCCATACATGAAGTGGAGCATAGGAGTGTCCACAAGCAAACCTTCCTCGTCAAAATCATCAGTCGAGAAATCTGACACAAGAGAATATAAGTGCAAAAGAAGAATAAAGAGACTACGACCAATGGAAATGAGTTACCTCTTATGGGTGTGTTAGCCTCTCTATTCCCAAGATCCACGTTCGCCTCCTGCAATTTATCTAAAAGAGCAAGAAGCATAGAGACAATTAGGAAATGCAAGAATTCTGAATCGTTCAATTCCTTTGTATGCCATCAAAAGGGTACATTGTCAATGGTAGATGTACCTGGATTCGCTGAATCGGGTCCTACATTGATAGTCTCCCTGACGTTGGTAGCTTCTGCAGGATTTTCTACCTGGTGTGGTGAGTCAGGCTCACCAGAAAATACACAATCATGAGGAGCAGGATCAGGACTCATCTCGCTATCCCCACGCTCTCCTACATAGAGATGGAAAAGCATGAGTCGAAGTTCTGAATGATCAAGAGGATGATCTATAGGGTAGATGTTACCTCCGCTCAGATGCTTGCGGCTCTGCACGCGGCTTGTGGGCTAGTTTCTTCTGCCTGGCAGCTGGGGCAACAATCGAAGGTCTTGTCTGGGAAAAAGGACGGAATTCTTCATCCATGTCAGCCGCGGTCCCTGAAACATCAAACAATTGTCAGGATTAATAATTCTGGAAGACAGAAGGAAAAGAATAGGTAGCTAACCTCGCTCGGAACAGTCCTCATAATCTTCAAGTTCTCCGCCTGAAGCCTCATCAGCAGAATGGAAGATCTTCTTTCCCTCTTCCTCAATCCGACGAGTCTTGCTCCGTGTCCTCTATGACCGAGCATTTTCCCAAATCACACGAGAATCAGCCTGAGAAGCTTCCTCGGCCACTAGCTCTGCAATAGGCTTCACGGGGACGGTCTTATTAGCTGCTAACAACCACCTGCAGCTTAAGAAGGTGAGATTCAACTGCCGCTCAGCACTCGGGAGACTGAACTTAGCACCAGTACAGCCCGTCACGGTCCATAGCCATGCTCGGAGACCGTCCACCAAACCGCCATGAGTCCGAAGCTGCTGACGTGGATTCCCGACATAAAGCTGATCGTAACCAAACTGGTGGGCGAATCGGCAGGGTAGATATGGCTCTATGAAACACTGATTCCTCACCCGGAAGGTCAGATAACTTGGCCTAATGTTCATTAGCCAGTTAAAGCAGCCGACATCTAAATGAGTTCGATACTCCCTCAGCCTCTCCTCATCAATCAAACACTCGCCATATTGGATCGAGAATTGCGGGAAGCAAGTGGAAAATACCCAACACTTGTGAACCTGTAGCTGCTTCCTGATGTCAAGGAATCCTCGCCCCTCCCACCTACCATTCTCAAATAACTGCAGTAGGGGAACAAAGTGGTCTACGGTGCTAGGTACCGACATCACATCAGGACGATGAAGGACGAACCAAGCCATCAAATAAGTGTATGGGAGCTCCACCTTAGTAAGAGGAATCTTAGCCGACGGTGCATCTTCTTTCTGTGTGAAGGTACTAGAAATCTGTCGAAGCCCTCGATGAATGTTAGCTACCATCACCGGAAGAAGCGAAAGTTCCTTCTTATAGGCAAGATGAACCACTGGGTAGAGCACTTCCAGTGGCATAATGTCACCGGACTGATACGGGACCACGCATTTCTTTAACCAGATAGCGAGGTAACCGGCAAGAAGGGTCATCGGCTGAATCGATGCGGTCGCATGCCATAAGAATGATTTAAATTTGGTCCCTGCAGGAAAGCCACTCTCGGGACTGCTAATGGTATAGGAATGAGCGTCAATCTTCTTCAACAGACCATTGACCTCTGAAGGAGTAAGCATTGCCAGCTCACAAATAGCCTCGCCAGAATTGCTCTCTAAATTCCTGAACAGATAACACGCAAACTGCTTCAGGCTCACATGTGACTTTTAGTCCTCTTCGCTAAAGGCTCAGACTGCGCCAAAGCAATATGGTAGTGACATGTAAGATCCCATAAAGTCTCATAGCGGTCGAGCATGCGGTCCTTCAGCTGACTCAACTCATGGTTGGAGGGAAAGTACTCCTGATATAGCATCTGACCCATGGGCAAACCAGAAATCCTGTGCATCTCATGGAGAGCCAAGCCCAACTCTCCGTGCCTAGTCAGAAAAGTGTTCAAATCTGGATTATAGAGATCGCACAAAGCAAAGAAATGTTTGGCGCTGACGGGCAAACCATACATGGTGGAACGAATGGCTGCATATAGACCACAAGCGTGCAACTCCTCGCTCCATCGGCTTAAGACGTACTTCGTCATACGAGCCCACCAAAGCTTGTCTAAAGAATGGACCCAGCCATAGAATCTGTGGCGTGTCGCAGGCAACTCCCGTCCTAAGTCGGCGAGATGATTCTTCAAAGTAGAAGCAGAAGCAAGAAATTCATTACGTGGCGGTGCATCCAGCCCCAATACTCTAGGACGCAATCCAACGATATGACTCCTGCTCGAACCAGGAGCTGCCTAATGAGTGATATAGCCACATTGAACGCTCTCATGCTCCTCCGTCAAGCGCCACGACATCTCCCGTGTCACGGCCTGACGCCTGAGCTCAGTCAATGAGCGGTGTCGGGGAATCTTGGGCAAATATAGAAAAGCACCATCATCTTTATGAAGCCACTACTCTGCGTCAATAAATACTGTATCAGGATCTCTGACAGGGTCGCCAAATAAAAAGTCAGTCTTCCTGAGATGCTGAATAGAGCTGGCATCCTTCACGAAAGGCGCATCCGTAATCAACTATCGAAGAGCTCGATGTCCACCTTCCTTCACCACTTGGGCAACCTCTGTCGACGTGCCCGGAGCAAACTCAAGGGTAAGCGGAATAGGTGAAAAATCATCGGAGGTTGAATAATACTCGTCACGACGTCCGTACACTGCATGAGATGAGAACGCTCTAGAGGGATATTCCACTGAAAACAAGCAATTAAGCGTTTGTTAGTCTCAGTTATAAAAGGAAGTTGAACTCATCTTACGAATGGGTAAGATAGAGTCACTACTTTATAAAGGGTGAGACGATTTGGCCACATTGTGCATTCATAAGATAGGGTATATCAGCAATATATCCCTGCCTTATAACGCACAATGCAGCTTTAAAACGCCCCTTTATTTATTTTGAGATATGGTTTTGACCAAGCAAAACCTATCTTTAAAGCGTTGATCCTCACTAAGGAGAATCAAGACTCTTCCCGATTGCCTCACCAAGGAGAACAAAATGGGGAAAAATGATTAATTTGCAAATTTTGAAAATACACCAGAAAAGAGCTCACCAGCATACGAGGGAAGCACGCCATCAGCCGACGCAGTAGGGGATCGACCTCTCGGGATATGCGACATGATGAACCGAGTGTCGAAACGACTTCAAAACGACCGACGGTCCAGTCCCTTATTTATTCACTCTTCTCCCATATATTCGAAGGGGTTGGAGGATTTTTGAAGCCTAATTACTACCTTTTTTGGGTCATTATTAGGCCGGTTCGGCTCATTCTCAATACTCCAATAAGGTATACGAGTATAAACTATTCCCTATTTTTGTTGAGAAGTTTCTGGAGAATATTTTTCTAAAAATATTCTTAAGAATAACTCAACAACACTCCGACAGACGTATGAGTATAAACTGTGTCAAACGCCGGACAACGCGTTACCAACAATCGATGGTTAGTTCTATGTTGAAACAACAAACACGAGCTAAAGATCAGAAAATCAGGAATTGACTTCAAGTTCAAAATTCTGACAACGGTCAGACAATAAATGCAGCACCGGAACCCTTGCAGACATTCAACAAAGCACCGAATAGCCTGAAAGATTGAAGGAATCAAGAATAGAAGCCATTCAAAAGACCCATCATACCGATTGAAGGTTGGGGCAATCATATCCAAAGCATTCCAGACTCTTCTATAAAAGAACGAGGCTGAAATACTTTGGAGGGGGTATCTGTAGGCGTATAAAACTACTTATAGGTCCCTTAACACAGCTCGGCACAGTGATTCAACAAACGATCGCGATATATCCAAGCATGATCGTTAGACCACAACATCGAAGCTAAGTGAGATCGCGAAGCCAGATTAACGAGGCGACGAGGTTAACGAACTGCAGCGCGAAACAACGGAATAAATCCACTCGCGTGCGGAATCAAGCTAACGGTTCAGGTGAGTCAATGAGTCATCCAACTGTAGAAGCGGATTCAAACTCGAACGCCGAAGGCGATTACTACCAAATCAGGATCCAGACTACCAATCAGAGTTCAGATCAAATGACGAAGCTCGGATAAACTGATAAACCGCGAACCGGATAAACGGACACAATGGCGAACACCGCTAAAACGAGTAACTCAGGTCGGGCTCGGTGGCCGAGCTACCCCAAGGTGGCTCGGCCATGGCCGAGCCACCCAAGGGTGGCTCGGTGGCCAAGCCACACTCTGATCTAGGCTCAGATCTGAGCCCAGATCCGCTTTGATTGCCTATAAATAGAGGGCTTGAGGCTCATTGTAAGAGGTTGGACTTTTTTGAGGCGAAACTCTGCTGGATTGAGAGCTGAACTTCGGAATCTCGAAGCTTTGAAGACTTGACTTTTCAGATCTGGTTCTTGGCGATCATCCACGTCAGATAAGGCAGGAGTTCGAGAGAGATCAGATCTGAGATCCACACGGTTATCCTCCGGATCAAAACTTGGTTTTTGATCCCGAGAAGAGTATCGATTTCGCTTGGTCGATTTCGATTATTAAAGGCTATTATTTCCTTGGTGAAATAGTACCCCCGGCTGTTATTTCCTTCATGAAATAACACCCGTCATACCGTATAGATCCGACCGGATCAAGATCACGCGGTGTTCCACGGATTAACCCCGGCGCAGGCGAAGAACCCACACAAGCAAGAGACCGCAAAACAGGATCTTTCGATTTGTTCGAGAAAAGGAGAGTTGTAATTTTTCTTTTTTTCTTTGATTTTGTTGTAACCGGATCTTATAAAAAGACCGGATCTTTTGTAATCGAAAAACTATTACTTGAGAAAGCAATGACATCAATGAAAACAACTTTCACCGCGAACAATATGCAAAGGGGAAAATAAACAAGAAACAATATAAACAAATAGTGGACACAAAAATCAATCCAAACACAATAGTATGATCACAGAGTTCGGACCTTTCATCCTACGTCTCAGATCCCCACTCCTGGGGAGAAATCCACTATCACAACTGGGTTTTCTACGCTCACCCGAATAACGTTTACACCTCACAATTTTGTTTTCTAGTTTACCGAAAACTTTACAACACACACAATTATAATCACACTCTACACCCTCTAAGTGTTGGTCTTTAGCTCGTGTTTCCCTCAAGTGTTCAAAATTACGACCTACCTCTAGGCATTACTACCGACGCCACTCCTCTAGGGACAACCCCGTCTCTCACCACACACTCCTCTCGGTGTACAAGTGTGATACAACGTGTAACTCACAATAAAGCTTAATTACAATAAAATGTTCTCTAATTGGATGAGAACTCAATGTAAGCTCAATCTCACAAATCTCAAACCCACAACCCAATATATGATGTATGAAATGCTACAAGCTCAAATAAGGTGTGTGTGATAAAATGAGTATAAATAAAATCTAACTCAATTACCAAACTAGCAATAATAAGAATATAAAAAATCAATAATAAATTACTAGAGAAAAGAGTTAGAAAAACTTTTTATAAACACAAAGAGGTTGAAGAAGATTGAGGATGAATTTCTCAATTGAAAATGCAAGCCTTCTCTTTGTAAACTCAAACTTAGAACCTTAAACAAACTTTAAACACTTTAAACTCCTCTTTAAAACCCTCTTCAAAAACTTAATTCTGATGAGAACAATATGGGTTTATATAGGAAGAAAAACCAAGACACAAAATCTAAACGAATTCAGCAAAAGGCAAAAAAACAGAAGGCTGGAAAAACTATATGTTGGGCCGTCAGTCGACTTACGGGTTTCATCAGTCGATTGATTAGCTGACCGTTGTAGGCATTTACCAGCTCATCAGTCGACTGACGACCTTTATCAGTTGACTAATGGATCATCAGTTGACTGGTCAGTCGACCATAACAAAACAGAAAATTTTAAAGGTTGCAGGCATATTTTCTAGTCGACTTATCAGTCGACTGATATCATCAGTCGACTGATATCATCAGTCGACTGATATCATCAGTCGACTGATATCATCAGTCGACTGATCAGTTGACTAACAATAGGTTATAAGCCTGAAATAATTTTTAAAAATAAATTTTAAATTTCTTTTAAAAATAGCAAATAAATTCCAAAAAATATAAAACTTTGGGAAAAGTTTATAAACATGATTATGAGCGTGTTGGAAAAAGAATTTTTTAATTTTCTCTTACCATTTGTGAAATCTCAGAAATATTCAAAAACACTGAAATACATGTTTAATAAAACATGTGATTTTTGATTTTTGACTCAAAACAAGTTTTGAAAACTTATGGAATATTTATATGGACATATAGAAGATGTTTATGATGTATATATAGTCCAAAACATATTAAAACATATTTTGCATAAAAACTTCTATATTTGAGAATATTCATAAATAAAATGTGTGTGTATATTTGAGCTTATAGAATTAACACACATTATATAAACCTTAAACTAATTTATCCAAGCTTGACAGATCTTTATTGTAGCTTGTCTTGGTAAACATGGAAGAAGCTTAAACTTGGATCTTGACTAGTATGCATATGGTTCACTCCGATATTTCACCAACCTCCTTTTGATCTCATCGTGATGGCGCAATCTAACCAACCTCCAACTTATTATTTGTCTAGAATACCTAATAAGAAAGCATAAACACTAGACAAACAATATTAGGAATTATTTGTAATCATCAAAATAAGATTAGAAGATGTAGGCTCATTACATGAGACCTAACAATCTTCTCCTTTTTTATGATGATAAATAAGCTACACAAAGAGTATATAAGATATACAATAAGACACAATACTCTTAAAGTATACTCACAATCCACTTGTTTCTCCCCATTTGGAAACATCAAAATGGGGAAAAAAAGAATAAGAGAGCGAAAGCTCTCCCTATCAATAAACACGGGTGAGTATAAACCATAAAAAGAAGGGATTGCTCCCCCTATTAAAATGCCATATGAAAAATGTGCAATTATGAACATGGTAAACAAATATAAGTAAACATGGATATAGAATATCCTAAACACAACTCACATTAAAGAAGACCAAGTAAACACATATGTATGTATCATGAAGATAAGGTGCCACAAGAGTCTAAAACATAAAACCTAAAAGATTTCAAAAAATTAAAAGAAAATCAAAATTTAAATGATTTTAAAAAATTACAAATTATCCACCATAAAACATGATTGATTGAGAGCATAAATAGACATATAAAAGGTGTCTCAATTGTTGACCCTATAGTTTTGATGATGATTTGACAAACAATTTATTACTAATAAGTTTTCTAGTGTTTGTGGTTTATGTTCTCTTTTCAGGTATTTCAACACAACGTTAAAGATTCAAGTTCATCTACGTGGATTTACCTAGGTATTTGTTTAATTTACTTACATATATTGTATGATGATATCTAAGCTCAATATATATACACTTAACACGATTTTTGACGTTTTCTATCATATAGATGATTTTTCATTAAACGTTGTTAAAATATCTTTATCTCTTGTTTACAGCTCTCTCATACTTTATTATATACATATAATATATGCACAATATATATATGAATATTTACAAGTCCTATATCAACTTTCACTTTCATAAAAATATAGGTTTTCTAAGCATTTTCCAAAACAGGTAGTTTTCACAAACGAAATTTGTTTTTCCAAAATTTCCTTTTCGAACATGTTCATTTCATCATTTACAAACTTTTCCCAAAGTTTCACTATTTTTGGATATGATTTGATATTTTTAACAAATTTTCAAAACTGCCCAAAACCTGTCTTTTCGCCATATCAGATTTCGGTCGACCGATACGGTCGACCGACGGTAGTCTGGTTTCTGAGAATATTTTGAAGAGTTTTTTGGTCGACCGGAATTTCCGTCGGCCGACCGAAATTTTCATTCGGTCGACCGAAATTTGCGTCGGTCGACCGCCAGCTTCAAAACATGTTTTCTCAGGGTTTTTGAACTAATCGGTCGACCGTACCGGTCGACCGACGAGCTGACAAAATGAGCCTAATGGCTAGTTTTTTTAAATGGACTTTTTGGTCTTTTTCTTATTTCCAGCTGTTGTATTAGGGTGCTATATATACCCCATTGCTGCTCTTCTTCTCCATCAATCAAGAAATCTAAGTTTACTGTTTAGCAAGATATTAATCACGATTAAGAGCTGTTTAAGAAGTGTTTCGTTAATCTGTTTTCAAGAGAAGGTTTCTACAACAAGAAGAGGCTCTCTTATTCCATTGGGATCATATTCTTCAGCTCCTCTTGTTTATTGAGAAGTTTTTCTAAACTCTTTCCATATAGCTTATTATCTTACTTTCAATTGATTAGCTATATTCATTAAGTTATTTATTGGTTTTGATTCACTATTATCACACACACTTATTGAGCTTGATATTTCCATATTATATGTTGTGGGTTGTGAGGTGTGATTTAGTGAGTGTGAGCTTCATTGTGTTCTCACTTGTTAATTGAGAACAAATCATTGTACTTAACTTTTATTTGTGAGAATCACTTGTAATACACTTGTACACCGAGAGAAGTGTGAGGAGAGAGAGACGGGGTCAAATCCAATAGGAGTGGCGTCGATTGACGAACCTAGGGAGAGGTTGTAATCGAGCACTTGAGGAGGAGGACACGGGCTAGATTCCTACACTTAGTGTGTAAAGTGTGATTGTTGAGTGATTGTGTAAATCCCCCCCCCCCCCCTCTAGGGTCTAACATCAATATCCAATCATAAAACATTATTTGGATATAAACAAAAGTATCTCATGAAATCAAAAAAAAAATCATTAACCTCATGAAGGTTCAAATAAAAGTCTCAAATGATACTAAAAGAAATTTAAAGTGTATATATTGTAACATTTTCGACAAAAGGAAGAGAGGTGAGTATAACAAGCTTTTGAAACAAGTTTCAACCCAAATAAAGCTTTTAGCATTCGGTAAACCTCCCGGGGTGTTGCTCAAACATATAACCTCTCATATGCAAATACAAAACAAAGTATATATCTAAAAAGTGTTTGATCAATAGAAGAAATCTTTTTTGTAAAACATGATCAAACCTCATAAGGAATACATTATAAACCACAACTAGATGATCCGGAAGCTCAAACACATAAATGTCATCATAAGAGTGATTTAAAATGATCCTATAAACCTAAACACATAGTTCAATCTAAAAAAAATTGAAAACAAGGTATAATAACAAATAAATTATGTTTTAGCAAAAAAAATCATCTTGATAAAAATCGTATCAATTCATAAGGATGAAAACATGAAAATCTATGAAAGAGAATCATGAAAAAATATGAATGATAATTTTTCAAATCAAATACCAAGTATAGAAATGTTTTCAATTTTTTTTACAAAACTTTAAATAGAAAACATCTTTAAGAAGATGAAAAACTAAAAAGTTAAAGAATTCATTCTTAAAGATTAAACATGTTTTGATACCCAATTACTCTTGGTACCTAAGAGTCTAGGGACATGACCCCTATCATTAAAACTCAAGGCCCTTGGGTTATGAACCCATTTGGGCGTGTATGGTGCACGGATACGGTCAAAACAAAATTCATATACGTGACCTTTTCGATTGCAATGTGTGCAAAGAAAGGGTCTAAAAGGTTTGTGTTGACCAAGTGGTGGTGCACGGAAATCATTTGCAAACAAATGTAATTTATTTGAAGATTTTTGCAAATTAGAAACATTTCTCAAATCAAAATAAAATTTCATCAAATGACCAAAACGACCACAAAATTCACACTTGTACACATGAGCATGTTTATGATATGCAATATGTGCATGTGCATGTGTATGAGATGAATTGGTTTGATGGGATGCACAAGGATCAATATATTTAGGCATGATGGGTTTTTGTGCATCATAACAAAACTTAGCAATATGGTCTTTTAGGCCGCAAATAGAACACTTGTAAGTTTTGTTCTACATGTGTGCATAGCGAATAGGTTTCTTAGAAGCATTTTTGTGGGACTTTGCACACACGTCCATAAGCTTTTATTGTTGGCAATGCATGTAATTAATGTTGAATCTAAGGATGATATGCGTTTCTTTATTTGATTCAACTCATCATTTGAAATATGTGCATTGTCACAAGAAGTAGAGCAAACAAGAGCGTCTAGTTTATTTTTATTAGCTTCTACTTCTAACATGGTATTATTCTTATCATGTGTCAAACTTGCAATATCCAATCTTAATTTTTTATTGCATTCTTTAAGATTAATATTTTCATTTGCAATGAAATCAAACTTTGATACAAGGGACTCATGATTGGATTTTAATTGAACATGCTTGCTTTTTAGATCTTTAAAATTATGTTTCAATTTATTATGGTTATGCAATAATTTTTCATATTCATGTGCGAGTTTATCAAATGTAAAATCATCATTGTTATCGGACTAGCTTACCACATTAGGGCTCTCGCCTAGTGGACGTGTACATGAAGATGAAGCTCCTTTAGAACTTGAAGCGGAATCCTTCAAAGCTTGTCGGATTGCCTCCAAGTCTCCTTGATGTGCTTCTATAAATTTCTACAACGTATAAGCACTATCAAAAGAATCAAGTTTGTTAGCGAATGATAAGCCAAAGGCATCAAATTAGAAATTTTAACAAAGACTTGTTCAATGCAAACATTCTATTATCATTAGTACTCCACTTGGATTTTTCCGTAGTGGATACAATATAAGCACATTCAATAATTTTTCATATATCGATATTTGTAGATCTAGAAAAAATGTTAAATCTAGCACACCATTGTTCATAGGGAAAATTACTAATTCTAGGAGCAATATTAATAGCATAACCAAGACTAGGTGCACCGTGCATGTCCATAAAATTATGCAAGCAAGAAGAAAATATCAAAACAAGATTAGCAACAATAAAAAGAATAAGAGATCTTTAACTCAAGGTGGTTAAACCTCAAATCAAAGAGAACCAAGCTCTAATACCAATTGAAAGTACCCTAGAGGGGTGCGGGGTGAATATGGTTATTTCTAATCTTATTAGATATTAATTCCGATTAAAATTAATCAACAAATATATCCTAACAAAGATGATATTCAATAAGATATATGCAAGGATATATATGCAAAGGGGAAAAAAACAAGAAATAATATAAACAAATAGTGGACACAAAGTTCAATCCAAACACAATAGTATGATCATGGAGCTCGGACCTTCCGTCTTACGTCTCCGCTCCCCACTTCCGGGGAGAAATCCACTATTACAATCGGATTTTTTACGCTCACCCGAATAACGTTTACACCTCAGACTTCGGTTTTCTAGTTCACCAAAAACTTTTCAACACACACAATTACAATCACACTCTACACCCTCTAAGTGTTGGTCTCTAGCCCGTGTTTCCCTCAAGTGCTCGGAATTATGACCTACCTCTAGGTATTACTACCGACACCACTCCTCTTGGGATAACCTCGTATCTCACCACACACTCCTCTCGGTGTACAAGTGTGATACAATGTGTAACTTACAATAAAGCTCAATTATAATAAAATATTCTATAATTAGATGAGAACTCAATGTAAGCTCAATCTCACAAATCCCAAACCTACAAACCAATATATGATGTATGAAATGCTACAAGCTCAAATAGGGTGTGTGTGATAAAATGAGTATAAATAAAATCTAACTCAATTAGCAAACTAGCAATAATAAGAATATAAAAATTAATAATAAATTGCTAGAGAAAAGAGTTAGAAAAACTTGTTTATAAACAAAAAGAGGTTGAAGAAGATTAAGGATGAATTCCTCAATTAAAAATGCAAGCCTCCTCTTTGTAAACTCAAACTTAGAACCTTAAACAAACTTTAAAACACTTTAAACTCCTCTTTAAAACCCTCTTCAAAAACGTAATTCTGATGAGAACAATAGGGGTTTATATAGGAAGAAAAACCAAGGCACAAAACTCAAACAAATCGAGCGAAAGACAAAAAAACAGAAGGCTGGAAAAACTAGCCGTTGGGCCGTCAGTCGACTAACGGATTTCATTAGTCGACTGATGAGCTGACCATTATAGGTATTTGCTAGCTGATCAGTCGACTGACGACTTTTATCTATCGATTGATGGATCATCAGTCGACTGGTCAGTTGACCAAAACGAAACAGAAACTTTTGAAGATTGTAGGCATATTTTCCAATCGACTTATCAGTCGAATGATATCATCAGTCGACTGATCAGTCGACTGATAACAGGTTATCAGCCTGAAATGATTTTTTAAAACTAATTTTAAAGTCCTTTTAAAAATAGCAAATAAAATCCAAAAAATGTAAAACTTTGAGAAACGTTTATAAACATGATTATAAGCTTGTTGGTAAAGGAATTTTTCAATTTTCTCTTACCATTTGTGAAATCTCAGAAATATTCAAAACACTAAAATACATGTTTAATAAAACATGTGATTTTTGATTTTTGACTCAAAACAAGATTTGAAAACTTATGGAATATTTATATGGACATATAGTATATGTTTATGATGTATATATAGTCGAAAACACATTAAAACATATTTTGCTTAAAAACTTCTATATTTGAGAAAATTCACAAATGAAATGTGTGTGTATATTTGAGCTTATAGAATTAACACACATTATATAAACCTTAAACTAATTTATCCAAGCTTGATAGATCTATATTGTAGCTTGTCTTGGTAAACATGGAAGAAGCTTGAACTTGGATCTTGACTAGTATGCATAGGCTTCACTCCGATATTCCACCAACCTCCTTTTGATATCATCGTGAGGGCGTAATCCAACCAACCTCTAACTTATTGTTTGTCTAGAATACCTAACAAGAAAACATAAACACTAGACAAAAAATATTAGGAATTGTTTGTAATCATCTGTTGACCTCTTTGTTTTGATGATATTTAACAAACAATTTATCACTAATGTTGTTTGTCTAGTGTTTGTATTTATCTATTTATTGTATACAAACAACATGTTGGAGGATGGATGGAATCAAGCTTTCACGATCATATCCAATAGAGGTTGGCAGAACAGTGGTTGAAGCCTTTCAATTCAAGTTGAAGATCCAAGTTTAAGCTTCATCCATAAGTATAGCAAGATAGAGCTTCATTGAAGATCACAAGCTTGGGTATAATTAGTTTAGGAGTTTATATTATGTGTGTTAAGTACTTTAAGCTCAATATCATATACACATATTTTATTGGTTTCTATGTATATATATAGTTATATATATATATATATATACACATTTTGGCTTTTGGTTTATCCACAAACAAAGTTTTTACAAGCATATAAATAAACATTTATATTCATACATGTTTGTTTTTATGTGGATAAGTTGGTTTGTTTTAATTTCATAGATATGAAACAAATATATATTCATATACATACTCATATGTTTCATATTCCATTGTATTTATGAAAAAAATTGTATTCATTATTTATAAACTTCATAACAATAGTTTATATCTTCCTTTAAGTCTATAAAATCAGTTTATAGAGTTTCAAAACTTGGTTTATGTCAAAACATCAAAGTTCAAGTATCTCATGTTTTTATGTTTTGGACATATTTGCAATATGATGATATTTTACAAATGCGAGATGTTTTTTGAAAACCAGTTTTTGTAACATATATATTATCATGTTTATAATTATTTCCCAAAGTTTTACATTTTTCTGATTTTATTTGCTATTTTTAAAAGAGGTTTGAAAATCAGATTTTTATTTAAAACAGGCAGTGTGCATGTCTTGAGTCGACTCATGAACAGTGTTGAGTCGATTCATAAACTGTTGTGTAGTTTACATTTTGTTTCTGTTGAGTCGACTCATAACATCATGAGTCAACCCAGACAGGATGAGTCGACTCATGCCTGTCATAAGTCGACTCATAAACTGTGCTGGAAAGTATGTTTTGTTTCTGCTGAGTCGACCCATGATTTCATGAGTCGACCCATGCATGATGAGTCGACTCATAAATTTTATGAGTCGACCAATAAGTTAGTTTTTAGCCTGTAATGGCTACTTATGAGTCGACTCATGAATAATACTGAGTCGACTCATAACACTGTAACAGCTATATTTCCTGACTATACTGTTTTTTGGGTTTTTGGTCTTTTTGCCTTGTTTTCTCTTGGCTTTAAGGTTCCTATAAATACCCTCACATATCCTTAGTTCCATAACATCCAAGAAAAGTTTAAACAAGTTTTTAAAGGGTATTTAAGTGTGTTTAAGTTTGGTTTAAAGTTTGTTTGGTTTATGAAGAAGCTTTCACAAGTGGAGGAGATCATCTATATTGTTTGAGCTCCATTTTAATCCATCCCTCCATCTTGATTTTTAGAGAAGAATTTCTAAACTCAATACTAGCCTTGTATTAATTATTTGTTGTTTATCATTTTCATCAAGCTAGGGTTTTACATTGAGTTTATAATTGTTTTTCTCATTGCTTACACACACAACCATTGAGTTTATTGTATTTTCATACTTAGTATAATTTGGGTTGTGAGGAGTTGTAGCAATTGAGAGTGAGCATACATTGTGTTCTCATCTATAATAGAGAACAATCATTTGTTGTATTGTACTTATTGTGAGATTTACTTTGTATTACACTAGTACACCGAGAGAAGTGTGTGGTGAGAGACCGAGTCGCTTCCAAGAGGAGTGGGGTCGGTAGTAAATCCTAGAGAGAGATGGTAATTCCAAGTACTTGAGGAAAGACACGGGCTAGAGACCAACACTTAGAGGGTGTGGAGTGTAGTTACATTGTGAGATTGTGAATGTTGATCGGCGAGCATTGAAAACCGATATCGTGTGGTGTAAACGTTATTCGGGTGAGTGTAGAAAACCTGATTGTTATAGTGGAGATCTCCTTGAGGTGAGGTGCAGAGACGTAGGTCGTGGGGACCGAACTGCATGAACATATC
>NC_033797.1:92419379-92480401 GCF_001876935.1 Asparagus officinalis | reverse complement strand
TGCAATAAAATAAAATGAGTGTCTAGGCAAATTCAAACCGCTCCGGACCAGTTTTCTCCAAGAAACTTTAGGAAAAGAAGGCCTCATCATCTCATTAACAGCTATAGAACTAAAGGGGAGAGCAGATACCCTAAGGCAAAGACCGCTCCGTGAATCTGCAGTGTTGAATGATAGCTTGCCTCACCTCATCAAAAACTCGCCAAAATATAGTTGAGCCTCGCTGAGGTTAGCTTCTAAGCCTGACGCTTCTGAACATTTCTGAAAAAACCTGTAGCAGAAGTGTAATAGACCGAGTATCTCCTCTACGGAAGAGCAATAGGTCATCTATGTATGAAACATGAGTGATCTTGAGAGCTCCGCATTTTGGGCGACGCTTGAAATCTGGTTATCCATCAGTTCATCTCAATAACTGCTCAATTACTCCATCACCAAAGTGAAGATGAAAGGGGAGATGGGATCCCCTTGTTTGATACCTCTACCTCCAGCAAACTAGCCACATAGCTCTCCATGAACTTGAATAGAATAGTGAGCACCTCTAATACATGTCTTCACCCAGTGAATAAATCTGAGAGGAAAACCATATCCCTTCATGATAATCTTGAACAAAATCCCAATTCAATGTATCATATGCTTCTTAGATTATATTTACGACACATGTAGGGCTAATGTGCTGTCAGTCATGGTGCCTAACCAATTCTTGAACTAGAAGAATATTGTGTAAAATGTTTCTCCTCTTTACAAAAGCACCTTGGTTGAGGCCTACTACTTATTTCAACAAATCCTTCAGCTTATTAGTGAGAATATTTGAAATACATTTGTACTCCACATTACAACAAGCAATCGTCCAGAACTCCTTCCCAAACATAGGATGAAATTTTGAGTGTTGTTATAATACATTTTTACAGAGAGATCTCTTGGAATTCAATAAATCAAGCAGATTATTGATGGAAACCTTATCGCGTCACAATTGAGGGATTAGCAATTTCCTGAGTTGGGTGAGCCCCATGAATTGGCTTCAACCCAATCGAAAGCTATGGGGCTTAAGAAAGAATCAGGGATGCCGAAGGAGCTGACAATGCCTAGAGCATGGGGTCTCAGATCGCTGCACAACTTCATCACTTCTTTTTTTGCTGCAGCAAAGTTGCTAGGTGACAGTATCCCATACTGAAGGAAGGATGAGTCCTCTTCGATAGAAATCAAGGCATACATGGACCTTAACAATCCCAACACATCCTACAAATAATGAAAAAGACTAAGAGGTGAGATTAAGCATATACATCTGCTTTTTAGTTGCATACTCGGACTAGCTAATCTAAGAAAAATACCTTCAATGGGTCAGAAGACAATATTTCTGCCTCTATGATAGTTTGCAATATAGTCCGCTCTGTAAAGGCTCTAGCTAACTCCTCGCCAAGTCGATAACTCTAATAAACAATAGGAAATAACAATGTCCCCAATAATGTACAACAGAGAAATAAATGGAGGAAAGCAATATGACCCCTTACCAGGAGGATGGCTTTCTCTTTACTTTCTCCCTGAGCTTGATATTGGGGAATTTCTGCAGCAAAGCGTCTCAACAGATGTCGTTCTCTCAAGTAGAAAACATCAGTCTGTTTTTCATATCAGAGTTAGTTCTATGGGATGAACAATTATAGATAGAAGAATAGTAAAGCTGTACCTGGAACTTGATGCTCCTAAGACTACAGCCTGTTAAATTATCTGAGATTATAGGGCAGGGATCATTCATGTGTTCCAATCCCAATACTTTAAATGGCGACTTCTTCCTCTGAGCTGCTATATATTCAGCGAGAAGTGCTTTGCTTACCTGATTCAATTTATATGATATCATAGAGCTCCACTGGCTTGTTTTAACTTGAAGAAAGAGTCAATCCAACAAAAAGCTATTGAAAATACCTGTTGCATCAGTAAATTATTGTCTCCCTCTAAGGTCGATTGTACATCAAATTCACCTTTCAAAATCCCAATACGATTCTCCGTCTTGATCCCTTGCCCTCCACAAGCCTCACAACATTCCTAACACGAAAAAGAAAATGCCAAATGAGCAAGATGAATCTTAAGTTGCAAAAGATATGAAACTTAACCTATGTAGCATGCAAACCTGTAATGTTCTCATGTTATGCCAAGTCAGTGTAGCTTTAAGAGCACTTGAATAGACATGCATGATTTTGTTAGTTTCTGGGGTCCTCTTCGCATAACTCTTCTTCAAGAAGTTGATAGCACAGCTCATTGCACATCTGTTCAAATATAAATACCGAATGAGCTTTTATATTATATATCAACTATCTATACACTTCAAAATAGGCATGAGTACTCAAAGAAATATAAAATGATAGGGTGAATTTCACAAAACCCTCTCAAGTTTGGTTAATGACATTTATAAAGTAGAGAGGGTCATCTAAAAATTGGCCAAAACTTGAGAGGAATTTTGTGAAATTTACTCAAAATGATAAACTATAAAGAATAGAGGGAAATTACGTTTTTGCAACAAGGGGCAGAAGACGCCGCTGATGACTAGGATAATCAAGCAGCAGAACCTCTTGACCGTCTGGTGTAATAGAGAAAGCTCGTCTTGTGAGTGCATATCTCACAGCTATAGCTAAACCTTGCTGGAACCATATATAAGATACAGGTCAGTAAAAATGCACCACAAGCACAGAAAAAGCAGAAAGTACACAGGAAGTGCTTACCTTTGATGAATAAATTGCAGTGGATGCAACATCTACACGACCAGATGTTAGGGGAGCCATGAAAGCCGCAAATCTCTGGAGAGAAGAAAAGTAAAGGTTTCATAAATAAATAGAAATAGGAACAAGAAATCATTCATAATTTTCTTCATCAGATATAAAATCCAGGGGAGTAATGAAAATGCTAATTACTACCTGTTCTGGGTTTTTTATTGCGCTCACATATTTCCCATCGGACAGTACATCAGCAACTGAGTTCAGCAAGTTCTCTTGGGGCACTCGCAGATTGTCAAACCTGAGTAAACCAGAATCAAGGATCAGCCAACATGAATTCTCCATCATAAAAGAAAGCACATCATTGAAAGTATGTTTGTTACCAAATACGTCCATTATCATTTCCATTCAATCCAATCTTATGACCACAATCAGCTATGTGTACATTGGGGCATATATTTCCATCAGCATCTCTAATCTGAGCTATAAATGCATGCACTCCTTCATTCGTCCCATTTATGTAGAGTAGAGAGAAGAGTATTGCGTGTGTAGCATTCTGCCAATAGTTAAGGGACAACCATGTCGAAGAATTACATCAGGGCAGCACAGAAAGTAGGTTGAAGGTCATGAACAGTAAAAAATTCTTACATTAGCAGAACCACCAACCCAGTATTTTTGAGCTGATTCACAGGGAGTGTTAATGACAAATTCTCCGGTCTCTTTGTCATATGTGGCAGTCGTCTCCATTCTCCGTATCTTGAAAACGGGAGAAAGTACATTATGAGACCAAGACAGTTATTGGTCAAGAAAATCAACTTGTTTAGAAAAGGGTTTTCTGCAGAAACCACCTTATAAAATAGGGTGAGATTACGAAAACCACCTTTAAATTTCAATTAAAACAAAAACCACATCTAAGGGCGTTCTAGTTGCAATTAGCCACCTTGACCTATTTCATGGTGACATCTTGATTGAAATATCAAAAATAACCACATGCCAACACATAATTTTGGTTTAGGTTTGGTTAAGAAGACATACCACGACATGTGTGGTTTTTATGGGCATTTTAGGAATTTCAATTGAAATTTCGTTGTAAAATATGTTAAAGTGGTTGATTGATACCGGAACCCTCCTTTAAGGTGATTTTATGTCTTAACTGAATTCTATAGGTGCTTTTTGTTTTCTCACCCTATTTAGAGTTGATCTCCGTGGGAGGAAAAAAAAACTATAGAACATGATTTCATAAATTCCACATACATCGCTGCCATGCCCCAATTCTGTCATTGCAAAGCAACCTTTGACTAGATACCTTTCAGTGTCTTTCAGCCACTTGTCATAATGTCGCTGTGTGCCCAAAAATTTAATTGCACCACCCCTGAAATTCATAAGAAAACTTAAGTACAAGTGGGCATAACAGCTACCTTGAGACTGAGAGCACTAGTGTGATCGCAAAAGCCAGGACACAAAGAGGTATCATTATTAGAGGTAAGTGCAGATTTAAATGAAATTACTCACCAATACTTTGCCAAGACAAATGCTATTTACAATAGCGTTAAAAATAACCAAATCAAGTATGCTGTCTTGTACATAAATTACAAAATATCCAACCATTCCAGTGCATAAGGACATGATAATTTGCACAAGCACATTACAATTGTCATGCATTCTTTACTCTTGTTTCTTGTTTTCTTCTTGTTAGGTTACACGCCTAATAATAACACCTCGAACGGAGACTAAATACACAAAATAAAGGCACAAAATCAAACACAGTACTCACAGATATACGTGGTTCACTCCTTCGGAGCTACTCCACGGTGCAACAACGCCAAATTCTTTTATATCCCAAAAGAATAGATCCAAGAGAACACTCTCTCTTGATCAGATACAATCCAAGAACTCTCACAAACTCTCTCTGTGTTTTCTCTTACTCTTTTATAAGAGGAGTTGTTACTGAGATGAGATTTCCTTAAGAGTTTAGGGCCCTATTTATAGTGTTTGAGAAACACTATGCACAAATAAAATATTATTAGTGGGACCCTCCACTAATAATAATTTATTGGTGGGACCCGCCAACTTTTTATTTTCTCAAATATTTCTGCAGCTTTCGGTCACCGACTCATTCTTTTGTCAAAGAATGTTGCTGGTCAAAAAGGCTGCGGCTGACAATCTCCCACTTGAAGATTTGATTGAATATCAATCATATCTTCACACCACTCTTGGTTGCATCATCCGAATGTTTTGTATCTTTGGCGTCTTGCACGGTCCTCAACATTCTCAACGGAGGCCATATGAGGCTGCACACAGCCTCACCTTCTCGAACGGAACTGGCTTGGTCAGCATATCCAACGGAGGCCATATGAGGCTGCACACAGCCTCACCTTCTCGAACGGAACTGGCTTGGTCAGCATATCGGCTGGATTGTACCTCGTCTCAATCTTCATAAACTTGAACTCGTTCCTGCTTTGCCATCTCCGTATGGCATGGTGCTTCACATCAACATGCTTGGTCCGAGCATGGAATACGTCGTTCTCTGACAAGTGAATGGCACTCTGACTGTCGCAGTGGATGAAGTATTTCTCAAAGCTTACTCCAAGCTCGAGAAGAAAAGCCTTCAACCATAGCAACTCCTTTGCTGCCTCTGTTGCAGACACGTACTCGGCTTCGGTTGTCGATAAAGCCACAGTATCCTGTAACTTGGATCTCCAACTTATCGCTCCACCACCCAAGATGAAGATGTAGCCGCTCGTACTCCTTCTCGAGTCTATGTCCCCGGCATAGTCTGCATCACAAAAGCCCTCTAGCTGTAAATCTGTCCTACCATACTCAAGACAACGGTCAAACGAGCTTCTCAAGTAGCGTAGAAGCCACTTGACCGCACCCCAGTGTTGTTTTCCTGGATTGTTCATGAAGCGGCTCATAACTCCAACTCATTGTGTAATATCTGGCCTCGTACACACCATCGCATTCATCAAACTCCCGACGACAGATGCGTATGGTATGTTGACCATGAACTCATGCTCTTCATCAGTCTCTGGTGCTTGGGTATTTGATAGCTTGAAATGACTCGCAAATGGCGAGCCCACTGGTTTAGCTTTCTTCATGCCGAACTTTTCAAGAATCTTCTCAATGTAGGCCTTTTGAGATAACCTCAGCCTCCGTGCTGATCTGCCTCTGATGATCCTCATTCCCAGAATCTGGTTTGCTGGATCCAGATCCTTCATCTCGAAGCACTCAGAGATACGCCCCTTGAGTTCCTCAATACGGGCCAAGTCGGGCCCTGTAATCAACATATCATCAACATAAATCAAGGGTATCACATAGGATTCGCCGTATCTCTTGATAAAGCAGCAATGGTCTGTGTCGCATTTGAGAAAACCGTTCTCCTTCATAAAATTTTCGAACTTCATGTACCACTGTCGCGGAGCTTGCTTCAGACCATACAAGCTCTTGAGCAGGCGACACACGAGGCCCTCCTTGCCTATTTCCTCGAAGCCCACTGGTTGATGCATATAGATCTCCTCCTCCAAATCTCCATGAAGGAATGCCGGAATGCCGTCTTCACATCCATCTGTTCTAGGTGGAGATCTCAAACTGCCACAATGCTCAGCACAGTTCGGATCGTGATCAACTTGATGACGGGAGCAAAAACATCAGAATAGTCTATCCCTGCTTTCTGCTCATTGCCCTTCACTACAAGTCTTGCCTTGTAGCGTCTCCGTCTATCAGCTTCATCCTTGACCCGATAAATCCACCGATTGTGAAGAGCCTTTCTCCCTCTTGGAAGTTTTACGAGCTCCCAAGTCTTATTCTTCATCAATGACTTTATTTCTTCCTCCATGGCAGACTCCCACTCGCCCCTGTAGGCGTATAAAATTGCTTATAGGTCCCTTAGCATAGCTCGGCATAAACCGACGAACCAACGAGGCGACGAGGTTGACGAAT
This sequence comes from Asparagus officinalis, assembly GCF_001876935.1. Taxonomy (NCBI): domain Eukaryota; kingdom Viridiplantae; phylum Streptophyta; class Magnoliopsida; order Asparagales; family Asparagaceae; genus Asparagus; species Asparagus officinalis. The sequence continues at coordinate 92,473,763 of NC_033797.1, read as the reverse complement.
CGCACGCAAGCAACGGAATACATCCATTCGCGTGCGGAATCAAACTAACGGGCTGAAGAGTCAACGAGTCATCCAACCAAAGGCGGACTCGGACGAATCACGATCGAATCAAGATCAGTTTCGGACTCGAACTCAGAAGTGGATTTATTGCCTAATCAGGAATCGGATCTACTGCCTAATCAGGAATCGGATCTACTGCCAAATCAGATCAACAAATCAGAAGTCTGAATCAACCACGAAACCGGACAAAACAACAAAACCCAACGCCTAAGGGGGGCTCGGCCAAGAGCCGAGCCACCCATGGGTGCTCGGCCCAGTGCCGGCCACCCATGGGTGGCCGACCCGGATCTTGGGACTTCGAGGACTTGCACATCCAGATCTGGTGCTCGACGATCATCAACGCCAAATAAGGCAGGAGTTCGAGAGGACCGGATCTCAGATCTACGCAGGCGTACTCCGGATCAAAGCTTGGCCTTTGATCCCGAGATTTGGACGATTATTTCCTTGGTGAACTAATCCTCCCCGGCTATTATTTCCTTGGTGAAATAATACCCGTTGTACTGCGTAGATCCGACCGGATCTAGATCTCGTGGTGGTCCACGGATAAACCCCGGCGCAGGCAAAGAACCCACAAAAGCGAGTGACCGCAAAACAGGAGCTCGCGATTTGTTCGACACAAAAGGAGAAAGTTGTAATCTTTGTTTATTTTTCTTTGATTTTTATTGTAACCGGATCTAAAAAAGACCGGATCTTTTGTAACTCAAAAAACTGTTATTTAAGATGACAATGGAATCAATTACAAAGAATGACACGATTTTTCCCGCGAACAATCTGGCGACCACAGTGGGAGCCGCCGATCTCGCTGTCGAGATCGGAGCGTCGCAGCCACGGATCTCAATCCCGATCGTGGAGGAGGTCGAATACGAGTTCGACCAACAGAAGTTCGAGGAATACTTGTCGTTCTCGTCCGGATCAACCTCCCCACGCAAGTCCAAGAAGTCCAAGTTCTCCAGGAGGAAAACTCGTTGGTATGAAGACGTTGAAAACACCAACGAAGATCTCGTCCCGTTTGATGCCAAAGTCGCATCGGGTGAGGTTCCTCCAATTCCCAACCAAGGCGGATCTACTCTGGCCAACCTTTCTGCCGCGGAAGGCGTGGTGACTCTCTCGAAGAGAGCCCGCCAAAGGCAACGTCAACGCCTTGCGAAACAATTCGCAAAGGCCATAGAGTCAGTTGACGGGATCCGCTACAACGTGGATCTGAAGAATAGGAGAGGCAAACAGCCTCAACAACTGAAGAATGGCGGTTCCTCCAAGCCGCCGACGAACGAATGGATCCGGGTCAAACGGAACCGTTCAACACTCGAAGAGCGCATCCGCAAACGCCGCGCACTATCAGCGCAGGCGCGGGCTCAAGCCGAAGAAGCCCGCAGGAGATTGCAGAAGGATGTGGCCAAGAAGCCGCCCCCAACCCGCAAAGTCTGGAGGCCGAAATCCGAAGTGGCGATTCAGGCCAAAGAGCAACCTTTGCAACCTTCGAAGCAGGTTCAACCTCCGGCGAACCAAACGAAGTCACCGACAATTCCCATGGCTACTCCGGGAGGTCACGCAAAATCACCCCGGAGAAAGAAGTCAGTTTTGGAACGCCTCGGTTCAATTCCCGGCGAAAGATGCAAAGCTCCAGTTCAAGAACGTTTGGGCCCGATGAAGAAGCGAGGCAAAGCTCCAATTCACGAGCGTTTGGGCCCGATGAAGAAGCCCAGAACGACTCAACATACTGGGGGTCGCCATCACCTCCAGCATGACAAAGACCTCAAGGCAGCTGCGCGCACCAATTTGCGCATTGAAGTCCAAGATCACGCCGAAAATTCATGCCCAAAAAGGCATGTTTTGAGGCGGGTAACCTTTGAAAGCCCAAAGAAGGCAAGTCAACCTCAGATGGAAACATTATCATCTGATAATGATAGTGTTATACCTGAGAAGGCGTGCCCGCACACGATAGGTTACTCTGACTGTCAAAATGACGAGTTGTACTATCGTGCTGGGGGTACGAACAGAACCAGAAAGAGGAGTCCCCGAGAACAGGAAACTCAGTGGCCCTGTTCCAAACTCATTCGGGCAGTATTGTCTGAATGCAGCTGCATCAAGGCGGTCCCCGAACGAGTTTCGGTTTTCGAAAGGCTCAGTACTGAAACGCCGAAAACAAGGCCTAGGCGTTTTCGACGAAAAAGAACGGTGGTTGAAGAGGGAGAATTTCCGAGGGTCACCACCAACATGACCAGCAGAGAGACATCGGCGCGGGACAATCTCGAATCGATTCTGAAAGCATCCCGGCCTAGAACCCGTCTGCAGTCCGGAACCATCAAGCGAGCAACCTATGGTAGGGTTCGGACAAGACTCCCATCAGAAGATGAAGAATCTGATGCTGGCTCCGCGGGTCCGATGCCGGTTCCGCGGTGGCGTCAGATAATACTGTATCCAGTGAGGGACAACCCCGCGAGGCCCTGATGATAAGTGCGGAGCAGATGGCCAAGATGCTTGAAGACGCTTTGGCTAAGCAGAAAGAAAGTTTCAAATTTGAGATGGAGATGGCCATGCAGCAGATGAGAGAAATGCATGACCAACAGATCCAAGCATTGGCGAACCAACAAGGCGAGCAGAATCGTCGTAACCCGGTTAATCTGGAAGATGAGGATACAAATGCTCAGAATACCAATGATCATCCTGTCAATGCAGGGGGTGGTAATGAGAATGCTAGCGAAAGCACAAACGAAAGTCTGAAGATCAAAAACCTCGAGAACAAGATCAATACGTTGATTTCTGCTCAAGAAACGAAGAAAACAGGCATTCCCTGTCCATACCCAAGAGAGTGGGAATCGATCCCATTTCCGGCGAAGTTCAACCTAATTAACTTCACGCCGTTTGATGGGAAGGGTTCACCCACTCAGCATGTGATTTATTTCAAATCACACCTGGGGGTAATCTCTGGCAATGAGCCTCTGATGGTGCGGTCATTCGTCGGCACTCTTCGCGGAGCCGCCTTCGATTGGTATCGCCGCCTCAAGCCAGGTAGCGTGAACAGCTGGGACGATATGGAGACCATGTTCCTCACCAATTTCTTCAACGATGACACCGAGATATCTATCGGATCATCCTTCAAGGATGAAGATGTTCCAGCTATCTTCGAATCCCTCCTTGAAAACAACAAGATCCAGCTACCACCTGTCGTAAATCAGGAGGAAGCTGACAACACTGCGGATCTGAAATACTGTGCGTATCCCACTAAGGATTGCTTCGCTCTCAAAAATAGCATCCAAACCTTGGTTGAAGCCAGTGTCATAACGCTGGGATAAGCCAGCTGAGAATCGCCACACTCCGAATAGTATATGAGTATAAACTACTTCTTAATACTCCAATAGGTATATGAGTCTAAACTGTTTCCTAGCATTGACGGGAAGTTCCTGGAGAATTTTTATATGTAATATTCTTAAGGATAACCCGATCATGTAACCGAATGCAATGATAAATCCAGCTTCGCGAAGAAGCTGGGGGTGGATGATTCATGTAACGGGAAGTTCCCGGAAGAATACTATATGTAATTTTCTTAGGGATAGCCCGATCATTACAAATAAAGTGATAAGCACTAAACCCAATGTGATTTGTATTCACTCTCACAGTCTACCTGGTCAAACCTTCCTATAGTTAGGGCCACAACCAAAGTCCCCTCTCGATTCCTTCCATGAACGAGAGGTCCACTTTCAAAAATTGAGCAATCAAACCTATAAAAGTTAGGATTGTTCCCAATCTCACTTAGTCAAACCTACAGATAGTTAGGACTAAGACCGAGTCATCCCGTTTCGATAAACGAAAGTTTGCCTTTGTTCCTTTTTCCTTTTTCGATAAACGAAAATCTGCTTTTGTTCTTTTTCCACCAAACCTATAAAAGTTAGGGTCGAATTTGGGCGTTCTCCTCAATGAATGAGAGATTCTTTTGATTTAAATGACCAATCCTATAAAAGTTAGGGCCGTTTGAACCTTTCCGATTCTCGGAGTGGAGATCCCACTCTTAGTTTCATCTTTTTCGGAGTCTGGGGGTGGAGATCCCACATTGAGTTTCCTTTCCAACTGGAGATAGGATATAAAATTCTTCCTCTTCAGCTTTGGGAGATAGGATATAAAATTCTTCCTCTCCCGTATCGGGTTCGTCTTTGCCCCAAGAGAAGACACCACTTTTCAAACTTTTAAAGTCCGTACGTCATACGCACGAGGAATTTTATCCCGAATCCTAAGCAGGGATAAGTCTGCGCCTAACACGCGCTGCCGGTTTAGTCTTTCTCCGTAGAAAAAGACACCGGAGTTCGATTTTGGGGTATCCTATCCTGAAACCTAAGCATGGATAAGTCTGCGCCTAACCCGCGCTGCCGGTTAGTTCTTAACCGTAAAAAGAAAAAAACCGTTAAAAAGAACACCCGTCCGCATATTCAACATTGTGGTAGGTTGTTATTAATAACACCAAAATCCATGCCTTACACGCATGGGGAATGTCATCCTGAATCCTAAGAAAGGATATGCCGACGCCTAACACACGTCGCCGGTTTAGTCTTTCACCGATTGAAAAAGACACCAAGGTCTAAACTTGGGGAATTTTATCCCGAAGCCTAAGTAGGGATGAGTCAATACCTAACACGTGTTGTCGGGTAGCCTATTCCCGTAACAAGGACGAAGCCTATGTATTCAAAATCATAGCATTAAGTCTAAGAGAAGCAATTTCTTTAGCGCAACGTTACATGCGAACGGATTTAGACAATCCGCATGCTAGCCCGACTCAAACGGTAGTCGGTAAAGGCTAATCAAATCCGTTAAAGGCTGAGGATTTGCTAAAAATCCTAAGCCAACGTCTCATATGTTTGCGTCAAAAGTTGGTTTCGTTGTGGAATTCATTATATCTTCGGTCGATTACAATAAATTCAAAGTAACTTATAGCGACGGAAAATTCCGTCGCTATTATTCCGTAGCTAAAACCTCATTTTCCACTAGTGATTTGGATATGTCCATGAGGTGAAGTAGATATTTTATATGCGCAAGAGATAACTTATATACGTAGGAGATGAGCTTGGGGATGAGCTTGTGTGTTTAGTGTGTTTTCATGAAATATACAGGATTGGTAGTCTTGTGGATTTTGTTTTTTGCAAAATCCACGGGACTAGTAGTCCTGTTTACTATGCGTGCATGTTTTTGTGCACGTACAGCAAATAAACAGGACTACTAGTCCCATTTATACTGGTCCTATAATATTCACCGGACTTGTAGTCTCATGAACTCTCAATTTTGGAGATAAGTTTCATTAAAGACCCTCAACTTCACGAGCAAAAATATTAGTCAGTCATTATCAAATTGTTTGCACATATTTCGTCAAATCCTTTAAAATTTTGAAAATTACTTCATCAAGCTTAATATTAGTCTATGAAATCTTTAGAGGTTTGGAATTACCCTCCTAAATGTCTATAATTAGTTGAAATTACACACTAAAATCTCTATTGCTAATTACCCCCTTAAATTTATAAATAGACCCCCAAATGTTTAAAAAATATGAATGGACCCCCAAATGTTTAAACAATTTCAATTTCCTCCCTCAAATTAATGTTCATATTTTGAATTTAGTCTCTCAAATGAGTTTATAAAAACTTAAATTAGTCTCTTAAATAATTGAAGATTTGGACTTACTCCCTTAAAATTTCATAATTAGTCCCTCAAATCTTTATAAATTTTACAAATTACTACCTTATATTTAAAAGTGGTCATACTTCTGAATTTTAGACCCTCAATTGGTGGTTAATCTCACCCCACTTATTTTTAACAAATATTTTGTCCTATTTGAGTGGTAAGTACACCATGGTGACCACAACCATGATTTCTTTATTTTTTTTTGAACCAAATACTAGAGAATGAGGAAATCAAGTCACACATCAACTACTTTCTTGTCTTTTCAATTTGAACCAAACTAAAGAAAACGATGGAAAGTAATTATACCCATTTACTTTACAAAACAAACATAAGAAACACTCTTCCAAGAAAGTGAGGGAAACACCAAAACTTGAAGGAAAGTGGGTTTTGGAAACTGAAGAAATGTAACCAAACAGCCCCTAAGTAAGGGGCATTCGGTCCGGATACATCTCAAATATGATACTTATCATATCCATATCCGCTTACCCATCTCGGATATGGATACAGATATGGATATATCTCGATAAGGAAAATTTATAACCATATCCGCTAAAATCAGATATGATTACAGATATACATGCCGATATATAAGCGGATATGCATATAGATAAAAAATAGATATGAGAAAAGTAGATAATATTGAGAAAAATATAGTTCATGTGATACAAAAGACTTCGTTAATATCTTCATTATAACTAAAAAGTTAAGATTAGACATCTTGATCATCAAAATTAACCACAAATCCATAATCTAAGAATCAAAACTATCGTAAGAGTATGAGTAATATGTATTCGGATATTTCGGATACGGATACGGATATTTCATTACAAAACCATATCCGTAACCATATTCTATCGGTTATAGACTTGAGTAACCATATTCATATCCTAACGAATATGATTACGGATATTCCCTCGAATATGGATACAGTTTAGCACCCTAACCCTAAGACTGTTTGGTTGGAGAAAGTATCCGGTACATTATCTATACCACATCATCCATACATTTATCCACTTAATTATTGACACGTGTTAATTAAAATACCATGTCACTGGCTCTCCCTCTCTCTTCCTTTCCTCTTCTCTTCTCTCTTTACTTCTACCGCGTGCTTCCAATTCGAGATTCAAAACCAACAGGTTGCCATTTCTTCGCCTGCGATCATTAGACAATTTAGCGAGACTCCGTTGCCAATCAAATACGCTTTTGGCATAGTAGATCGTTGCCACGTATAATCTATCATTGAATATTCAATTCAGTTAATCTTTTATCAGTTCACTCACTATTTGCAAATACACTGTAGCAAGATAGTAGTAGTTTTCCTTTGGAAATATTTAAAATATGATTGTTGTATAAAAATCATGTTTATGCATAAACCCTTTTTAAAGGGCTTCTTATTGCAATCAATTACCTGAGCCTAATTTTTAGTTTAATTTTTACCATTATTGATCTCATCTAATCTCAATTAATGACCATCTCTCTAATGTATCAAGTGATAGATGGTTTTACTAAAATTGATCCCTCTACCATCCCTCTATCATAATTGATCAATTTCAGTAAAACCATCTATCTCTTGATACATTATTATAGGTTGGAGTATATTCAAATATTTTGAGATGTTAGGGGGATGGATAAATTTTACATAGTAAAAAATTACATCATTTTCTAGAATTCTCACAACCGGGTGAGAAAAAAGTTTTATTGATAAAGAGGAGTGATATAAAATACCGTAATGTGATCAGAGTTTTTTTAAATACCTTATTAGTAAGGATAGTCTATACCATTTGAGGATGGATAGAAGGTTAAATTAAAAGATTGTAGTGTTTGGGAGAGAGTTTCATCATCTTTGTCTATGTAAAAAGTTGTACAGAGAGGATTTTTGAGAGAATATGAGAGTTTGATTATATATTATATGGAGAACATTTTTGAAAGAATATGAGAGTTTGATTATATATGTGAGATTGAGAAATTGAGAGACAAGAGTTGAGTGGTTCATCTTGTAGTTTTTTCTGATACTTAGTTGATTTTCTCGTATTATGGTCTATGAATATAGATTAAGTTAGTCGGTTTAACCACATAAAGCTTGGTGTTCTTCTTCTTGGTTGTGAGTATTTTCTATCTTGTGAATTGTAATTGATTTTCGGTTGTGAACATCATAGTAAGGGGACTAAAATTCCCAACAAATAGTATCAAAATGATGGTGATGAATCTAAGACTGAGTTCATAAGATAACATCATGTGAAATCGAATATAGGCGCTACGAGAATTAAGATAAAGAAAAAAAGGTGCGAGCTTTATGCAAATTCGGGTGAAATATGAGGATACTTCTTCCAGATCTAGATCTACATAGATTTCGGTAGCAAATAGCAGAGGTCATTAGATCACCAATGACGAAGGCCGCCCGAGAGAGAGAGGTGTGTCTGGCGAGTGAAGAAGTCGATAGGCAGTGTTGTAGACAGGGGTCACAAACAACATGCGGCATGCATGAAAGGCGTGAGGAGAACGAATGGTTTTGTTCTTGAAGAAAGAAAGAAGACACATGATCTTCACGTGAGAGATTGAGTCAGGGTCCATAGGAGGAAAAGATAAAGAGGTAAAAGTCGTGAAAGTTCTAGTTGCGTTGGGCCCGTGTGAATACTTGTAAGGGCTCGTTTGGTTTGACAGAAGTACTGAAAGTAGGAAATATATTAAAGAAGTAACTTCTAAATTTATGAAGTAGGAAGAAGTGGAAGTAGTACCTTTTTTTGTTTCACATATTTTTTTGAAGTAGTAAAAATAGTACTTCTTATTCTTCATTCTTTTTTCTTTTTTTTTTTTTGTTTGGATAGTAATGAAAAGTTGTTAGGAAGTAACTAATAAAGGGAATATTATTAAGAAAAATTATTTATTTCCCAATTAATATGCATTTTTCCTACTTCCAAGCTACTTCTAAGTCTTGAAGGGTGGAAAAATATTTTGGAAGTAAGTGTGAACAGCGAGACACAATTTGTTTCTCGTTGGAGGCCACACCCACGTGAACAGGGAGACACAATTTGGGTCTCCCTGGGGGCCACACCCACGTGAACGGCGAGACGAAAATGTGTCTCGCCACCCTCCCGCGTGAGACAGCTGACGGGATTTCCAGATCTAATTTTTTAGGCTGGTTTTTTCTGTTATAAATAGGAGTCTTCTTCTAGGGCTTTTTAGAGGAGAAAATAGAGGGTTTTGATGGCTAAAAAAGAGAGAGTTTTTCAGATCTAAAAAGGTGAGATCTTGAGAAGAGAAAAAAGGAGAGCTTTGAGAGATTTTACAAGAGAGAGGTCAATTTCTTTTGGGTAAAAATCAAAGCTTTATCTTTGGGATGAGCTTGTGGGTTGTACAAGTCGTTGGTAGTCTTCTTCATAATAGAATCTCCCTTCACCCCCTCCCATGGACGTAGGCAAGTTTGCCGAACCACGTAAATCTCGTATCTTTACTGTTTTCTGGGTGTTGGCTATTGCTTGTTGGTTTCCTCGATATTCATACCTAGATCTAATATTGAGAAGAGTGTATATCTCACCTAGTTGAGATATATTACTTCTGTTCTTATTTTCTTTGTGAAACAGAAATATACAGGTTGACTTGAGCTTTTGTGAAAATAAAAGCCAGAGCTTTCTCTCAGGTTATATCGGTTCCGCGGCATGTGGGCGTGACTCAGTGACCAACAATTAGTATCAGAGCCCCTTGATCAGATTGGCAGTGGTAAAGCTTCTGATTTGAGGGGGTTTGGTATTGTGTGGTGCACATAAAGTATTTATTAGAATTTTCGAGAGAAGCGGTTTACTAAAACAAGCGGAGAATGGCGTCTACAAGTAAAGCAATTAAGTGGGAAAGTATGAGATTGAAAATTTCAATGAGAATAATGATTTTCCATATTGGAGGATGCGGATAAAAAACTCGTTAATTTCACAAAAATGCATAAGGCTTTGGCGGGAAGAGAAAAGAAGCACAAAAATATGTTAGATGAGGATTGGGAAGAGTTAGATCTCGAAGCACGAGCATTGATTATCATATGCCTTGAGAGTGATATTGCTTTCTTGGTGGATGGAGAGGAAACAGTTGCGGATGTGTGGTCAAAGTTAGAGAGTACCTTCATGATAAAGAATCTAACAAATCAGATATACTTGAAATCTAAATTGTATACTTGCAAGATGGAGGAAGGTTCATCAATCTGGGAGTACATCAACAAGTTTGATAGGATCATATCGTATTTGAAGGACATTGATGTGATAGTAGAAGATGAGGATTAAACACTTCTACTACTTCTTTCTTTACCAAAGTCTTATGAGAACCTGGTACAAATATTGATGCTTGTAGGAGACAGTTTGAAGATAGATAAGACTAGAACGGTGCTTCTGGCGGGTGATCTTCGGAAAATTATAACTAGTGATATGGCCACTAGTAGTAACAAGGAGCAAGCACAAGAATTGTTTGTAAGGGGAAGGGGCAATGAGCGAGGAAAATGCAAGGGAGGAAAGTCTAGATCGAAATCGAGACCTCTTGCGGAAAGACCGTGTTTTAAATGCAGTGAGCTACGGCATTTCAATGTTAACTATCTTAACAAGAGAGTAGGTGGGAAGAAGAATAATAATAAAACTTAGAGGAGAGAAGGCAAGGAAGAGGTAAGTTACGTCTCAGAGGAAGAGAGCAATAAAAAATGCTATGTCGTTATGCGTGGTGAAGATATCTCCGGGAAGTGGATTATTGATTTGGTTTGATCTTACCATATGTTCCCAAATAGAAAGTGGTTTACTACCTACAGAAGTATTAATGGTGAAACCGTATTGATGGGGAATAAGCATGATTGTAAAATAGTGGGGCTTAGCGATATTAAGATCAAGATGCATGATGGAGTGGTCAGAACCCTGACGGATGTAAGGCATGTTCCCGACTTGTAGAAGAATCTTATCTCAGTTGGTGCTTTAGACTCTAGTGGTTGCAAGATAATAACAGATAACTGAGTAAAGAAGGTTGTTCGAGGTTCACTAGTAGTGATGAAGGGTGTTCGTCATGGTAACCTATATACTCTCTTGGGTACGACGGTGACAGGAGATGCAATGGTTAGAACCAAAGGAAGCGGTGGAGATCCATGTGAGCACATTCGGTTATGGCATAGGCGGCTTTGGTATATGTCAGAGAAGGGTCTAGATCTGTTTGGTAAAGAAGGTTTGCCCAAGAACATGAAGAAACCTTGCATGGACTTTTGTGAGGATTGTGTGTATGGGAAGGCGCACAGGGTCCAGTTCTTGAAAAGCAATCCCAAGAGCAGAGGTATATCAGACTATATGCATACCGATGTTTGGGGTCTGGCTCCGACAATTTCCAAGGGCGGTTCTAGGTATTTTGTCTCGTTCATAGATGATCATTCTAAGTATGCTTGGATTTATTTTCTTAAGTATAAGAATGAGGTATTCGAGATATTCAAGAAGTGAAAAGCAATGGTTGAGAACAGAATAGGCAGGAAACTGAAGATACTGAGATCTGATAACTGTACATAGTATACAAATGGTGCTTTCAAGAAGTTCTGTAGTGAGGAGGGTATTGCTCGACACTGGACAGTCAAGTTTATACCACAACAGAATGGATTCATAGAGAGACTGAACCATACATTACGAGAGAAAGCAATGAGTATGCGATCATATGCTAGTTTGGGCAAAGAATGGTGGGCAGAAGCGGTTGCTACAACTTGCTGCATAGTGGATCGGTCTCCACATTCGACATTGGATGGTGATATACCCTATCAGGTATGGTTAGGGGAGCATGCAGATTATGATAGGCTCAGGATTTTTGAATGTACCACCTACTATCATGTCAACGAGGGAAAAATTGACGTGAGGGGGAAGAAAGGAATATTCTTGGGGTATGCAAAGGGCGTAAAAGGCTATCACCTTTGGTGTATAGAAGATTCCAAGTTCATGATCAGCAAAGATGTGACCTTTGATGAGAAATCCATGATAGCTTTATCAAAAGCTAGGGTGCTTAAGGATGATGGTGTTGGGACTGTTGGGACTTTTAAGTCCCAAGTAATTAAAATGGAACCTAAAGACCAACCAGATTTTAGTCATGTTCAAGTGGGAAATCGTGGAGACACTCGGGAAAAGAGTGATGATGAGCTTGAACAAGTGGAGGTTCGGTAGGAAAATGTACAAGCACTACAATAACAGCAGCTCGAAGACAGTTTGGCTTTCACTAGGCCAAGGCGAGCATACAAGCAAGTTCAGAAGTTTGGGTCAGACTAGCCTTTGAGGCACTATGGGTAGATAAATTTGGTTAAGTACGCACTCTTGGTAGAGGATGATGAGCCGATCACCTTCAAAGAAGCTATTTGGGATAAGGATGGTGAGAGTTGGTTGGCTACGATGGAGGAAAAGATGGAATCTCTTTGGAAGAAGCAAACATGAGAGGTGGTCATATTGCCCATAAGAAGGAAAGCTATAGGTTGTAAGTGGGTGTACAAGAAAAAGGAGGATCCTTCCGAGCTCGGTGGTATAAGGTATAAGGCTAGACCAGTGACTAAGGGGCTTGTACAAAGAGAGGGTATGGATTACAATGAGATCTTGTCTCCGGTAGTGAAACACACTTCTATTTGGATGCTATTTGTTGCTCATGGTGACCTTGAGCTGGAGCAACTTGATGTCAAAACAGCCTTCTTGTATGGAGACTTAGACGAGAAAATCTTTATGTATTAGCCTGAGGGTTACAAGACTGAGGATAACGAGAATCAGGTATGTCGCTTGAGGAAATCACTATATAAAGTGAAACAATCTCCTCGGCAGTGGTACAAGTAATTTGACTCCTTCATGCTAAAGCATGGGTTCTCCAGAAGCGATTTTGACTGTTGTGTCTATATTCGAAAGCTTTGTGGAGAGGATTATATCTATCTTCTTTTGTGTGTAGATGACATGCTTATTGCTTAGAGATGCAAGGTGGAGATAGATATGCTAAAATCTTAACTTGGTAAAGAGTTTGAGATGAAGGACATGAGCGCCACTAAGAAAATACATGGTATGAAGATTAGAAGAGAGCGGGAAATTGACGATTGTTCTTGAGTCAGAAGGGCTACATTGAGCGGGTTATCGTAAGGTTTGGGATGTAAAGTGCTAAGTCGGTGGTGACTCCATTGGCCCCACACTTCAGGATCTCAAGTAAATGATCTCCCACTATAGCAAAAAATAAGGCACATATGGATCATGTAACTTATGCAAGTACAATTGGCAGTTTAATGTATGCAATGGTATGTACATGTCCAGATATTTCACAGGCGGTCAGTGTTGCCAGTAGGTTCATGACAAATCCTGGAAAGGCGCATTAGGAAGCAGTAAAATGGGTTCTGAGATACTTGAAGGGTACTACTGATACGGGTTTGTGCTTTAGTGGAGATGCATGTCAGATTGATGGGTTTGTGGACTCAGATTATGCGGGAGATCTAGACAGACGGCGATCTACTACTGGTTATGTGTTCAGAATACATAGCGATCCAATAAGTTGGCGATCGATGTTACAGGCTACAGTGATACTTTCTACTATAGAGGCTGAGTACATGGCCATAGTAGAGGGAGTGAAGGAAGTATTGTGGTTGTGGGGTCTTCTAGATGATTTGGGGATTGAGCAGGATTACGTGAACTTATGGTACATTAGTCAAAGTGCGATTTATTTGGCTAAGAATAAAGTTCTTCATGCTCGTACCAAGCATATCAATATCAGGTATCATTTTGTGCGGGACGTCATAGAGTAAGGTGATATTTCTCAAATGAATGAGCACATGAATGAGAATCCAGCAAACATATTAACCAAGGTGGTGATAAGTAGTAAGTTTCAGCATTACTTGGACTTGCTTCATATCAGCTCGTGTTAATCTTGTTGGCCCTATGGTTTTGATGATGATTTGTCAAACAATTTATAGCTAATCTGTTTTCTAGTATTTGTGGTTTTTCTCTTTACATGAATTCAACACATGGCGATCAAGAGTTAAAGTTGCAAGTTTCATGTGTAACATTCACCTAGGTATATGAGAAGTTTGTTTACATATATTATATGACTATATTTAAGCTCAATATGTAAATACAACACAAGTTTGATTTTTCTATCATACAAATGATTCTTTATCAAACTCTATTACAATAGTTTTTATTTCATGTTTACATCTCTCTCATACTTCATAATATATATATATAATGTATGCATGATATATATAAACAAGTTTACAAGTCATAGTTTAATTTTTGTTTTCATTAAAAACAGGTTTTATGTACACTTTTCAAAAACAATGAGTTTTCACAAACAAAAATTGCATTTCTAAAAATTCCTTTTCAAACATGTTTATTTTCTTATTTAGAAACTTTCCCAAAGTTTTACTATTTTTGGAAATGATTTAATATTTTTAATATACTTTTAGAGTCAGCCAAAAATAAGTTCAAAACCTGAAAAAACTTTTGTGTCAGTTTGCGGTCAACCGCCTACAGTCCAGAAACCCAATTTGTCTTTTTATGGCTCACGATCGACCGTGATGGTCGACCGTAGCACATCCAGAGTCTTTCGCGGTCGACCGTCACGGTCGACCGCCTGCTTTCCAAAGCCATATTACTGCTTTTTGTTCTTCGCGGTCGACCGCCAGCTTTTCACGGTCGACCACCGATTTGACCGTTGTGTTTGTTAGACCCTAGAGGGGGGTGATTAGGGCCTTATGCTAATCTAATCCGATTATATGCCAATTAAAACTAATTAATAAGTTATCCTAGCAAGTATGAAATATAACAACTATATATAAGCTAGGATAAGCAATATGAACAACAAAGAGGTATATCCTATGATATATGCAAAGATATGAAAACTAACACAAGGGTAAACAATATGAACTAGATAGTGGATCATATAAATAATGAGCTAATGACAATGGCAATATAAGATATGAGCATGAATATAAATGAACGCCAAAGCACACTCAAACACACTATATGATCACGGAGTTCGGACCTTCCGTCCTACGTCTCCGCTCCCCACTCCTGGGGAGAAATCCACTATCACAATCGTGTTTTCTACGTAGGACGGAGTTCGGACCTTCCGTTCTACGTTCACCCGAATAACTAGATAGTGGATCATATAAATAATGAGCTAATGACAATGGCGATAAGAAATATAAACACAAGTATAAATAAACGCCAACCTTACAACACTCACAATGTAACAAATATAAATTTGTTCTCTACAATAGATGAGAACTCAAATAAGCACAACTCAATGTTACAATCTCTCACAACCCTAATATATTATGTATGCAAATACAATAAGCTCAAAGTGGGTGTGTGTAACAATGAGTGAAATCAAAATCAAATCTAAACTCAATATAAAACTAGCTTTAATAGAAATAATAATTAACAAATAATTATAAATGACAACTGAGTAGAGTTTAGAAAACTTCTCAATGGAAGACAAGATGGAGAGATGGAGATTGGAGCCAAACAAGAAGATGATCTCTCCACTTGTGAAAACTTCTTCACAAACAAAACAAACCCTTAAACACACTTAACCTTGTTTAAAACTTGTTTAAAACTTCTTAGATCCTTAAAAAGAGATCAGCAATTGGGTATTTATACCCACTTGAAGTCTCAGCCAAAACCTCAAACAAAAGCACAAAAGGCCCCCAGAAAACCAGCTCAGAAATAGCCGTTGGAGTCTAACGGCTCTATCGGCGGTCGACCGACAGAACGTTCGGTCGACCGAAAAAGGAATTCCGGTCGACGACCGGAAAATCCGGTCGACCGTGAGCAGGTTTGAAAAATGAAGAAACAAAAAGAGACATCGTCGGTCGACCGGTGCGGTCGCCGATAAAAAAATCAAGCTTTCGGTCGACCGGGGCCGGTCGACGACAAACTCTCTAGACCATGCTGAGGAAAGAACCAATGATCGGTCGACCGGTGCAGTCGACCGAATACTGATACTTCTGAAAACAGTTTTGAAAGCTGTATAACTATTTGAAACACTGTTTAAAATATCAAATAAATTCCAAAAAATGTAAAACTTTGAGGAATGATTGTAGACATGATAATAAACATGCTAGAATGACTGGTTTTCAAAAGGACTTCCCAAATGAAAATATCATCATTTTACAAATAGTCCAAAACATAAAATATGAGATACTTGAATTTTGATGTTTTGACATAAACCAACTTTTAAAACTTTGTGAAATGTTTTTATAGACTTAGTAAAACATGTATAAACTGATATTGAAGTCTATAAACTAAGAATACAATATTTTCACAAATTGCATATTCTATGCAATGTTTTCAAAAACACAATAGAAAATATGAAATATAGAATTTCATATATATTAACCATAAAAACTCAAAACATATGTATGTATATATATATATATATATATACAAAGAAATCAATAAATGTGTGTATAGATATTGAGCTTAGAGTATATAACACACATAATATAAAATCTAAAACTTCATTACCCAAGCAATCTTGATCTTCAATTTAGCTTGACTTGGTAATCTCGCGGATGAAGCTTGAACTTGGATCTTGAACTTTGAATAGTAAGGCTTCACCGACATTCCGCCAACCTCCTTTGGATGTGATCGTTGAAGCTCTATTCCATCCATCCTCTAACTACGTTGTTTATCTATAATAAATAAAAAAACACAAATACTAGACAAACAACATTAGTGGTAAATTGTTTGTTAAACATCATCAAAACAAGAAGGCCAACAGTGTTGTAACGGCTATTTTTTTATCTGAGTTTCTTAGGGTATTTTGGTCTTTTTATTTTGGTTTTGGCTGATGTCTTGAGTGGGTATAAATACCCCATTGCTTTCCTCTTTCATAGAACTAAGAATTTTGTTTACAGTGAGTTTTATCAAAAGATTAACAAGTGTTTAATCTAGTTTTGTTGGTCTAGTTCAAAAGAAGAAGTTTTCTACAACAGTAGAGACATTCAATTCCTATTGAGGATCTTATCCTCATCATCTTCTACAGTCCTTACTTGTTTATTAAGAAGTTTTCTAAACTCATTATCATATAGCTTATTAATTCATTTTCATATCTTAGCTATATTAATTAAGTTGCATATTTTCTATTCGCTTTTATCACACACACCTTATTGAGCTTATAATATTTCCATACAATATATTGTTGGGTAGTGGTGTGTGATTTAGTGAGAGTGAGCTTTATTGTGTTCTCATTTATTATCGAGAGAAAATCATTGTATTTAAACCCTCATTGTGAGTATCACTTGTAATACACTTGTACACCGAGAGAAGTGTGAGGCGTGAGACGGGGTCGAATCTAATAGGAGTTGCGTCGATTGACAAACCTAGGAAGAGGTTGTATCCGAGCACTTGAGGAGAAGGACACGGGCTAGAGTCCTACACTTAGTGAGTAAAGTGTGATTGCATAGTATTTGTTTTGTGAGAGTTTTCAGTAATCTTGTAAACCAAGTGTGTAGAAGTTCCGACTTCCAAACCGGGTTGTGATAGTGGAGATCTCCTCGAGGTGAGGAGCGGGGATGTAGGTCATGGGGACCGAACCTCGTAAACATATCGCGTGTCTGTGTTTGCTTAGCGTATTTTTTATTTGTGCTTATTCTTATTCATATCTATCTCATATATCTCTTACAAGAACAAATTAATCAATATAATTTTAATTGGCATAAAATCGGGATTAGATTAGCATAAGACCCTAATCACCATCCCTCTAGGGTCTAACAGATCTGCCTAAGAGGACATGGCCTTTCAGGGTAGTGATGGGGGTAAGGTGGAGACTATATGGAGAATTGCAGAACTACGATTAGCTTGATCCCGGTCAGAGCGTACGTAGGCAACCATGGTATAATGGTGCAACTAGTTTTTTAGCCTGGTTTAATGTTTCAGATCTCTTTGGTGATGTTCTCGGTGTTCTTCTAGTGTTCGTCCAAAATTTAAGGTTTATCAAATAATGTATGAGGTGGAGAATTATGAATAGCTAGACACAATTTATGTCTCGCTGGGGCCACACCCACGTGAACAGTGAGACACAATTTGTATTTCGCTAGTGGCCACACCCACATTAACAGCGAGACATGAAAATGTGTCTCGCCACCCTCCCACGCGAGACAACCGACGATATTTCCAGATCCAGTTTTTTGGGCTGGTTTTTTCTGTTATAAATAGGAGACTTCTTCTAGGGGTTTTTAGAGGAGAAAATAGAGGGTTTTGACGGCTTGAAGTTTTTCAGAAAAAGGTGAGATATAAAAAGGTGAGATCTTGAGGAGAGAAAAAGAGACAGCTTGGAGAGAATTTACAAGAGAGAGATCAATTTATTTTGGGTAAAAATCATAGCTTCATCTTTAGAATGAGCTTGTAAGTTGTACAAGTCGTCGGTGTTCTCCTTCATAGTGGAATCTCCCTTTACCCCCTCCCGTGGACGTAGGCAAGTTTGCCGAACCACGAAAATCTTGTGTCTTTACGGTTTTCTGGGTGTTGGTTATTGCTTGTTGGTTTCCTCGATATTCATACCTAGATCTAATATTGAGAAGAGTGTATATCTCACCTTGTTGAGATATGTTACTTCTGTTCTTGTTTTCTTTGTGAAACGGGAATATAGAGGTTGACTTGAGCTTTTGTGAAAACAAAAACCATAGCTTTTTCTCGGGTTATATCGCTTCCGCGGCGTGAGTGCGTGACTCTGCGCCCAACAGTAAGGATAACAAATAGGCGCCATATCAGCATTTAAAGAAGTATTAAAAATAAGTTTTTTTAAAAAAACAAACATATTTTTTGCTTGAAAAAACAGAAGTAGCCTCTATTTTCTTTATTTTAGCTACTTTATAATTACTTTTTTTGCAAACAAACATATACTCTAAGGATAAATAATTCACGCTAAGGAAAAGGAAGCACATGGGATCTGGTGCGGTGGATATGGTGCTTGATGTTAGGGTCATTGCGATGTTGGCCCCCAAATCTTTAGTATTTTGATATTAGGCCCCAAAATCATAAAAATTGCTCTAAGATCCCTCAAATCCTTCAAGTATGTTGAAATGGGACCCCATGTTATCTAAAACATCCAGAAGCCCGAACTAAAATGGAGTTCGGTTAAGTATTGATAGTGTTGTTCTTTCTTCTCTCTCTTTATAACTGTTCTTAGAAAGAGGATTTTCTTTCCTCTCTCTATCTGCTCAAATCATGCTTTAATTCAGATAGAAGATCCTCCCTCTAGTCCTAAATCAACACTACATCCGTTGGTTGAATACTTATCCTGTAGATTCTCCAAAAATTTGTAACATGTAGAATATTTTGTCGCCCTAAATCTGTCGATTGTGGATGTAAATTACTTTCTGTTGTTTTTTATGTTTGATTAGATTATTTTCCTCGGATTTGATTTGCGGTTTGTAGAAAAAGGGCTTCTAGAAGCAGTTTCTCTTCCATTACCTAATGTGAAAGCGTAGGATTTGTGTCAGGCACCTATGGTCAAAATAGATTTTGCAAGAGACTTCTTTGAGCAAACATTATGGGATGCCACAAAAGCATACACCAGTAAGGAGTTCAACAACCACGTGAAGGATTTGCAAAATATTTCACCTGCAGCTTATGCAAATTTAGCCTAAAAAAACAAGTTTGTCTAGTCTAGCTAGATCTTAGTTTAATAGTTCAGCAAGAAACCACTACGTCACTAACAATTTATTAGATTATTCCTTTAATGCTTGGATATTACAAGCTAGATTCCTCTCAACTGTTGATCTTGTGGACAAGCTGAGAAGCAGGTTGATGGAGGATCGAGTTCAATAAGAGAAGGAGACAAGGCTTCAAATAGAAGGAAAAACATGATTCCTTATGTAGATAGATATTGTCAGGATATTAGCAAAAGACTGGGTGGATACACTGTAAAACACGCTACTGATGAAGAAGCTGAGGTTGAGAACGAGTTTGAGAGGAGGACAATCATATATCAAGGAGAGGACATGTAGTTATAGAAAATGGCAAGTAGCTAGATTGCCATGCATTCATGCGGCTAACTTGATTGGGTCAACAAGAAATACAGGTTGGGCACAATTTTATGACTATCATTTCTCAGCTGTGAGGTATGTTATAACTTATAGCTTTTACTAAACTAGATTTTATGCACGTGCAATGCACGTGGTTAAATACTGTGATTAGGTATTTTTGGTTTATTTTCTTACTAAAATTTATTCATCGGTTACTCTTTGATAAACATTTTTGCTCACTTTGATTAAGTATTTTTGGTTTATTTTCTACTAAAATTTGTTCCTCGATTACACTTTGATTATTTATTTATTTGATGTTTGTTTGAATAGGCTACATCTAGTTTAAATTTTTATGTTGATAGTTGAATCAGGAGATAAATATAATCTAAAACCAATTTAAATTTTCATTTCATTTGGTTAGCCATGAAACTGAGCTTGACTTGAGGAAGTATAGTGTTATGAAAGTGAAAACACTTAAAAAAATAACATTATAAAAGAAAGATGAATAATAGAGCCAACGAGCCATGATGATTGATTTAAAATAGGCTAAAATGACAGAAAATGGTTAATAAAAAAATCATAAACTGAAGATTAATGCTAACTCTAGTACACTTTTATATGATAAAAACATCCACATATGCATATGAAAACACTAAAATAGTTTATGAAAATACCTTCTAAAGATTCCTAATTTTACTAAAAAAATAAAATTATTCTATAACAATTCACAAAACATTATGTTTTGTTACTTCTATTTTATTTTTATTGAGTCGTGATCAATCATTCTTCATCTTTACATTTTTCCTAGCCAATTCTTGAGTAGTAGTGTCTTCACCGTCTACATCGATTTTGATATGAGACTGGAGCATGTTATTTTTCCTTGGGCTCATTCATCTTTTGTGTTCTCGTCTAAATTCACAAAGAAGTTGAATATATTTCTTATATTCAACACTAACTTCTGATAATATGGACTTTGATTTTTCTTATTTTAATAAGAATAAATATTAATTTCATATATATATGAAGTTTTTTATGATTTTAATTTATTACTTAAATAAGGTTAGGAGCTATCTTTTTTTTCTCTGCAATGAATTCTTCTGTTGTGCACCCAATAAGAATTTATGTTGTGTCATATTGTTACATTTGCTTTGTATGTGTTATTTTCCATGAGGATCTGAACTAAATACATTAAATTTTTCAGTGTCAATTTGCTTTAGATTATAATACTAATATTTAATTTTGATATATTTATTTCATGAAGAAGGGATATCACTTAACCTTGGTACTAAATCATCGGCGATTCTACAACATTTATTATCTGGACACTTATTATTAACATCTTTATCCACTTTCTTATTGTAGCCTTTGCAAACATAGAATCACTACTCAACTCTATTATAAATGGTAGTTATTGTTACCTTAAAGGTGCGATAGTGTGTCTGTATATTGGTAAATTATTCTTATGTTTAATTATATGAATTTTAGAGTAGGTTTTCTAAGATCATACTTCTTTCAAATGTTATAATGGTTGTATATATTAGTAATTTGAATTTCTGTTGCATTTATAAAGAGCCTTAATAGAGTTGTTTTTATCTTGGCAGCTTACTCTAAAAGAGCGCTGCATATTAGCTTTAAAATATAATATTTTTTTCATTACGGTGTTATATGGATGTTTGTTTGGTTTGCTTACTATTCCCTTATTTCTTCAGTAAGTTGTATCTTTGGATTGATATATATTATTGACGCAATTTACGATAACATGCATATCTCCTCTATAAATTTGAGACAGATATAAGGTGAATTTTATATTTAGTGGCCTTTAATAATAATTTTACTAATGAAATATACTACGTTCATACTTATAGATCTTTCTTGAATTCTAATAGTGCTATTATATCATTATCTTTGGTAGTGTCTTTAAGAATTGATCATTCGTTAGTAGTCATACCCCTAAATAAAGTCACACACAGGGTCATGATACTATATAAGAAAAAGAAAAAAACCGATTTTATATTTTTTGCTTACGCAAAGTATAGTAATTTTTCTTTTATCTTCTATGAAGAATGTTTCTTTGATGAGCACAAAGTTATTTAATATATTCTTTAGGAGGTATTTAGTCGGTGTTTTTTTTATAAATATAACTTATGTTAGTGTTAATTGAAGTGATTCATGGACGTTGTGAATTCTATTTGAAATGAAAACCGCTTGATTCTTTTAAAGAATATCTCTAAATTTTCTAATAGTTCTCCATACATAAATCTTTATAATTTTTTACCTAATAAATATTATTACAATTAGAGATCAATATTTATAAATTATAATCAATTAATGTTAAGGTATTATATTATACTCTTTTATCAGTTTTTTGTGATTTAGTCTTCTATCAATTAATGATACTTATGTATTTTTGGTATTCTAACATATTGGTAAAATTATATGCAGTTACTTTAATTTATACAATAACATTAATTTTTAATCTATCATATATTTTTTAAAATTTTTATTATTTAACTAGATATTTTTAATCTATTATTATTACTATTTTTTACTAGTATCAACTTGACTATTTTCAGATTCTAAAAAGGGATAGTAAACCTTAAATTATAAGTTATATTTATATATCTTAATGAAAAATATCACACAATTATGTTGGCCTTCTTGTTTTGATGATGTTTAACAAACAATTTACCACTAATGTTGTTTGTCTAGTATTTGTGTTTTCTTATTTATTATAGACAAACAACATAATTGGAGGTTGGATGGATTGCGCTTCAACGATCATATCAAGAGGAGGTTGGCGGAATATCGGTGAAGCTTATGCAATTTAAAGTTAAAGATCAAGTTCAAGCTTCATCCGTGAGTTTACCAAGTTGAGCTACATTGAAGACCAGATCAAGCTTGGGTAACTTAGTTTAGGTTTTATATTATGTGTGTTAAGTACGTTAAGCTCAATATCTATACACACACATTATATTGGTTTTCATATATATATATAGTGATATATATATATAGTGATATATATATAGAGAAATCTTCCTGTGCGAAACAATTTTCGCACAGGACTGTGCGAAAACATCTCTGGGCCCTTGGATTTAACGAGCGGCTCGTGTTGGTTTCAGAAACCAAAAAAATCTCGTGACCTCAAATCCTCCTCCTCCCACTTCTAAATCACGTCTCCCTCTCTCACCTCAAATCCTCCTCCCTCTCTCTCCTCAAACCCTCCTCCCTCTCTCTCCCTCGTGAAACCCTCTCGCTCGTGAAACCCATCTTCACCGCCGCTGGGGTTACCCGACCAACTCCTCAAACCCTCCTCTCCCTCTCTCGCTCGTGACCCCAAGCACCGCCGCCGACCAACTCCGACTCCGACCAACTCCGACTCCGACCTCCTCCTCCAACTCCGGATCCGACCCCGAAAATCACCCCAGCGGCCACTCTCTCTCACTTGGATCCAAAGGGAGCTTGAATCAAAACTGTTTGTAGGTAAAATTTTAATTTTAATTTTTAAGATTGAGGGTTCTTGTTGTTTAATGAGTTATACATGATTATGATGGTTGATGCTTGTTGGATTTTAGTCAAAATTGCTTGTTGTATTTTTTTACTGTCCTCTCTAAAGCCGAATTTTTTTTGAGTACTTTACTGAGATATACATGATTATGATGGTTGATTTTCTACATTGTCCCTTAGTTCCTGATGTTCCTATGTCCTGATGTGGTTGCATATGCGACCACATATACTACCGCATTTCTCTGTTGCATATGCTCGATCTTCATGCTGATGTGGTGATGAATAAGACCCAAAATTGAAATCTCCCTTCAGCTAATGAATCCCTTTTCTCGGATGTTTGTATGCTTGCTCATTCTCAGCTTCAAGGATATAGCTTCTTAAATAGTTATTTCTTATTTTTTGATGGAAAACTTGTGACCTAATGTGTTATCTTAGTTGCAATAGAATATCTGTTTACTTTGATCTTACTCCATGCCTTGTTGCTGTAGATATGCGGATGCAACGGTGCTGTATTCAGAAAAATCACCTGATCAACAAAACCCATCAAACAAAACCCACATATATGTCGGGTCTTTCATGTCACCTTATGCGATTTTACTTCATTTTCGCTTTCCTTGGCCGTCTTTGGATGAAGTTACTAAATGTGAATCTCTTTGTGCAGGGGTTTATGTGAAGAAATTCAGCAATCATCCAAAGAGGGCTGTATCTTTAATGTATCCAAAGTTTGATCCGTTGATATCTCCCTCTGTGTTATGGTTGTCTTAATTTATCCAAAGAGGGCTGTATCTTTAATGTATCCAAAGTTTGATCCGTTGATATCTCCCTCTGTGTTATGGTTGTCTTAATTTATCCAAAGAGGGCTGTATCTTTAATGTATCCAAAGTTTGATCCGTTGATATCTCCCTCTGTGTTATGGTTGTCTTAATTTATCCAAAGAGGGCTGTATCTTTAATGTATCCAAAGTTTAATGTATCCAAAGAGGGTTTTATCTTTAATGTACAATGCAATTAAGTTTCTGTTCCCTTTCATTGTTATGGTTGTCTTAATTTGTGTTGGTCCGTTGATATCTCCCTCTGTGTTAATTGTCCAGAATGCTGTAACGTCATATGTCGGTTGTCTCACTTTCCCGATTGTGAATGCATCAGAATTTGTGTTGCTGCAAAAGCTGCTACTGTGAATGATGAACTTTTCCAGTACTTCGCTAGATTGTGGGCAAAATTTGTGTAGCAGAGTAGAGACCGTGCGCCTACCCTTGCAGTATAGTCAATGCTTAAAGTCAGTTACTTCAATCGGCGAGTATCTTGCTAGATTGTGAATGATGAACTTTTCCAGTAAGAAGGGTAGTATGCGCTACTAGTAGAGTAGAGATTGTGTTTTACGCTGTAAGTTCATACAATTTTCAAGATTTTTGCAATACAAGCATAAGTAAAACAGCATGCTGCTGCACTAGCTTTCCATCTTGAACGTATAGGTAACTAACTAAAAGTACATGGAAATATAACCACCTGAAAAATTATACAAGATTGAAGACAAACGAAGGATGGCTGAATCGAAACAAACAGATCTATTTAAATTCATAGAGGGTGTTCTTACAATACAAGTTAAATTTCTCAATTCCACATCCTATAGCTGAATCTGAGCAATAAATAGATGACAAATACTATTAGGATTAGTACACGGTAGATTTGACTTTAAGAACTTCGTCTCAGTTTAATCTACAAGAGCCATTCAGCAAATCCATGCAGTGAAATCCACAAACAGTCAAATAGACGCCATTTATTCCCATTCGATAGTAGCTGGTGGCTTTGATGTAATATTTGGCCAACCACATCAACGAGAAACTTGTGATCGAAATAATACCTGAAACACAAACGACCAAAATCAATAATGATTTGGGCAACATATCGAATTACTGGTTTTAGATACAGGACTAGGCAATAACTTTGATGAATGACAAAGGTGTCACTAGGTAAAAGATAAAAATTTTGGATACATGATGTTATCAAAATTTATGTCAATCCAAGCCCTAAAAGGAAGAGTCACACACGGGGATATTGCTAGTAACGTATAATGTGGCTTCGCTGTCCTTCTCATAGATCATACTGATCAGCCAGAGAAACAGAAGAACATAAAAAAGACGGCAAAGAACAAAAGAGATATAGGGTAATTAAATAAAAAATGATGAGAACAGAAAAAATACACGGTTCAGGTTAGTTAAAAATTTTTAGTGTGATTTTCGTCATTTGGGACTCTGAAGTTACACAGGGACTGAACTTAGTTTGAGTCGGTATAAATACAGCATGATACGTAGAATAGTTCAATCATATTGATCACAATTTCAACAGGATTGAACTTCTAGAGTGATTCACTCAAAAATCACAAAGCTAAGAACCAAATGGGCATTAAGAAGCATTAACAAAGATGCCACAATATACACATGACACCCACAAACTCTAATAATATTACAGATGCTGCTCCACGAATCACTAGCTAGCAGCACATAATCAAAACATAACAAAATGGGACATCAACTGAAGCAATAAAATAAACTTAATATTATCAACACTCCTTCAAGCTGCGATAACATTATGGTAAATTGAGTCAAAATAAACTTAATACATAAGGCATGTTATCAACTTGCACAAATGACTTTCCAAATCTT
Source organism: Asparagus officinalis (assembly GCF_001876935.1). Taxonomy (NCBI): domain Eukaryota; kingdom Viridiplantae; phylum Streptophyta; class Magnoliopsida; order Asparagales; family Asparagaceae; genus Asparagus; species Asparagus officinalis. The sequence goes on along the minus strand of NC_033797.1, from coordinate 92,447,895 downwards.
TATTAAAAACAAGTGCTAGTTAGTTGACTAAAACTAGAAACTTAAGAAACATGTAATATAAAAAAAAAATAACCAAAACCATGTCATATTATAGAGCACACAACTTTCCAAATGTTAAAATTGATCTACGAGCTGTTTCCTTTCCCACAAAATCCAACAATAATCTTCCCATAAATTTATCAAAATCCAACAATAATCAAAGATTCGCCAAGAAAGGTTAAGCCTTTTCAAGATCCAACAATAATCTTCCCAAATTTTATCAAAATCAAGCAAAAAGTTTAGAGAGGACCTCGATCTGGTCGTGGCGGTGCTTGGGGTCACGAGCGAGGAGATGGCCGATCTGAGAGAGAGGAGATGGCCGCTGGGGTTGGGGCCATGAGCGCGGGGTCACGAGCGAGGAGATGGCCGATCTGAGAGAGAGGAGATGGCCGCTGGGGTTGGGGCCATGAGCGCGAGAGGGAGAGGGAGTCGGGTTCGGGGTCACGAGCGCGAGAGGGAGAGGGAGTCGGGTTCGGGGCGTGGCGGTGCTTGGGGTGACGAGCGAGAAGAGGGAGAGGGATGAGGGTTGGGAAGAGAGAGGGTGGAGGGTTTATGGGAGAGAGAAAGTGAGGGTCTGGGGAACGAAAAAAATCCAACGGAGAGAGATGAAAGGGAAGATCCAACGGCTTAAAGCCGTTTTCGCACGTTACTGTGCGAAAAAATTTCGCAGCCGAAGATTCCTCTATATATATATATGTATATATAAATTAAATAGTAGTTATATATGAGGTGAGAACCATATCGTTAGCACAAGTGTTTGGTGGCTTGGCGATTTGGACATCCGGGGTTCACCTTGGCATGTAGCCTTGTGTGAACCTGGCGCGTCACAGTACAGAAGGGCCGAGATATCCAAGTGTTGACAAGACCGAGTGCGAGATGAATCGCGTGTGCGAGGGAGAACAGAATAGTTTATGCTCGGGGTTTGCTCGCTTTGTTCAGAGGCTTAGCACATGATATTAAGGCAAGATCACTTACAACCAAACTTCATGCCCATAGTTAAAAACTAGTTTAAAAGCGTTTACAAATTGTGTTTACATGCTTTAATCTTAATATGTGTCTCTCTCTCTCTCTCTCTCCTCTCTCTATATATATATATATATATATTATAATATAATATAATTATATATATATATATATATATATATATATATATATATATATATATATATATATATATATATACTATATATCAATATTTATATTAGAAAATAGATTTAAGATTATTTAAGTCTTAAAATTAGTACATAGAATTTAAGTAGAAACATTAAGTGGATTAAAAATATGACATCATATGTGCAATAACAAATAATGCGTACGTGTGATCAAATTTTAAATGAATACTTGATAGGCAAATGAATCAAATATATATCTGGTTAAATTCTATTTGTTAATAAACTCAAGTACTAAAAAACATTTGTTTATTGGTAGATGAACTACTAAATAGAATATGATCAAATAGTTACTCGAACAATTATCAAACTAATAGTTAATTATTTTGTTTATTTCCACCCTATCAATGGAGTGTCGATCTCATACTCTATGATGCGGCATAATTATGTACCAAAATTACAAGTGCACAATTTATCAAGTTATAGTATAAAAAATATCGATCCCATGAGGAAGGTGATTTTAAGAGATTATTAGAAATGGTTCTTATGTTTTGTGCATGACAATTAGGAATAAAGAATAAGTGTAATTATGATGAGTGGTTGTTTTGATTTATGTGCAAGAGATAATAAATTGAATTTTAGAGAAGAAAGAATCAAAGAATAAATGAAATCACAAGGCAAGAAATATGAATTAATAAAATCAAGAAATAAAACTAAGAATGAAAAGAAAATTTAAGAAAGTCAAGATGGAGGATTCAAAAGAGGTAAGAAATCTAGAATATAATCCACTAACCAATTTTAATTACAAAATATAAACTATTCTCTTTTTATCATATTTCAACTTAGATTTATTAAGCATAGATTATCAAACCATTTAAGGAAAGTGTAACCTATCAAATTATCATCTAAGTTAAAATTACTATTCATGATAAGAACAACAACATGATAATAATCCTAGAATTCATAAGCATAACCTATCAAACCATTTAAGATAAGCATAGATTATCAAATTCTTCTTCTACCGATTAGTTCTCTAGTTGATTATCCTAAACATGAACATTTTAAGTGTAAGAGAATAATTCATACAATATAAGAGAAATTAGACTAGTTTCATACAATTCTAAGATTCTTACAAGAATTAAATTCACATCTTAAGAAATAAAAGCAAGAAGAAAAGGAACTAATTACAAAAATAAAAAGAAAAGAAAAATCTAAACTATGAACAAGAAATAAATCTAACTACAAAGAAAATAAAAATCTAAACTACAAAATAAATTACAAAAATTATATACAAGAAAATAAATCTACTCTACAAATTAAAGTACAAAAAAGAAATAAAAAGACAAGAAAATAAATCTACACTATAAGCATGAATTTAAATCTAACTAGTAAGCAATAATAAAGAAATTACAAAAAAGAAATAAAAGAGAAAAGAAATGCAAAACTTCAAATTGCTCTTTATCTCCATCCTCATCATTCAACAAGAGGAGAAAGAACAAATTTAAAGTGGAAAAAATTATTATTATTAATTACAACTAAAGTTATAATTTTTGGAAGGCCTTCTCAATTAAGAGTAGCCCTCCTCTCCAAAAGGAGTTTACAAAATTTTCACACCTCTAACCCCTCACTCTCTACCCCTATTTATAGTAATCTTTAATGAATATGAGCCATTGGATTTGTCTTGAGCCCCAAGCAACAATCTCCACCTTTGAATTTGGTTTTTGTTCTTCTCTAGCCCAATCTTCATTTGATTTTCCAAGGCCCATTCTTCAATTGATTTTCCAAGCAAGTCCAATGTAAAAAAAACTCAAGGCTGCAGCCAATGGAGCTTCCAAAAAACCAAAAATGTCTCCAGCCCATATCCATGATTTTCTCATTTGATTTAATAAAACCTAGAGCTTGCAAGTCCGGCCCACTTGAGAGAAAAATCCAAGTTGCATTGCATCAGGTCCAGCTAGGGGTGCATTCGGTTCGGATACGGTTCGGATATGACCCTTACCATAACCATAACCACTTTCTGAAAACGGATATGGATACGGTTCGGATATTCATCGGTAAGAAAAAAACAATACCATATCCGCATTAAAACGGAAACGGATACGGTTCGGATATTAGAGGTTCGGATACGGTTCGGATACGGATACTAATCGGATATTTGGGAAATAAATATGAGTAGGATATGACAAAAAATAAATATGATTTTAATAACTCACAAAGTAAGACAAGTAAGACAAGTTACCTCAAAACTTTGTTGCTATTCTGCATGACAAAGCTTAGAACACCATAGCGGGCCTTCTTCATAGGCTAAAAAAGGGAACAAAGTATATGAAACGATGTTCATTACAAATAGCAACCATCCAATACATCGTGTATTATTAATAAGATATACCAAAGGCTAACTCAAATTTTCTACTTTCTTTAACATACCAACATTAACGTCCACACCCAAAGGACACTGAGTCATCCATGGAGAAGGGGGTTGCTGCATAATAAAGAAGAAAAGGAAGGTAAACGAGACCCATTTATAGTTACCCATGCAACCAACTGAAATCAACCAGAACAGTTCATCCAACCTCCCATTAAATGTACACTATTTAGAAATCAGCAGAAAGGGGAATAAACAATACCATATAAGGAATGGGTCTTCCACCTTTCACGTCAAGACCATTCCTGACATCGCTAATTGGACTTGGGGTATAATCAGAATCATCAGATGGACCTGTGGGGATGTTTTACATTCCTTGATCACCTGTTCCAGGCAATGGAGTCGGGATTGGGGTCTGCAATGGTGTCTGCAACCAAATTAAAGAATTAAAGCAAGCCCAGTACTGATAATTCAACTAAACAGACCTCTTCTGTCAAAGAAACTTACCGGTGGAAACAGCATTTCTGCTGATGGAGTCTCATACTCCTCAATCGGGCCTTCATATGGAACATTCAAATAAAAAATATTAGGATTTTCAATTCAGTCAATAAATGCTAAAAGTTAGGGCTTTTATCAAAAAATAGAGCATAGGGGTTTGAATTCACCTTACTGGACTTTGGACATTGTCGTAGGCGGGGTGGGACGTGTAGGCGGAGGCGAGGCAGGGCACGGAGAACATATCTCGGACGCGGGAGGTGGATCTCGAAGGCGGGAGGCAGATCTCGGCCGCGGTGGGTTTTCCCGCTGGAGGCGGTGGGTTTTCGAGCTGGAGGCGGTGGGTTTTAGAGCTCGAGGCGGGTTTTCGAGCTCGGCGGCAGTGGGTTTTCGAGCTGGAGGCGGTTGGTTTTCGAGATGGAGGCGGGTTTTCGAGCTGGAGGCGGGTTTTCGAGCTCGGCGGCGGTGGGTTTTCGAGCTGGAGGCGGTGACGAATATCGAGCTGGAGGTTTGGAGGTGGAGGCTGATGGGAATGGGAGAGATTTAGGGTTAGTGTTTTTGGAGTTTGATTTGGGTTGCGGATATTTGTTATAGACCCGAGTCACCCGACCCAATAGAAATTAGCTCATTTCAAATATCCGGATATCCGGACCGTATCCGCAATTTTGACCCAATAACCGTATCCGAAACCGTATCCGGATAAAAAATCAAAACCGTAACCGTATCCGAAACCATATCCGAGCTGTTTCAATTTTTGCCTACCATATCCGCTTTCTAAACGGATACGGTTGCGGTCGGTCCGGATAAAACCGGACCATTTTGCACCCCTAGGTCCAGCCCAAGTGATTTTCAGCAATCAAGTTTGAAGAGCGGCCCACATCCGGTTTCATTTGATCTAAAGCCAAGCAAGCCCATATTTGAACATGCAACAATCAAGTTTGGTTTTAATTCCACACCTGCAGCACCTCAATTCCCTGTCTGGTCCAATGAAAAATAGATCAAAGCATTGTTTTCATTTGATTAAAATTAGCAGCCGGCCCATGAAGAGTTCGGTCCATGTAGCAGGTCCAGAGCTTTGATTTCATTTCCAAAATCGAAGATGAGCAGCAAGTCCGGTCTTCTTTGGAGCTCCTCCCCATTCAAATGATTTTTCAAAAGAAAATTGAAGAGCAAAGTCCACAAGTCATTTGCAAATAAGTCCGGTTTTGTAATCTTGAATAAGTACATAAAAGCCCACTTCATTTCAATTATTTGCATCCAAGTCCACATTTGATTTTGAAATTCCAAGCCTCTACAACCAAGTCCAGCAGTCCGGTTCTATTGGCTTTTTGCTTCAATGTGCTTCTAAAATGCTACAAAAATAGAGAAGAGAGATTTTGAGGGGTTTTTACATTTAATAATATTTATTTATATTTCCATTCATTTATGTATAAACTAATCTAAAAACAATTATTAATGGTATATTTATTCATGTAAAATAGATAATGAGGATATAAAATTGTAATAAAAAATATGATTATCACTCTATTGATAGTCTGACAAAGGCGGTGAGTCTTCTGATGATTGAAGATTGTTGGAGCTAAGCTTGATATCTAATCTCTTTAGAGAATGTTGAAATCTCTAAGATTGCTACGATGCAAAAGTTCGCAAGATGCTAAAAAGTGCGAAAGTTTCCAAGTGTCCCAAAATGAAAAATCTCCCCTCCTCTTATATGCTAAGAAAGAGATAGAGCTAGTGGCCATTAAATATAGATTTAGTGGCCATTAGCTCAGGAGATAATGGAAAAAAAACTATTTCCATAAATATAGCTCTTGAAACGCTCATAGGTAAGGTTCGCCAATAATAGTCAGGGTAAAGCTCACTCAACGGCCATGTACAAAGTTTGTTCTAGGGAACTTTGTTAGAATGTGGGTAATCCACTTCTCTTGGGGTGTGGATGACATGGCCATATGCAAGGTTTGTTCTTTGGGAGTGAAGTTCATTTTGGGTGAACTTCATTTCACTTTGACTTGGTCTTCATAGATAGCTTTAGTGTAACTTGGGCGAGCTTTGCTAAGATTTAGGCGAGCTCCGCTATGAATCATGCTTGGACCACTCTAATTTAATTAAGTGTTTAGCCCATTAGTGTTCACTTCTTGAACTAATATTAGGCTCAAGTATAAGATTTTGTGTTATTCTTACTAAGTATCAGTCCGGGATTGAGCTTGTATACTTTAACCATCTACAAAGGCCCCCACCCCCATAGTTTTCATGATCCTGTGCTTGACTTGGAAAGGTAATGAAATACTTTGGGTAATAGCCAGAGATGTATTGTCGAACATAGCTTCAGTTGTCTTGTTCATGCAAGATTTCTCTCCATTTGACTACTTGGTTTTCTGGAGGTGTACTGTTGAACATGACTTATGTTGTGGACTCATGTTGATTGAGCACTTAGTTATAACTGGATGGTATCAGATTTTGGGTTTAGGACCAAGTTCATTTGCCCTTGGATTGGGGCAAAGTTCATGGAATAGCGATGTTCTCTGGGCCCTAAATTTTGGCTAGGATTCCCTTAATTTTAACTCTTTGTGCAATTTTTGCTGATTGGCGAGGGTCACCAAGACCGTTGCCCTTAGATCCATGCCTTAATTCATGGCTGAGATCTCTCTTGGTGGTTAAGTGTTTGGTGAGATTCGCTGGACACTCTAGTATTTAGGCTACTTTTTAGCTTCTTTGTTAGGTCCAATCACTTCTCGTAAGAAGTGATTTTTATTTTGGGAAGTTAGTTTTGGAAAGCTTATAAATAGCCCGATATGGAAGTAGAGAAGTAGAGATCAAGCCACTTCAACAAAAAGTGGCCCAAGTAGATGACAGTTATGTGGAGGAAATCTGTATTCTCTGCCTATTGGTGGATTTGCATTTAGTTGAAAAGGCTATGCCTGACCAGACTCTAAAGAAAAAGTCGAAAGCATGGTGTGAAGTGAATCGTAATGGGGACTCATGGAGTCTTGAGTGTCATTCTCTTCATAAAATTATTCGGAGGTTTCGATGGTGCCAAAATAAGGAGCCTTGTACTCCCCAAGTGAAGACTCTAAAAGTGATTAGGTCTCACAAATGTGGACCTAGAGTGCAATTAGATGTCGTCTGGCTTCCTTGGACTTGATGCCTATATTAGTTTGAGAGTCTTCTTTTTGTTCCTCAATCATCACACAATTAGGAGGAATGAGAGATCTTCTTGCTTTGTGTATTTCCTCTCTGCTTATCAATTGACACAAATTTGGAGTAATAGGATCTAGCTTGCTTTGTAGTTTGAGGGTCTGAAACTTTCTTGTATGCAACCTTTATGATTAATGAAAGAGTTAAATTTTGTGAAAACTACCTTTTTCGTGTGTTTGATCTGTGCATGGTTTACCTCTTGAACTTGGAGTGAAGCTTAGTCTTCGTATATAGGCGAGAGTTGTTGAATGAGATTCACCTAATGAAGTCTCTTGCAAATTAGGCAGAGTTCGCTTAACTTTGAGACATGAGCGAAGTTCGCTAATTAAATTACTGAGACTCACTTAGATAATTTGAAAATCTAATTTCCTAATTTTCATGCCTTAATTTGAGGTGAATATCATTCTTAGGCAAAGTTCAGGGTTAAATCTTTTGGGTGAAGAGCAGGACAATATCTCTAGGCAAAGCTCGATAAAAGCCTATTAATAGACTGCTCATCTTTTTCTCTTTTCACTTTGCCTCTAAACCCTAGACCCATCAAATTTTTTTGACTCCTATATCTTAAGATCTCTTTGATTTCAATATCTCCCTGTCATTAGCTAGTCAAGAGAAAGCAGGCCGTCGGCAACTATCATCGGTCAAACCTCACCACTGGACCCCATAACTTGAGATGGCGCTAGGTAAGCTTCTAAACCCATCTTCTTTCTCAACCTGGCCATTAATGGTAGGGCTTTCTATTTGCTAAAATAGCCCCCATCAGGGTCGAAAGTTCTTCAAATCACTTGAATTAGTTTCATCATCAATGACGAAGCTTCAATGATCGTACTCAGTTTTAATTCTTGGCTTCACCGATAACAATGAAGCTTTGACAATCTTCCCCAATGGTAGTTCACATGGAAAAATTTAGACCTCATACTCCCCTTTTATCTGGTTGACGATTAATTTAGAATCTCCATGTACTTTAAGATATTTCACAGCAATATCTTTGGCAAGCTGTAAGCTAATTAAGAGGTGTAATGACCGTTAAATTTTGATACTAGTTAAAATAATTTTTTGATATTTTATAATATTTAATTATAATTATTAAAAGAGTATTTGTATTTTTCTTGATTTTCTATAATTTTTTATGATTTAAAAATCTAATTATATAGTTATTTAAATGATTTTAATATTTATAAATTTATTTTGTGCAGTAAAAATTTCTATAATTAATTTGTTATGTTATCAATAATATTATGTATTATTTTAAATAATATGTTGTGCTATTAATATTATTACGTAATATTTTGTATAATACTTTATATTATTAATTACGTATTATTTGTATAATTAGTTGTATTGTTTCTAATGTTACATATTATCTGTCGTATTAGTGTAACTAATACGTTTTACTGTGTATGTAATTATCCAATAATTATTTTATTTTAAATATAAATAAAAATATTTTTTATTATTAATTATTCTTGCTGAGTTGTACAATATGGGTATATTTTGACTATTTCGTATCAACTTTTGTATTAGCACAACATGTACGTTTTTAATTGTAGATAATTATCCCATAATTATTTTGATTTTTAAATATTCATAATTATTTATTTTAATTATTTTTTGTTTTAAATACTTAACCCTAAACCCTAATGTACTATATAAATATATATTATAATCTCTCTCTTCTTCCCCTCGTTCTAAAGCAGCCGCCGCCCCTTTTATTTTTTCTCTCTCCTCCCTCTCTTCATCTCTCTCACCCCGACGTCGAGCTCAGGAACCGCCACCCCCTTCACCGCCCAGACGTCCTCCTTCACGCGAAACCGAGCACCCAATCCCTCGCCTGGCCGCGCGTCGCCGACGACCGAGCCCACCCCGCTGCCTCCTCTCGAGCTCAGCCCAAGCCTCATTGGATCTGACCCCCTCCTCTCACCATCCGCACTGCACTCCTCCCCTTGCTCCCCGTAAACCGCCACACACCCCACCTCAGCCCCTCTGGAGCCGCCGTCCCGCCTCAACCCCCGCTCGCCGTTTAACAGCCCCTCCTGCTCGCCGTCAGTCTCCGACCAGCCGAACAGCGAGTCGCCAGCACCCCTTGCCGTCCTACAGCAGCCCGACCCAACATCCAAGCGCCCGCCAGCCGCCTCCGTGAGCCCGCTGCAACCGCCGAGCGCCAAGCACGCCGACGACCGACGACCCGCTGCCCCTCCCTCTAGATCTGATGCCGTTCACCGGAGATCACGTTGCTGTCCTCGTGCTTCGCCGTCGGAGCCGTGCTTCACGCCGCACTTTCTGCGTTAGATCCGACCCGTACCGCTCTTCAAACCCAGCGCTAGATCATTGTCGATTCGTTCGATGAAACCCCAAGGCAAGATCCAGATACTCTCTTGACTTGTCATTCAATTCTTAGATTTGTTGTGAATTAATTAGTTGCTTGCAAGATCCCGCATCTCCTTGTTATTTCAATAATTATTAATTATATGTGTAGATTAGTTGTAATATGATTATCTGTGTGGGTTGTTTGTTGAATAATATTGATTAAATCATAGTTGTGTGATAAATAGTATTTTAGGACAAATATAATAAATTAAAGAATTTATTTTGGGTAACAAAATTATTTTAGATTAATTATAATATTTTTAGAATCTTTGTCGTGGAAGGAAATTATTTTAGAATTATAAATGCTTTTAAAGAAGTTATTTTGGTAAAAGATTATTTTTGTATTATGATCGTGTGATTGATAGTTGAAGAGCATGACGTTTCATGTACATTGACACCGTCATGTTGATACTGTTATTTATACTCACTCATGTCATATATGCACACCTTATTTCATCGCTAGCTTATATAGTCATGTTCATCATATGATTTGCATAAAATTAGTTGTATTTATTTATTATTTCTTGTTTTGTTGAGAACCGTTAGTAGTTCATGTCCTTAGTTGCCTAGCGTGTCGTGTACAAGACCATGATACCTGTGTATTGTTGACTTAGAAAACAAGAAGAGTTGGGATGGGAAGGTCTGGGTTCATGTTATCGGATATGTTGTTGTTATTTCCAGGCTCGCACCAGTGAATCGTTTCGCACTGGGGTGGCTCTGAGGAGTAGTGATCGGATATGTTTATTGTTATTTCTAGGCTCGCACCCGTGAATCGTTTCGTACTGGGGTGGGTCTGAGGAGCAATGATCGAATATGTTTATTATTATTTCCAGGCTCGCACCAGTGAATCGTTTTGCACTGGGGTGGGTCTGAGGAGCGATGATATTATGATTATTGATTATTTCCAGGCACGCACCAGTGAATTGTTTCGCACTGGGGCGGGTCTGAGGTACTAGTGAGATGTGGTTGTTAACCAGATATACAATAATGTGAACTTTGACTCTGTGTGAGATGTGAACCAGTGACCTGTTATAGGATGACTATTTACATGACATCGTTTCTTGACTAAGTATGAGTTTTTGTGAGATATAGGCTAGTTGTGTTTCTTTTCATACATAGATCGGGATTAATATTTAATTATTTACAATTTGAGACATATGGTATATACATGAGGGTTTCCTTGTTTGGATTATTTCGTTCGACGTACTACGTCTCTTGTTGTAGATTTTTAGGTATTAATTCCATCTATTATATGCCCCTGTTACTTGGATAATTAGTCTGATCGCTAGCTGCATGACCTCGTTGCCTAATCGATTTTGGATGCTTTATGTTATCATGATTTAGTAGTGTTTTCATGTTGATTTGTGGATTTCAGTTGTAAGTTCTTTTGTTGTTTCTGTTATCGTATCGTTTTTCGCATTGGATTTCCGTTCGTTCTATTTTCTTTGGGGGGTCGGGTCTTATTGTGTGCCATACATGCTGACGTATACCTATTTTCTCTGGTGTACGTCAGACTTAGATGAAGAACAGCAGGAGCCAGAGGATTCTCAGCAGGAGTGTCTTATAGACGGAGTAGAAGAAGGAGTCGAAGCTTATTCTTTGATGGTTCTAGTTTATTTTTGTAGTTCTTTCTTTTCTATTGATCGATGTATTTTTATATCTCTTCAGTATTTATTTGTTCAGTTTTGTATAAGGGCATGTTGACCCATATTTTATGTCTGGGATGATTTATCATTGATGATATGTCTATTTCTTATTTTGTGTTGTCTTTATATTCTCGCTATCTGAGATCGGGGACTTGTGTCTTTACATTGTATTTATTTCTAGACGCTTAATGTATTGGATTGAGAAGAAAAGAAAAAAATAATAGTGTATATTTCTTCTCAATCTAATACGTTACGGGCTTGTTCACGTTCCGATTCCCGGGTATTTTTTGGGAAGCGGGGGCGTGACAGGTTTTTTTTGTGGCCCACGCAGGTCATGGTTCCGATCACGGTCCCGAATCCTCACTAGTAAGAATATAATAGATAATTTATATACATATCATACTTCATCCGTAAGACTATCCTTGAGCCCTTAGCCTCTCATGTCGATAGATTTCGTTTCGTCCCTATCTTATCACTTTTTGACTCCAGAACTTCCCACTATTCTTAACTCGTAACTTCCCCTTGTTTCTTGTTTCTATCTCATCTGCTTATATATATCATTCCATATCTGTTTCTGGGGTTCTTATTTTAATTCCGAGGACAGAATTTGTTTTAAGGAGGGTAGAATGTAATGACCGTAAAATTTTGATACTAGTTAAAATAATTTTTTAATATTTTATAATATTTAATTATGATTTTTAAAAAAGTATTTATATTTTTCTTGATTTTTTATAATTTTTTTATGATTTAAAAATCTAATTATATAGTTATTTAAATGATTTTGATATTTATAAATTTATTTTGTATAGTAAAAATTTATGTAATTAATTTGTTATGTTATCGATAATATTACGTATTATTTTAAATAATATGTTGTGCTATTAATATTATTACGTAATATTTCGTATAATACTTTATATTATTAATTACGTATTATTTGTATAATTAGTTGTATTATTTCTACTGTTACATATTATCTGTCGTATTAGTATAACTAGTACGTTTTACTATGTACGTAATTATCCAATAATTATTTTATTTTAAATATAAATAAAAATATTTTTTATTATTAATTATTCTTGCTGAGTTGTACAATATGGGTATATTTCGACTATTTCGTATCAACTTTTGTATTAGCACAACATGTATGTTTTTAATTGTAGATAATTATCCCGTAATTATTTTGATTTTTAAATATCCATAATTATTTATTTTAATTATTTTTTGTTTTAAATACTTCACCCTAAACCCTAATGTACTATATAAATATATATCATAATCTCTCTCTTCTTCCCCTCGTTCTAAAGCAGTCGCCGCCCCTTTTATTTTTTCTCTCTCCTCCCTCTCTTCATCTCTCTCACCCCGACGTCGAGCTCGACCGATTCGTTCGACGAACCCCGAGGCAAGATCCTGATACTCTCTTGACTTGTCATTCAATTCTTAAATTTGTTGTGAATTAATTAGTTGCTTGCAAGATCCCGCATCTCCTTGTTATTTCAATAATTATTAATTATATATGTAGATTAGTTGTAATATGATTATCTGTGTGGGTTGTTTGTTGAATAATATTGATTAAATCATAGTTGTATGATAAATAGTATTTTTAGGACAAATATAATAAATTAAAGAATTTATTTTGGGTAACAGAATTATTTTAGATTAATTATAATATTTTTAGAATCTTTGTCGTGGAAGGAAATTATTTTAGAATTATAAATGCTTTTAAAGAAGTTATTTTGGAAAAAGATTATTTTTGTATTATGATCGTGTGATTGATAGTTGAAGAACACGACGTTTCATGTACATTGACACTATCATGTTGATACTGTTATTTATACTCACTCATGTCATATATGCACACCTGATTTTATCGCTAGCTTATATAGTCATGTTCATCATATGATTTGCATAAAATTAGTTGTATTTATTTATTATTTCTTGTTTTGTTGAGAACCATTAGTAGTTCATGTCCTTAGTTGCCTAGCGTGTCGTGTACAAGACCATGATACCTGTGTATTGTTGACTTAGAAAACAAGAAGAGTTGGGATGGGAAGGTCTGAGTTCATGTTATCAGATATGTTGTTGTTATTTCCAGGCTCGCACTAGTGAATCGTTTCACACTGGGGTGGGTCTGAGGAGCAGTGATCGGATATGATAATTGTTATTTCCAGGTTCGCACCAGTGAATCGTTTCGTACTGGGGTGGGTCTGAGGAGCAATGATCGTATATGTTTATTGTTATTTCCAGGCTCGCACCAGTGAATCGTTTCGCACTGGGGTGGGTCTGAGGAGCGATGATATTGTGATTATTGATTATTTCCAGGCACGTACCAGTGAATCGTTTCGCACTGGGGTGGGTCTGAGGTACTAGTGAGATGTGGTTGTTAACCAGATATACGATAATGTGAACTTTGACTCTGTGTGAGATGTGAACCAGTGACCTGTTATAGGATGACTATTTACATGACCGTTTCTTGGCTAATTATGAGTTCTTCTGAGATATAGGCTAGTTGTGTTTCTTTTCATACATAGATCAGGATTAATATTTAATTATTTACAATTCGAGACATATGGTATATACATGAGGGTTTCCTTATTTGGATTATTTCGCTCGACGTACTACGTCTCATGTTGTAGATTTTTACGTATTAATTCCATCTAGTGTATGATCCTGTTACTTGGATGATTTTTGATCACTAGCTGCATGTTCTCCTTACCCGTTTGATTTATGGATTCTTATGATTATCATGTTTTAGTAGTGAATTTGCATTTTTAGTTGTACGTCCATTTGTCATTTCTATTATTGTATCAATTTCCACCTTGGTTTTCGTTTGTTCTATTTTCTTTTGTGGGGTCTTACCGTGTACCATGCTCCCTGATGTACACTTGTTTTCTCTGGTGTGCATCAGACTTAGGAGAAGAACAGGTTCAACAGGGGCCAGAGGATTCTCAGCAGGAGTGCCTTGTAGACGAAGCAGAAGAAGGAGTCGAAGCTTATTCTTTGATGGTTCTAGTTTATTTTTGTAGTTCTTTCTTTTCCATTGATCGATGTATTTTTGTATCTCTTCAGTATTCATTTGTTCAGTTTTGTATAAGGGCATGTTGACCCATATTTTATGTCTGGGATGATTTACCATTAATGATATGTCTATTTCTTATTCTGTGTTGTCTTTATATTCTCGCTATCTGAGATCGGGGAGTTGTGCATTTGCATTGTATTTATTTCTAGACGCTTAGCGTATTAGATTGAGAAAAAAAGAAAAAAAAATAATAGTGTATATTTCTTCTCAATCTAATATGTCGCGGGCTTATTCACGTTCCGATTTCTGGGTATTTTTTGGGAAGCGGGGCATGACAAGAGGGCATTATACTCAGCTACATTGTTGGAACATGGCTCAGTTAGTGAATAGGCTAGAGGATGAATATGACCGTGGGGATCAATAAGTACTACCCCCACCCCTTCGACTATCGATCCCTTATAGCTACATCGTGATGCACCGTTGAAGTAGATTTGCCACACATAGTGGTTTGTGGTGACATTCAATTCAAACACCTCATCTGGAATGTCTTCGTGTAGCTTGGAAGACTTAGGATTATGATGATCTATGCATTGCTTGTCCTTTGACCACTTTGTAAGGTACAAATGTCATATTGTATTGGGAAAGTAGTATTGCCCATTTCACTAGCCTAAAGTTTAAGTATTTGGGCTTTATCATGAGTATCTATAAATTGTTGACTCTCAAGATAACATGGACGGATTGTGTGACGCCCCTGGGTTCACACAAGGCTACAGTCCAAGGTGAAACCAAGAATGTCAAACCTGCCATGCACCACACCGTGCAATATCATGTTTCACCATCACAATTAACATCTATCTAGTAGAGTCAACAACTGGTGTAGGTACAAAACAGGTAAAAGATAATACAAGATATACTAACGGAATGATAACAGTCACATAAGTATCTCATCATCCCACATACAGAAATACATAACCAAGATCTGAGTAGATAAACTGGAATACTCAACAAGTCTCAAATACAAATATCCGACGAAAAGGAAATAAGGCACACAGCCTTTACAACTTCTAGAACAAGACTCTCAAATGTCTAAATAAAAATCTACTGTGGAACTCCAAAAGAAAATATAACTAAAGAGACGGCTGAAGCTAAAATGCATCGCCATCAGTCTACGACTCTCCGGGCTCCTGGCTCGTTACCTGAAAGGGGGAGGGACAACGAGCGTCAAAGCGCTAGCGAGTAACATCACAACCAACCCCAAGGGAACAGGGCTCGTTGTATAAGAAAAATACAGTTAATATATAGAGATCAAAAATCATTGATCTTACTAAAGAGGGATTTAGTATTTATAAATTTACAACACGAGCATAGGTACGTCGAGCGAAATAATCCAAACAAGGAAACCCTCATGTATATACCTTACATCTCAAATTGTAAACTCCTGAATACCAAACCCAAGGTTCTAGTGCAGTAATAATAATAAAAGAAATACGACGAACACCAGAGTATGAAAACAGTGTTGTGACATAGCCCACATGAGTATCATGTTATTACTTACATGAATATCATGTAAAAATCTACATAAGTGTCATGTCAAACTCACATGAGTGACATGTCAGAAAACGATTAAGTGTCCAAAACATAGACTATATAAATTAAACGTCCAACCCATAGACTGCATGAAGTACACGTCCAACTCATGAACTGAAAATAACCGTTGTCCAACGCATGGACCGGATGTGTCCGTTGTCCAACGCATGGACCGGATGTGACCGTTGTTCAACGCTTGGACCGGATGTGACCGTTGTCCAACGCATGGACCGGATGGTAATGTATATCCAACACGAGGATTAAATAGCAATGCATGTCCAACACGAGGACTAAGTGGGAAGGGTGTCCAACACGAGGACTAAAAGGTAATGCTTGTCCAACACGAGGACTGTGGATTTTAGTCCAACACGAGGACTGTGAAATGGTGAAAATATCACTGGGATACATAGTGAAATCTACCTATATCAATTCACAGTCAAAACAGTGTATATATCCATAATTGGTACCCTCAGGTCTTCTATCATGACTGGGTACATAGTAAGACCAAATACCAATGTCAGATAGTCCAGGAAATCACTCGAACCTGAACAAATATTCAAAAATGTACAAAATAGGGAAAATACAACAGAGAGTACTGCGGTCGACCGATCCGGTCGACCGAACTCTGGCACGAGCCTGGCGGTCGACCGCTAGGCATCTCGGTCGACCGACCAGACGTCGCGGTCGACCGGATAAATGTCGCGGTCGACCGAACAAACATCGCGGTCGACCGAATAAACTTGGCGGTCGACCGAAGCCCTAAAACGAGCTCAGCGGTCGACCGCTCCGGTCGACCGCCAAGCGGACAGAAACCCAATCTGGGTTTTCTGTCAGCTGTTAAACCTGTAAACACGAAAATTTTTATTTGATATTAAAATACTAATGTTTCTAATAATCATATAACCATATACGAAGAAAACATTGGTGAACTTTATTACCCAAAACATTGGTGGACTTTTTATAAACTGAAACACAAGATTTTCGCATCATATGCTATAAAGAACATATTTTTATACTCACATATACGTTTTAGGCTCAACAAATCCCATTAAAACTGATTAGAAAACTTTTAAGAACATAGGAGAGGACTGGGCGAGATGTTACTCGCCTGAGGGGGTATTGTAGAACTCCTGAACACGCGTGAGCATGCTCCTCCTTCGATAGAATCGCTCCAAATCCCGCTGAAACCCTTCGAGACTCCTCAAAAATCGCCAAGAACGGATCTAGGGTTTGGGAGAGAAGAGGGGGGCTGCTAGGGTTTGTAAAATAGAAGAAAAGAGGTGATTTTCATGATATAACATGTATATATATAGCAGCAAACCCGAAACCCGAAACCCGAAACCCGAAACTGGAAATTCAGTCTGACTAGGAATATTCTCTTCGGTATTTTGGCTATAACTTTCTCATACGACCTCGGAATAAGATGATCTAAGATTTGTTGGAAAGCTCTTGAAGAGACCTACAACGTTGGTTTTATACACTTTTCCAGATTCTTAATGAATCAGTGAGAGAAATATAAAAACTCTCAACTGGTCAAAATTCCCAGATTCTCACTCTTGGCCTTTGTGCATGATTTGTGTATTTGTACTCACATATATACATATATACATTGAATTGATCTCAAATCAGTTCCTAGCATACTCAAACATCATAATATATTATTTATAAATGTATAACATATTTATTATTATTTATCATAAAGTATTCAAATTTTCGGGGTTTTACAGATTGGCTGGTCAGGTAATGCTATATTTTTGTACTGCAAGAACTAAAACTAAACACTCTTTTTTTTTTTTACCAAATTGCAGTGATACTCAACACAAATCACAGTCCAAGAGAGATAGTAAATGGCATGTTTATGAATATTATTATTTTTCTAGGCAATAAGTCCGTCGAAGGAATGGTCCATAGCCCTGACATAGGCTAGGAATGGTTTGCCAGATACTGGAATGGCAAGAACAGATGGCTTCATGAGATACTCTTTGATCTCGTCAAAATTTTTTTGACAACCATCGTCCTAAATAAACAAAATCCTTTTTTTCATCAACCTTTAAATTGGCTTCTTCCAGATAGATTAGCTATTAATCTATGGATGTATGCTAGACATCCTTGTAAACCTTTGAAATTTTTAAGGTTTCTTAGAAGTGGAATCTCCTGGATGGCTTTCAATTTCTTTGGGTCAAAATGTATACCTGCAAAATTCGCCTGATGATACCTCCAGAGTCTTTCTGGGTTCATCTTGTGTTGGTCTACTCGAATCATTGAGATGATCCTCTTCATGATTAATTTTGATTGCAAGGTTGTTGACACAACATTTAACTGTCATGCACAAATACTTACAAAAATTATATTTATTGCATGTCAGTAGGTGGCTATAGTATTCTTCAGACAAAAGGGTATTACTATATAGTAGTGTACTCCTATGAGTATTCTGAAGACTGTGTGCTTCTGATCATCCATATGCATCTTAATCTAGTTGTATCCGAAAAAGCCATCCATGAGCAACATCCTCTAGAACCTACATGTATTTTCGTCCATGACATTTGTGATAGGGAGTGGGAAATTGTCTTTTGGATATGTGAGATTAAGATCTCGCAAGTAATATAGATCTAAATCTTGCCATTCTTCTTTGTTACAACAACAATATTAGCTAGCCAATCTGGATGCTACTCTTCACGAATAAATCTGCACTCAATAAATTTGTGAATTTTTCTCAATCTACTCCATCAACTCAGGGCGAAAACATCATTGTTATTGCTTGATTTGGTTGATACTAGGTTCAATATTGAGGCAGTGCATAGCCATGTTTGTTTCCAGCATAGTCATGTATTCGAAACTCCAAGCGAAGATATCAATGTAGTCTCAAATGAGAGATACGAGTTCTTATTTTTTAGCAACGATAAATTCTCACTAATGAAGATGGGCTTGGGATTGGCTTCATCACCTATATTGATTTGGATCACCTTATCTTCAGTGAGTGGTTCATGGGGTTCGATGCACGATTCCTATTGTGCCCCAAGGTGTTTTGCCTAGGATTTATTCTTAGGATCATCAAATACTTCTACTTCATCGAAGTCTATTATTGGGCTATAAGAAACCATGTTGATGGTAAACACTTAGAACATGGCACCGATGTTGACATTAGTATCCTAACCAAATGTGTCTGAAGAATGGCTTCGTAAATTCCCAAGCTTTGGTTACATGTCTGTTTCCTGGGAGATATATTTGAGCCCATGATTAGTTAGATTGAAGTAATCAATGCTTTCTCCTTTTGATGAAAAGGAGATTAACGGGACTTGTGGCCCTCTGTCAAAATTTGACCCTTTTAAGGGTAAATTATAGCTCATCTTCATCACTATGTCACAGGCTTGTTGGCTGTAATAAGACTTTGTCATCTGAGACTAGTAGCTACAGTTGTGATTCAACTTTCCCAAAGAGGATTGGATCTTGAATACTTATTTTAGAAGGGACTGTAAAGGTGGCATCTTTTGAGCTACCGACTATTGATGAGTCGAGTATGACTCATTTATGGATATATTGCAAACTTGATTCTAAAGCTATCCTAGACAATAAAGCATTGGCTTCTGAGTTTTCATGCTCAGAGCCTGAAGAATAGTCATAAGCAAAGTTTACGTTACCATTAAAAACATAGTCATCCTAATTCTTAGCTGACTGGTTTATACATAGATCCTTCAAAGTAATTACAAGAGGTTCCATCTCCCAGATAAGATCCTCATTTGACTTGAATTCACTAACTACCTCATTACCACAGTTTAGGTCTTTGAGAATGGCTATCTCAATCGTAGTCTTTTCATCATATAAGATAGAGTTAGTGAAGTAGTTCTCTACTAATTTAAAAGGTTGTTTCTCAGCATAGATCCTTTAGTGTACCACCTGATCATTTACATGATTGAGGCATGATCTATTGTCGACGGGACGATCACAATGGAGTGGATCCATCGTCGTCTAAGGAGTAAGTTGTATGGAGTATCTACATCGATGACGTAGTATGTTATCTCCATTTTTAGATTACCAAGTTAACACTTAAGATGGATCTTCCCTATGACAGACTACTGCTATAGTTGAATCTGAAGAATGTACCAATCATGCTTAAGAGCCTACAAATGTGGAGTGCCCAGAAAGTTAACGAACCTCTGAGGGATGATGATCAAAGCAGATCCTACGTCAATATGAATCCATTCGAGAACTGACACACCTAGTGCAATAGAGGCGTTGGTTATGGTTGTTGTCTTTTATGAGCATGTCGTCAGAAGTAAAGGTGATGCAAGTCTTTTGCTGATGGTATTGGTTGCATTGCCTTCGATCTTTTTTTTGGAGAGACTCTGGTATGCGAGTGAGAAATACTTCATTATCCATCAACGCTTCCATCAAAGACTCTCTCATATCCTTAGACAAACATAGAAGTTCATGCAAGATTATACAAGCTAGAATAGTGGCGAACTGAGTGAGTATATCACAATGAGATGGTAGTGGATGGTGGCTGCAATGCCTTATCAAACAGTGTTTCTTTTTGCTTGGTAGACTTAGGCTGCTTGGGAGGTCTTGGTTGATCATAATTCTTTAGGTATTCTCTTTCTATGAGTCAGTCATCAAGGAGACTTGTAAAGACTTCTCACATGCAATTGCAAATATGGCATTACGAGATTCTTGCTTTAAGCCTTTAGAAGGGACGTTGATTTGGAAGAGGTCTGATGCTTGTCTTGGAGAAAGTTAGGATGAACCCATATTATTTCTCCTCTAGTAGTTGTAATGGGGACAAATCCTTGGCTTTACTGTTGTTTTATGTCTTTTATATTGCAATTGATACAGATTAGAATTAAAAGAGTTACAATAAAACTAAGAAAAAACTAATATTTTCTTGGGGTTCTTTTCTATGTGCCAATAGAGCATTGATCTTATACTCTGTTGACAAACTGACTAAGATAATGAGTCCTTTACTGTTGATGAAGACTTGGTTGCTTGGAAGATATCCCAGTCTTCTCTTTGCACCGAAGCTCAAGAGAAATACTACGAGGTTGGTGATCTCTTGATTTTTCCATGTGTAAATGTTGATCTCTAGATGATAAGATCCTTAAAAAATGAGCAATCTCCCATCCTTTTATAGGTTAAAAGAGAGAGTTAATGACCCATAATTGTGAGTTAAATGGCCATCAAAATAGGAGATAGTGGGACGCAGTATTCCCTTGAAAATAGCCCTCAAACGGCTCCTTGTTGGGGTTCACTGACTCTACGAAGCTCGATAAAGATGTTTAGGCAAAGCTTGCTAAAGAAGTTTATGGGAGGCTCGTTGAAGAGGTTTAGGCGAGGCCCACTGAAGATGTTTATGTGAGACTCACTTGAATGTGTATTAGCTTTCTTTGAAGTCATGGATGTTGTGACCCATTTGGGTTGCTTATGAGCGAAGTTTGTTGACTAGCAAACTTCGTTTATGAGTTTAAATTTAGGACAGAATCCGACTCATGATTTGGTCGACTATTGATGCCTTTTGACTCGGCCTTTAGTGTGATTTGGGAGTCGACCTGTTCTACACTTGGTTGGGTCGAGTCAAAACTGAGCTGCGTGGTGAGGTTCACATACTTTGTTAGGTGAATTTCCCTATTACAACTTATGTGGACGTCCCTAACGAGTTTGGGCCTATTTGAAGTGTTTCGACCCATGGGCGTTTACTTCTTCGGTCCAAGCTAGATATTAGCCTGGATGAAATTTATTTTAACCATCTACCACTCCCTAGAGTTTTCGTGACCATATATTCATTTTTGTAACAGAGAACGAAATACTTTGGGTAATAGCTAGAGGTGTATTGTTGAACGTGGCTCGAATCATCTTGTTTGGTTTGAAAATTGTCTTTATTCTACTTAGTCGCTAGAGGTGTACGACTGAGCATGGCTCTCTATTGTAGACTTGTATTGAAGACTCCATGATGCTTGTATTCATTTATTTCTTTGATTTTGCCTACTCTACTACTGGGGTGAAGTTAAGAAATCAGTGAAGTTCAGCTAATTGTAGGTGTGGGCTAGAAAAATCGCTATATTTGAGTTATGTGGGCGAAGTTCGTTGATTAGCGATGTTCACTAACTAGCGGTTGTTGCTGGGATTTCTCCTTTAGATTTACACCGTGATGCATGACTGAGATCTCTTGATTGAGGATTTATGAGATCTGCTATAGATTTGAGCAAGTTTTTGTCTAAGATTTAGCCTCTTTGTCTGATCCAATCAAATCTTAGTAGATGTGATTTTCTTAGAAGTTTGGATATGGAGAAGGCTACAAATAACACTATTTCTCTTCCAAATTCTTCATCATCTCCATTTTCTTCTCCTCTATGTGTAAGTCTTCATCGCTTAGATGGGAGATGCTTCTCAATAGAGAAGCTGAGATATAGCTCCAACAAGAGTTTACCCAAGCAGGGGGCAACCAGGCGGATGAACTCTGCATACTTCACCAGCTGGTGGACTTTATGTCAGCCAAGATGATGAAGCTCGAAAAGATTACTGAGAATTAGTTGATGGATTGGGGTGAAGTGAATCGCGATAGAGAGGCGTGGAGCTTCGAGTGCAATGCTCTGTGTAGGATCGTTCGACGATTGAGATGGTGGTTAAAGACCTTAGTGCTCCACAAGCGAGGACTTTGATAGTAACTAGGTCTCACAAATATGAACCTAGATCATAATTAGATGTCGTGTGGCTGTTCCAGCCTGATGTTGAATTTTGGTGCAAGAACGTGCTTCTTCCTGTTTATATGACCTAGTCAACTCCTGTGAGTTCTAGGCATTCAACCCCTCGGTCGAATTTCAAGCCCTTGGTACCTTTTTAGGAAGAACTTTCTTTTTGTCTCCTAGCATAGGGCCTAGGAAGGAGTAAGTAGGAGTTATTTTTTCTACATGGGAAAAAATTTCACTCCCCAATGTAGTTCCTTAGCCATCACATTACCCATAGTTAGGAGTATAGGATAGTAGCAAATAGCAATGAATACCTATCATCATTGTAACTGGATAATCTAAATGTTGCCTTTATGCAGATCAGTATTCAGCCAATAAAAATGAATATTTTTTCTAAAATCTTCCATCTTTGTGTGTTTGATCTGTATGAACTTTACTTCTGTGATGAACTTGAACTCTGCATGGAGTTTGTTGTGTTTAAAGCGCGACTTAAGCTTCCTCATATCGGCAAGAATCAAATTGAAGTTCGCTAAATAGGATCTCAAGCAAATTGAGTTAGAATTTTCTCAATTTGGAGACTTTAGAAAATTCGCCATATAAAGTGTCAAATAAATTTAGTTAAAATTTTCTCAATTCAGAGACTTAGTGAAATTCGCCAGGTCATTTTGGCAAAGTTCGCTTTAGTGCCCCGCTAAATTGTGCAAAGTTCACTTACTTGAGAAATAGTTGGCTAGGTGAAGCTCAGTAAGTCAGTTATATGAGGATCAACCTAAAAATTTAAAATTTAAATCCTTAATTTTTGTGCTGCAAATTGTGGCAACGTTCATTCAGAACAAGATTCTCAGCAAAGTTCAAGGCGATAATCTTTGGCGAAGCTCAGGGTGAGATTTTGGGTGAAGATAAAGGTGAAGATCTTTAGCAAAGTTCGGGATCAGTCTATAAATAGAATTGTTTAGCTCCTTTCTTCTTCACTTTGATTTTCAAAAACTTTAGCTTTCTCAATACCCTAGCTTTCTTAGAATCCCTAGAAATCAATCTTCAATGGCTCCTCATTGTGCAATCTCAAGAGGAATATGTGCTACTAAGGGGCCTCATCAACCAAGAAGTGAAGATGCGCCATCACAATTGGAGATGACCATTGGTAAGCTTCAAACCCATTCATGGTGATCTTTGGATCCATAAAAATCTGCCCCAATCAAGCTTTGAGCAGTGTCTTAGGGTATTTAAATCTTATTCTGTGCCAATGGTATGATTTTTATGGCCACTTGTGGTCTTTCTAACAAACTTCCGTCAGTGACGAAGTTTTATTGGTTGCCATTAATGGCACTTAATGTGGTGAGCTTCGTTTCTTGGGTGAAACTCGTTGTTGTTAGATCTTTAGGCTTTTTTAGCGAACTTCTTTTAGGTGAGGGTCGTGATCTTGATCTGAGCGACCTTCACTTGAGCGAGGTTCGCCAATTTGATTTGAGCGACCTTCGGTTGAGCAAGATTCACCTATTTGATTTGGGCAACTATCGCTTGAGTGATGTTTGCCAGTTTTGATCTATGTGACCTCTTGAGTGGATTTGAGTGCAATGTTGAAGTTCGTAGCTTTCATTTGTGAATTTCATTTATCTTGTAAACACTTAGTTTATTGTGATTACTCTCACTTATGTGTGAGATTCACCTATGGCGAACTTCGATTTGAGTGTGAAGACATGGTTGATTCCTTTTAATCTTTGTCCTCTAAATCGTTTTTGCCTCCTTTTGTGCAGTTTGCTATTCGAAGGATTTTATCGACCACCATAACTATTATGGTCATGATGGAACTCGTGACTCTGAAATGACACATGTTTGTGGTGGGAAACATCCCTCTATTTCTAGAAGGTAGTAGTCAAGAAAGTTTTGAGGCTATATGATTAGGGGATTATCGAACTCTGTGTAAGAAAATCATAGCCGCCAAGTTCTCCATTCTTAGCAATGATACATTAAGAAAGTCTCACTTTCTATTTGGGGATAGTAATCCTAATGGCATCTCTATATTCAATTGGTAGAAGTAGCATTGGTATTACACCAAAGGGGACCACCGTTATTACTTGCCAGTGATAGAGCATCATGTATCCTTCATGTACCTGTAGCCTCTCGTCGTGTCCTACCTAATGCATTATATCCTCACCAACAAATAAGATAGCATCAAGGTAGGCTCTCTGAAGTACAACAATGGCTTTCGTCAAGTGGGACTTTACGGAGTCAACGTTATAGGCTACATCTTGTTTCATTCATGAGGATGTTCTTGTTAATGAAGTTCTTGTTGTCCCAAACATCTTCAGGAATGAACTTGCGAAGACCAATGCGTAATATCCTGATGGAGATACTAGGTCTCCGTGTTGGATCAAATTGATGGATATCTAATAGTGGACCTATCTGGTGAATTACGCTCTCATCACTTTTGAAGGGAGGCTAAGAAGGACGGGTCTCTACTCTACAGTAAGAGCCCCAAAGTATGGTATAGAGATCTGTGCTCCTATGTCATACGAAATTTTAGAGCTATACAACATTGGTAGTGATACTTACTTCACTCTGGCGGGCGAGATTATGATCGCTTTGCATAAAATGTTCAAAGTGTCATGATTACTATTGGGGGATAGTTCGTATGAGGAGTTCTTCCCGACCAATATAGAGTTGAGCACTTATCCAGAAACTGCTTACGTTAGGGAGGTGTTTCAGGAGTTAGTTTGCCACTTCCTTATTTATCAAAAGATAGTTGCAAATGTCGGGCTTGATTCTACTATTGCTCGTGTTCTATGAACCGAATATCTATTTCCCAACGTTAACAAAAAGGAGAATGTAGATTTGATCCATCCGGTGGCAGAGCCTAAAATTAATACCCGAATCCGTAATAAAGGTCAAATACTTCACACCATCGAATTAGACGAATGTGGATTCCATGCGAGCGATAAATTCGAGAGACTCCACTACCAAGTGGAGGAACTAATATCTGAGCTGGTCCTACTTGTAGGATTTTCTCAATTAGGCTGAAAGGTTGCATTGTGCCTTCCCGACCAAAGGATCACATCTCTATGAAGGTGTTATTCCCTACCGTGTTGCTCGCTGCTGCATACAACTTGGCTCTTCTTCTAGAAATAGTTAGTTGCATACATCATGGACTGAGGGAATTAGCTACCGAATACCTAAATCAGGAAGATAACAATTTGGGAGATCAGGTTTTGAATCCTAGAGTGGAGTTATAGTATACATATTTGGTGATATGGTTCACTTTACACTGCTTCTCATTAATGTCGGTTGATGCACCAAGTGGAGAGGCCGTTTCATTGCTCCAGAGGTACGAACACTCGAAGTGGATCATCAAATACCCTACATGGTTCATCAAATTCCTAAGAACAAGGATCTTTATCCCCTTTACTGTTATTTTTTCGAGATTGGTGGTATAAGCCTTAGGGACGTGTTTGAAGATGGCACAAGCAACAAAGGTTTCACTTGTTGCCCAGTGAATGTTTTAACTGGTTAGTCAATATCAGACCAGGTCACCTCATTGTCAGGATGAATGGGATTAAATGTTATATTAAGCCCTACTTGCCTTGCTGATTTGCTCGTCGATTTGGATATGACCAGCTCTACATTAGGGGTCCAAATCTAGGATTGTTGTAAATGTGAAGCCTAGTAGATGAGGCTCATGCTTAGTATCATTTTACTACCAGGGCTACAGAGACTAGATTTATGCTCACCCGTCACATGCCCAACTGCTACATGACATTAGGATTTTGCAAGTGGTATTGCAGAGTGATTGCTCCCAAACCTGACTTTTATATGAACAAAATTAGCTTGCGATGGATCACCAGAGATATATGCAGTTTTCTAAGAAATGTTCAAAGAGTAGAGCTCTTGGACTTCAAGACTTTCTGGTGGAGGGTGTATGAGAAGATAAAGATTGGGAGGCACCGAGTGGGCATCCTACTCTTTAAAGATCAATTAGTGTTAGCATCTGGGAACCATCTGAATCTATAGTTTGCCAAGGAGCACCTTTCTGAGATAGTAGAAACTCATCCCTCTCAACAACCTTCGAAGAAACAATGTCTGGTGCTTTCGGAGCCTGAACCTATACCCGGGGGTTCCTCAAGGATCAGAAGAGAGTCTCCTACGATCCTGACATTGGAACCTAGGGCTAAACCCTCAGGTGAGTTTTGCTCATATCTTTGTATCAAGTTGCTTGAAGTGCATTTGATTGACGTGCACTTCTTATGTATAGGTAAAGATCCCATTCTTATCGATCAAGGTAATCCAGATGATAAGGAAAATGTGGATTACGGGGCTAACACTGACACCTATTTTACTAAGTCTGATGATGTAGGCTTTGAGGGCAACATTGGCTGATCCTCTTATATCCCAAGTATACCTTTCTCTGATCAATCTTATATAATTTCTTTGCCTCGATAATTGATGCTGTATTTATCTCTTTGGCAAATGATGAACACGGTTTAGAGACCATGGATGGAGTGGCTCCTGCATCTCTTTTTTCTATTTGTGAGTTTGAGATTGTAGCTGATTTCAATGGTGCTTCTGGAGTCTTGGAGTTTGATCTAGCTGTTGATATGACAATCAGCCCTGCTTCTACGCCTGTTTCAATAGAGGGGCACAAACTAGCTATTTTTGAGTTGGAGTTGGAGTTGGAAGGGTTGTGCCGTCGAGTTTTAAGCCTCGTTCTAAAAAGGACCTGATCATAGCGACGGTTTCTTCTGATGAACTAGAGGTCAAATCTACAGCAATTGAAGTCATGCCTAAAGATGTGCCGATGACTATAGCTCTGTCTATGAGAACTGTCATTCCATCAGTCGGGGAGATGTCTGTTGCTACTCTCAGTCTAGATGGTTCCAGTATATTGGCCACGCTTCCTCTATACTTCCCATCAGGCGATGAACAAATGCAAGTCTTGCCGACCTCTTCAAACATAGATGCTTTGGTAGTTTCTATAGGGGTGTGTCCTTTGAGCCGTGTGGAAAAATCTTAACGAAGAGCTTGGTGAAGTTGTTTAACCAAAGCATTGAATCCTCTTTGACTATGTGGAAAGGCTTATCAGCTCACACTCTCGTCTTGCTGAGGAATCATCTTAGCCTTCTGACATCTGTCGTAGGTCCTACACGTGCTGAACCATTCAAGACAATGATCAATGAAGTTGACCTTCAGTTTCAAGAGTTGCAATGGCTTTGTGCCGCTGATATTGATAGTATTGCTAAACTTGAATTCCATTAGCTCTAGATGAAGCACCGTGAAGTTGAAGAGTCTTCTCACTGTTCGCGTGGAAAACTGTTATCTTTTTCATTGAAATGATTGTCATCTTGGATTACAAAGATCCGGTCTTTTATAGATCCGGTTACAACTAAATCAAAGAAAAAAAATAAAAATTACAACTTTCCTCTTTCGAACGAATCACAAGCTCCTGTTTTGCGGTTGCTTGCTTGTGTGGGTTCTTTGCCAGCGCCGGGGTTAATCCGTGGACCACCGCGCGATCTAGATCCGGTCGGATCTACACGAGTATGCGGGTATTATTCCACGAAGGGAATAATAGCCGGGAGGGATTAATCCACCAAGGGAATAATCGCTCAGATCTCGAGATCTAAGACCAAGCTTAGATCTGGAGTGTAGTCTCGTGTAGATCTCAGATCTGTTCTTTCTTCCTCTCGAGATCCTGCCTTTTCTGACGTGGATGGTCGCCGAGGATCAGATCTGAATGTGCAAGTCTTCTGGTCTTCAAGCTCCGAGTTCACTCTTCAATCCGGCAGAGTTTCGGCTCTTGAAAGTTCGACCTCTGAAAATGAACATCTCTAGGCCTATTTATAGGCTCTCAGGACAGTGGCTGCAAAAAGGGAATTGTCGGCCACCTCGGGCCACTGTCGGCCACCTCGGGCCACTGTCGGCCACCTCGGGGTGGCCGACACTGTGCCTAGCCACCTTGGGGTGGCTCGGCTCATGGCCGAGCCACCCCAAGGTGGCTCGGCCACCGAGCCACCCCGAGGTGGCTCGGC
>NC_033797.1:92408603-92419354 GCF_001876935.1 Asparagus officinalis | reverse complement strand
CCTGCTTATGCTATGCTTCGATCTCAATAACTGGTTATGTTCGTAATGGCTAATCAAAGCGCTTGCTGTTATAAAGTCTTTGGGGGTTTAGTTCACAAATTAATCTAAGTCAACGCCTAACACGCGTTGGCCCGGTATGTCTATTCGCCGGTGAGAAAGAGCGAAGTCCCTACGTAGTTGCAATATCGTAAGCACTACAAGGGATGTTAACTCTTGTAGCGTAACGGTCACATGCAGAAGCGGATTTAAACAATCCGGCATGCTAAGCCCGATCTCAAACGGCTAGTTCAGTAAAGGCGCATCAAAACCGTTGATTGTGCTGGAGGATTTGCAAAATCCTAAAATATATCGAAAAGTCACTGTGTCGTCTATCAAGCTTCTTCAGTTGTCTTCCGTGACCTGACAACATACGACGTTCAAATACCCTAAGGTCTACGCCAGATCAATCGCGTAACCGCTAGTCAACGCCTCGTTCAGTTCAGTATCGCTGCGATCAAAAAATTCAACGTATTCGATCGTCAAAGTTAAGCCCTAAGGCGTCACAGCGGGATCAACGCGTAACCCTAAATGTCAAGCGCGTCCAGTCAAATCGCACATTGGCGATCAATAAAATTCAACGTAACGACGTTCGAACCTAGGGTCAAGGCCGTGTCAAAACGCGTGATAATTCCTATGTCAACTGCCAGTCAACAGCTTGCGAGCAAAAAATTCAACTGTACGACGTTCAAAACCGCTAAGTGTCAACCGCGACATACCGTAACTGTCGTGACCCAAGCCTAAGTCACGGCCTTATTCATGCGTTGATAATGTAAAGAACAGATATCTCCACAAAGTATATCTGAGTATTAATGCTTCTTTAAATTACTCGAAAAGCTTATTACGAGATATAAACTAATTCTCTTACTACTCCGAAAAGTATACCGAGTATAAACTGCTTCTTAAACACGATGCCAATAAAAGTATAGAGTATATAACTATACTTCCAATTTTTGAGCAGTTGCCTACGGAGTAATGTTTTATCTATAAATATTCTTAAGGATAACCAACAATAAGACGCCGGACAAACTGGCGTTGTGGGCATAAAGACTTCGACGCCAAATCAATGGTCAGGGATAAAAGAATCAACGTCAAGTTCGAAAATTCCGAGCAAACGGTCAGACAATAAAATGCAGGCACCGGAACCTTACAGACATTTCGACAAAGCAGCCGAAAGGCCTGGAGAATTGAACGGAGTCAACGAACATCGAAGCCATTCCGAGTCCGTTATAAGACTGAAGGTAGGACCAAATCCATATCTATAAGTATCCGCAGACTGCTTCTATAAAAGAAGCGATGACATGAAATACTTTGGAAAGGGGGTATCGTAGTCATATAAAATTGCTTATACGGTCCGCCATAGCATAGCTTCGGGCACAAACCCGAACGAGGCAACGAGGGCGACGAGATTCGATGAAATCGCACGAAGCGACGAAATGAATCCACCGCGCGTGCAGTAATCAAAGGCTAATGAGATTGAGGAAAAATCAACGAGTCATCCACGCGAGAGCGGATCTCGGACATGAATCCACGATCGATCAAAGATCAGTTTCGACTTTCGAACTGCAGAAGCGATTTACTGGGCCAAATACAGAATCCAAATTACTGGACCAAATCAGGAATCAACAAATTCACTGGGCCAAATCAGATCATCAAATCAGAGTCCTCAAGGTCAACCGACACGGAGCAAAACGAGACAAACGGAAAACGACTCGACAAAAGTCGGAAAACACGCGCACCGCGCGGAGGCTCGGCCAAATCCCCGCCCGGAGCCACCGCCAGAGGTGGCTCGGCCTGCATTGGTCGGACAGACGATTTACGTCATTTCTAATGTTAATCCAGTACGGGTATTTATGATGCAACCGGCCTCTATGAATTGGCGGTTAGCGAAGTGGGCCCTTCTCTTGTCCCAATATGATTTACACTTCAAGCAGCAGAAGTCAATCAAAGGACAAGCGATTTGTGATCTTCTGACGGCAAACCCGACCACAGACGCGGCAGAAGTATATGATGACTTGCCGGATGAAACCCACGAGGTTAACACTACATCGCACCAACAAGTATGGCAATTATACTTTGATGGTGCTTCGAGGGTGGTTAATAGGGTAATAACCCCGGGAGGTTCTACAGTTTCCTCCGGGGTTGGGGTTGTCTTAATCTCCCCGGGGAAGCATGTGATGCCTCGGGCTTATTCACTGACTAGTCCGTGTTCCAATAACGTAGCCGAGTACAACGCGCTTCTCATTGGACTCAGTTTCGCCAAGGAGCTGGGGGTCGAATATCTCGAAGCTTTTGGGGATTCTCAATTGATAGTCAACCAAGTCCGTGGAGAGTATGAAGTCAGGAACCAAGACCTGATCCCGTACCACCAGGAGGCCATCAAAATGGCAGAATCTTTTAAAGAATTCTTTATTGAATACATCCCTCGTCTCCAGAACGCTTACGCAGATGCACTGGCAGCACTAGCGGTATCACTTGCGCAACCTCCCGAAACCGAGCTGTTATGCACTGGCAGCACTAGCAGTATCACTTGCGCAGCCTCCCGAAACTGAGCTATTAGTCACAGTAAGGACGCATCAACTCTGCATACCCATATACAATATGGATATTGAAGAGGAAGATGATAGAGACATAAGCGCCAAGGAGGTGAACTCAACTCGAATTGGGTCTGAGTCCCGAGATTGGCGTTTTCCTATCATTGACTACGTCCAATATGGTATTTTGCCAGAGGACGTAAAAGAAAGGGAATCAATTCGTCGAAGAGCACCAAGGACTGAGACCCATACATTATACCGTCGAGGGTACGATGGTTTGTTACTCCGATGCCTTTCGAATTCTTAAGGAAGCACACGAAGGAGAATGCGGTGCGCATCAGCCCGGTCCCAAACTGTATGATCGCATTAGGAGAATGGGATATTTTTAGCTAACAATGGTTCGTGACGCAATCGAATGCGCCCGAGAATGTCATGCCTGTCAAGTACATGCAAATTATATGCATCAACCGCCAGAGCGTTTACACACGTCAACCACGTCTTGACCGTTCGAGACATGGGGTATGGACATTGTCGGTCTTATTTTTCCCCCTTCAGTCAAAGGTGATCGATTCATTCTCGCAATCACGGATTACTTTTCAAAGTGGGCTGAAGCAATTCCGCTTAGAGAAGTGAAGACGAACAACGTCATCAATTTCATTAAACATCATGTCATATACCGACACGGTGTGCCAAGACGGATCATTCATGACAACGGTCCACAATTCATAAGCAACGCCTTCGTCAGGTTTTGTGACAAGTTCAAAATTCAAGATATTTCGTCAACAGCTTATTATCCCGCTGCGAATGGATTAGCTGAGGCGTTTAACAAGACGATCATTAAGATCCTGTCAAAGCTCGTGAAGACCAATAAACGAGACTGAGATGATAAACTCGGTGAAGCACTCTGGGCTTATCGTACCACCATACGCACACCTACGGGAGCTACCCCATATTCGTTGGTATACTGATGTGAAGCTGTGCTACCATTGGAAATCCAAATCCCATCCCTTCGGATCGCCCTCGCAACTAGGATGACGACAGAAGAACAATATCAAAAACGTCTCGAAGAACTCGAAAGGTTGGATGAAAAGCGCTTGGAAGCTCAACAACACATTGAGTTCTATCAAGCCAGAATATCTAGGGCTTTTAACAAAAGGGTCCGACAGAGAAGCTTCAAGGAAGGAGATCTGGTCCTCGCTGCTCGCCGACCGATAATCCTCACCTCTAAGAAGAAAGGTAAATTTGAACCCAAATGGGAAGGACCATTTGTGATAGACACAGTCTACTCAAACGGCGCATATCGCCTGATTACTCAAGAGGGCGCCAGGCAATTAATGCCAATAAATGGGAAGTTCCTGAAAAAGTACTATCCCTAGTACATTCAGGATAACCCATTTACCGGGAAGTTCCTTGAAGAATATTACACTTAATATTCTAGAGGATAACCCAAAATCATTTTCACCACCAAAATCCCTCACTGATCAATTTCAATTGACAGTGAGTCCACCAAAAATGTCTTTCTGGCCCTCTTGACTCTTTCCATGAACAAGAGGTCCACTTTCAGTTCAGAGTCCCCTTTCGATAAACGAAAGAACTCCCTTCTTTTTCTCTTTGGTTAAGCCTTCTCATGGTTATAACCGAAGTTAGAATTCCACTTCGATAAACGAAGAACCTATTTCTCATCTTTAGATAACCAATCCTATAAAAGGTAGGTTTATCTAGATTTTCCAGATTCTCGGAGTGGAGATCCCACTTCTAGTTTCTTTTGCGCTGGAAATAGAATATAAAATTCTTCCTTTCCAGAATCAAGGAATAGAATATAAAATTCTTCCTTCCTTGTATTCGGGTTCGCCTTCACCCTAAAAGAAGACCGGGAAATAGAATATAAAATTCTTCCTTTCCCGCACCAACCTTTTCTAAGAATCTATCAATCTAGGATTCATCCTAGGAAGTTTATCCCGAATCCTAAGCAGGGATAAGTCTGCGCCTAACACGCACTGCCGGTTAGTTCTTAACCGTTAAAAAGAACACCCGCCTACATATTCAATATTGTGGCAGGTTGTTATTAATAACACCAAAATCCATGCCTTACACGCATGGAGAAATTCATCCTGAATCCTAAGAAAGGATATGCCGACGCCTAACACGCGTCGCCGGTTTAATCTTTTTCCGTAGAAAAAGACACCAGAGTTTGATTCTGGGGTATTTTATCCCGAAACCTAAGTAGGGATAAGTCAGCATCTAATACACATTGCCGGGTAGCCTATTTCCGTAACAATGGCGAAGCCTATGTATTCGACATCATAGCACAAAGTCTCAGAGAATTCACTCTCTTAGCACAATGTTATATGAGGAACGGATTTAGACAATCAGCATGCTAGTCCGACTCAAACGGTAGTCGGTAAAGGCTTATCAAACCCGTTGAAGGCTGGGGGTTGGCCAAAAATCCTAAAGTCAACACCTAACACGTGTCGCCGGGTAGCCTATTCCCGTAACAAATGGTAAAGCCTACGTATTCAACATAATAGCACAAAGTCTCAGAGAATTCACTCTCTTAGCACAACGTTACATGCGGAACGGATTTAGACAATCCGCATGCTAGCCCGACTCAAACGGTAGTCGGTAAAGGCTAATCAAACCCGTTGAAGGCTGGGGGTTAGCCAAAAATCCTAAAGTCAACACCTAACACGTGTCGCCGGGTAGCCTATTCCCGTAACAATGGCGAAGTCTATGTATTCGACATCATAGCACGAAGTCTAAGGGAGTTCATTCCCTTAGCACAACGTTACATGCGGAACGGATACAGCTTCTCATCATAAGCTTGCCTAAGCTCATCCTGCAACTCAGCTCTGATGGACTCTTCAGTGGAGGATAAAGTCTTCACAGCAATCTCCTCCGTCTTAACCAGCTTCTGCTTTAGGGATTTCAGCTCATCAGATAAGGCAGTGTGGGCTTGCTGATCCTGTACCTTCGCCATCTGAAGAATGCTCAAAGTCTCCTCTTCTTCACGGAGTTCTCTTCTGAGCTGGTCTATCTTGGTCTCACAAGAGGTAATAGAAAAATCAAGCTTGTCGAGTGAAGATGATCTAATAGCAAGGTTGGCCTCACCAAGGAGAACAAAATGGGGAAAAAGGATTAATTTGCAAATTTTGAAAATACACCAGAAAAGAGCTCACCAGCATACGAGGGAAGCACGCCATCAGCCGACGCAGTAGGGGATCGACCTCTCGGGATATGCGACATGATGATCTGCAAAATAAATCAGAAGATCAGATACAAAAAATTTTTTAGTTAGGGTGACAAACTCTAACCCTAAATTTTATCCCCTCTTTTTTATAATTAAACCCCTCAGATCTCCAAATTTTACCCCCTAAAAGATGAGCTCGAACCACCAAATCACAAACCCTAACCCTCATATGCAATCCCACAAATTCATGTACTAAATTAAACATGAAATATGCCAAAATTATAGAGGATTTACCTGAGGAAAAGCTCGAGGATCCAACAAAAGTCAGATCTTGAAAGAAGCTCGAACCACGTGCTCGAGGGGCCTGAGAGAAATTCTATATATGGAAATTTTGAGGGATTTTTCAGTCTAAGATCAAGAGAAAAGGTAGATCTAAGACAAATTTGAGGGTTTGAAGGAGAAAAGAGGCACGAGGGAAAAGAAAATTTCAAAAAAAGGGGAGAAGGGGGACCGGCCCTAGATAGAGGAAAAGAGGCTCTTTTATAGCCTTGAACCAGTCTTGAACCGGACCAGACCAGGTTGAACCAGACCAGACCAGACTAAATCAGTTCAAATGAAGCTGAACCAGACCAGACCAGGCTGAACCAGACCAGACCTGGCTGAATCAGACCAAACCAGGCTGAACCAGTCCTGAACCAGTTTGAACCAGATTTGAACCAAAATTAAAATTAGAGCTAAACCGAGTGTCGAAACAACGTCAAAATGACTGACGGTCCAGTCCCTTATTTATTCACTCCTCTCCCATATATTCGAAGGGGTTGGAGGATTTTTGGAGCCTAATTACTGCCTTTTTTTGGTCATTATTAGGCCGGTTCGGCTCATTCTCAATACTCTAATAACGTATACGAGTATAAACTATTCCCTATTTTTGTTGAGAAGTTTCTGGAGAATATTTTTCTAAAAATATTCTTAAGGATAACTCAAGAACACTCCGACAAATGTATGAGTATAAACTGTGTCAAACGCCGGACAACGCGTTACCAACAATCGATGGTTAGTTCTATGTTGAAACAACAAACACAAGCTAAAGATCAGAAAATCAGGAATTGACTTTAAGTTCAAAATTCCGACAACGGTCAGATAATAAATGCAGCACCGGAACCCTTGCAGATATTCGAAAAAGCACCGAATAGCCTGAAGGATTGAAGGAATCAAGAATAGAAGCCATTCAAAAGTCCCGTTACACCGACTGAAGGTTGGGACAATCATATCCAAAGCATTCCAGACTCTTCCATAAAAGAACGAGGCTGAAATACTTTGGAGAGGGTATCTGTAGGCGTATAAAACTGCTTATAGGTCCCTTAACACAGCTCGACACACAACGGAATACATCCACTCGCGTGCGGAATCAAGCTAACGGTTCGGTGAGTCAACGAGTCGAAGCAGATTAACGAAGCGACGAGGTTAAACACCGAAGCGGATTTACTGCCAAATCAGGATCCGGACTGACAAATCCGAGTCTAGATCAACAAATCAGAGTCCAGAGCAACAATAAAGTTGGGACAAACCGCGAAACCGGAAAACGGGCGCAAAACCAAACACCTGGAGGACTCGGCCGAAACCGAGCCACCTCTAGGTGGCTCGGTGGCCGAGNATCGAGCCACCTAGAGGTGGCTCGGTGGCCGAGCCACCTAGGTGGCCGAGCCACCTGGGCCAAGCCCAGATCTGGGCCCAGATCTGAGCCCAGATCTGGTTCTAAATGCCTATAAATAGGCTTGGTGGCTCATTGTTTTGGAGGTTGGATTTTTTGAGGCGAAACTCTGCTGGATTGAGAACTCGACTTCGGAATCTTGAAGCTTTGAAGACTTGGACATTCCAGATCTGGTTCTCGGCAACCATCCACTCCAAATAAGGTAGGAGTTCGAGAGAGATCAGATCTGAGATCTACACGGTAATCCTCCGGATCAAAACTTGGTTTTTGATCAGATCAGATCTGAGATCTACACGGTAATCCTCCGGATCAAAACTTGGTTTTTGATCCCGAGAAGAGTATTAATTTCGCTTGGTCGATTTCGATTACTAAAGGCTATTATTTCCTTGGTGAAATAGTACCCCCGGCTGTTATTTCCTTCGTGAGATAACACCCATCATACCGTGTAGATCCGACCGGATCAATATCGCGCGGTGGTCCACGGATTAACCCCGGTACAGGCGAAGAACCCACACAAGCAAGAGACCGCAAAACAGGATCTTGCGATTTGTTCGAGAAAAGGAGAGTTGTAATTTTTCTTTTTTCTTTGATTTTGTTGTAACCGGATCTTATAAAAAGACCGGATCTTTTGTAATCGAAAAATTATTACCTGAGAAAGCAATGACATCAATGAAAGCAACTTTCACCGCGAACAGGTAGCTAAAGGTTTTCGTCAAAGACCTGGTTTGGACTACGATGAAATCTTTTTCTCCAGTGGCTATGCTAAAGTCTATTCGGATCTTACTAGCTATAGCTGCTCACTATGACTATGATATCTGGCAAATGGACGTCAAAACTGCATTTCTAAATAGTGATTTAGAAGAGTACATATATATGTCTCAACCAGAGGGATTTGTAGTCAGTGGGAGCAGTGGAAAAGCATGTAAGTTGTTTAAAGCCATTTATGGACTGAAACAAGCATCATGGAGATGGAACATCTGTTTTGATGATGCTATCAAAGAGTTTGGTTTTATCAAAAATCCAGATGAACCATGTGTGTATAAAAGGATAAATGAGAGTTGTAGGCGTATAAAATTGCCTATAGGTCCCACAATACAGCTCGATGACGTTAATTTCGACAAACGGACCATCGGGCGACGTATCCAAGCACTACCGTTATCCCGCTAACGCCGAAGCCAAACCATACGCAACGGAGCAGATTAACGAGGCGACGAAGCCAACAAATCGCACCCAAGCATTGGAACGCATCCACTCGCACGCGGAATCGAACCAACGTTTCGGGGAATCACCGAGTCATCTAAACAAGAACGAACTCGGTGATATGACGATCGAATCAAGATCGGTTTCGGACTCGAACTCAGAAGTGGACTTACTGCCTAATCAGGAACCGGATCAACAAATCGAATCCGAACAAGTCAACCACGCAACCGAATCAAAGTCCAAATCAACAACAAATCGGAACCCGAACGACGGAACCCGAACGACGGAAACCGGAAAACCCGCCTAAGGGGGCTCGGCCAAAGCCGAGCCACCTGTAGGTGGCTCGGCCAAGGCCGAGCCACCTGTAGGTGGCTCGGCCAGGGAAAAGGACTAAAGAGTTATTTTTTATATACGGTAAAAGTGACCTCCAAATAGAGGATTTTTCTGACTCAAGCTTTCAGAGCGATATCGATGATAGTAAATCTGTTTCAAGATATGTTTTTACTCAGTTAAAAAAGTTCCAAGCAGGACACAGTAGCAGACTCTACTATGGAAGCCGAATACATTGCGGCAAATGATGCAGCCAAAGAAGCTGTCTGGATAGCGATATCGATGATAGTAAATCTGTTTCAGGATATGTTTTTACCATCAATAGAGGGGCTGTCAGTTAGAAAAGTTCCAAACAGGACACAGTAGCAGACTCTACTATGGAAGCCGAATACATTGCAGCAAATGATGCAGCCAAAGAAACTGTCTGGATGAGGAAGTTCCTTTCAGAGCTGGAAGTTGTTCCCACCATTAAAGATCCAGTACCTTTATACTGTGATAATAATGCTGCAATAGCTCTGACAAAGGAACCCCGATCTCACCATAAGTCCAGACACATTCTGAGGAAGTATCACTTGATCAGGGAGATAGTTGATCGCCGGGAGATCAAGATTGAAAGAGTAGACACAAAAGATAATATAGCAGATCCATTCACAAAGGCAATTGCTCGTTCACAATTTGAGAAACTTGTTGAGCTATTGGGTATTAGATACTATAATTGGCCTTAGTGCAAGTGGGAGTTTGTTAGATGTAGGTGCCCTGCAGGCAATTATTGTATATTGTAACAGGACCTATATGAATATAACATCCTTGTTCAAAATAATAGTATGCTATTTTGGTTAGATTTATCTGGTATTTTCATACAGATAAAGTCCTTAGAATGATACCAGACTATCAGACATTTCAGATATGATCGTAATGAAGAGATCTGATTTGTCGTTAACGTATATTCTAAAATGTTTCTAGTCAATGAAGTGTTGAAATGGGACATCATCACTTTGGGTAGACTAGTGTATACTCTATTTCTCCTTTGGTAGGATGATGATCCATCTCTTGGATCATTGATGTGAAATATCAAGATATAGTATACAGGTGACTCATTGATGAATGAGTTGACTGAACGATTCACTGAGAACATCTAGTTGGTAATTATACTTAACTGTCAAATAGAAGTTCTCAAGTGATATAGTACATAGTAGTCTCTTGACCTGAGGCATGAGTGCAATATCTTATATGTCAGTAAAGATGTATTTAGACTTTTACCTAACCACAGTTCTTATTGAATTGTGCATAACGGTTCTTGTTGGGTACATCCCGAGGCATAAGTAGATATTGAGATGCCAATATGGGATTCGTCTCTCCCAGTATAGAGGGTTAATGTCATAAGATTGTTTGATATAACTATAACCTAGAAATCCTTGGACGAGGTAAATAAGATAAACTGAGTGTCAGTTTGATCTTATAGGATGAGTTTAATATCAACAAACACTAATTGAGCAATTAGGGTTTGACAGTTTTCCATACCCTAGGCTTAATAGTTTGACATGGTTTGACGAAGAGACCGGACTGTACGGCATTATCACTGAGTGGTCCTGATAAAATTGGATAAGCATCTTGCGGACCTTTATCACAACTCATACCCGGATAGTCTTCATGTGCAGCTAGCACCTCTGTTGTACTTATGGATATGATCCACTACCGAGTTTTTGAGTTGGGCCCTAGAGTCACACCAAGCGCGTACTTGAATCCTATGAAA
>NC_033797.1:92390044-92402912 GCF_001876935.1 Asparagus officinalis | reverse complement strand
TGCAGGTGGCTCGGCCAAAGCCGAGCCACCTGCAGGTGGCTCGGCCAAGGCCGAGCCACCTGTGGGTGGCTCGGCCAAGAGCCGAGCCACCCACAGGTGGCTAGGCTCAGAACTGTGCAAATGCACAGTTCTGAGTGCCTATAAATAGGCCAAGGCATTGTTCATTTCAGAGGTTGGATTTTGGGAGGGTCGAAGCTCTGCCGGATTGGAATCTGAGATCTAAAAAAGATTGGAGCTTTAGAAGATTGAAGACTTGGACTTTGAGATCCGGTTCTCGGCGATCATCCACGCCAAACAAGGCAAGTGTTCGAGAGGGACCGGATCTGAGATCTACACGATTTTCCTCCGGATCTAAGCTTGGTTCTTAGATCCCGAGAAGAGTCTCGAATTCGCTTGGTCGATTTCGACACTTGGGCTACTATTTCCTTGGTGAATTAGTACCCCACCCGGCTATTATTTCCTTCGTGAGATAATACCCGTCATATCGTGTAGATCCGACCGGATCGAGATCACGCGGTGGTCCACGGCAAATAACCCCGGCGCAGGCAAAGAACCCACACAAAGCGAGTGACCGCAAAACAGGAGCTCGCGATTCGTTCGACATAAAAGGAAATAAATTGTAATCTTTCTTTTTTGTATTTTGATTTTCATTGTAACCGGATCTTATAAAAAGACCGGATCTTTGTAACGCATAAAGTTGTTAACTAAGATGGCAATGATATCAATGAAGAAAGACACGATTTTTCCCGCGAACAAGAGTATAGTATCGTTTCTTATTTTGTATGTAGATGATATACTCTTAATCGGTATGACATACCGTCATTACAAGCAGTTAAAATTTGGATATCAAAAAGATTTTCCATGAAAGATTTGAGTGAAGCATCTAGTATACTGGGTATTCAGATCTATAGAGATGGATCTAAAAGGATACTAGGATTATCCCAATCTAGATACATTGGCAAAGTGCTAAAGCGGTTTAGCATGAAAAATTCCAAGAAAGGCTTTGTACCTGCATCTCCTGGAATCCCTCTCTCTAAAAAGATATCTCCCCAGACTGATGAAGAGAGGAAACACATGAGTCTAATTTCTTAAGCCTCGGCAGTAATATCGATCATGTATGCCATGTTATGTACTAGACCGGATATCGCTTATTCACTCAGTTTGGTAAGTAGATACCAATCTAATCATGGAGAAGAGCACTGGAAAGCGGTCAAAAATATACTTAAGTACCTGAAAAGGACTAAAGAGTTATTTTTGATATATGGTAAAAGTGACCTCCAAATGGAGGTTTTTTCCGACTCTAGCTTTCAGAGCGATATCGATGATAGTAAATCTGTTTCAGGATATGTTTTTACCCTCAATAGAGGGGCTATCAGTTGGAAAAGTTCCAAGCAGGACACAGTAGCAGACTCTACTATGGAAGCCGAATACATTGCGGCAAATGATGCAGCCAAAGAAGCCGTCTAGATGAGAAAGTTCCTTTCAGAGCTGGAAGTTGTTTCCACCATTAAAGATCCAGTACCTTTATACTGTGATAGTAATGCTGCAATAGCTCTGACAAAGGAACCCCGGACTCACCATAAGTCCAGACACATTCTGAGGAAGTATCACTTGATCAGGGAGATAGTTGATCGCCAAGAGATCAAGATTGAAAGAGTTGACACAAAAGATAATATAGCAGATCCATTCACAAAGAAAATTGCTCGTACAACATTTGAAAAACTTGTTGAGCTATTGGGTATTAGATACTACAATGATTGGCCTTAGTGCAAGTGAGAGTTTGTTGGATATAGGTGCCCTGCAAGCAATAATTGTATATTATAACAGGACCTATATGAATATAACATCATTATTTAAAATAATATTATGCTATTTTGATCAGATTTATCTAGTATTTTAATATAGATAAAGTCCTTAGAATGATACCAGACTATCAAACATTTCGTATATGATCGTAATGAAGAGATCTGATTTGTCGCTGACGTATATTCTAAAATGTTCCTAGTCAATGAACTGTTGAAAATAAGTCATCATCACTTTGGGAAGACTAGTGTATACTCTATTTCGCCTTTTGTAAGATGATGATCCATCTCTTGGATCATTGATGTGAGACATCAAGATATAGTATACAGGTGACTCATTAGTGAATGAGTTGACTGAACGACTCACTAAGAACATCTAGTTGGTAATTATACTTAACTGTCAAATAGAAGTTCTCAGGTGATATAGTACTATGTAGTCTCATGAGCTGAGGCATGAGTGCAATATCTTACATGTTAGTATAGGTGTACTTAGACTTTTACCTAACCACAGTTCTTATCGAGTTGTGCATAACGGTTCTTGTTGGGTACATCCCGAGGCATAAGTAGATATTAAGATGCTAATATGGGATTCGTCTCTCCCAATATAGGGGGTTAATGTCATAAGATTATTTGATATAACTATAACCTGGAAATCCTTGGCCGAGGTAAATAAGATAAACTGAGTGTCAGTTTGATCTTATAGGTTATGAGTTTAATATCAACAAACACTAATTGAGTTATTAGGGTTTGATAGTTTTCCATACCCTAGGCTCAACAGTATGACATTGTTTGACAAAGAGACTAGACTGTACGGCATTATCACAGAGTGGTCCTGATAAAATTGTGTAAGCATCATGCAGACATTTATCACAACTAATACCCGGGTAGTCTTTGTAGGCGTATAAAATTGCTTATAGGTCCCTTAACACAGCTCGGCACAAACCGACGAACCATCGGGCGACGTATCCAAACACGAGCGTCAGTCCACAACGCCGAAGCTAAGTGACACGCAACGAAGTGAAGTAATGAGGCGACGAGGTTAACGAATCGTACGTAAGCAACGGAATACATCCATTCGCGTGTGGAATCAAGCCAAGGGTTCGAAGAGTCAACGAGTCATCCAACCAAGGGCAGACTCGGACGAATCACGATCGAATCAAGTTCAGTTTCAGACTCGAACTCAGAAGTGGATTTACTGCCAAATCAGGAATCGGATTTACTGCCAAATCAGGTCAACGATTCAAGTCCGGATAAATCAACCACAGAACCGGATCACTGACTAAACCAAAAACGAAAAACGACGGAAAACCTCGCCTAAGGGGGCTCGGCCAAAGCTGAGCCACCTATGGGTGGCTCGGCCAATAGGTGGCCGACCCAGTTCTGTGCGCGGGCACAGTTCAGAGAGCCTATAAATAGGCCCCCTTGGTTCATTTGTAAAAGGTGGGAATTTTTGGAGGCGAAGCTCTGCTGGATTCAAGACTCAGATCTAAAAAAGATTGAAGCTTTAGGACTTCGAAGACTTGCTCTTCTAGATCTGGTGCTCGGCGATCGTCAACACCAAATAAGGCAAGAGTTCGAGAGGACCGGATCTCAGATCTACGCAGGCATACTCTGGATCAAAGTTTGGCCTTTGATCCCGAGATTTGAGCGATTGTTTCCTTGGTGAACCAATCCCCCCGGCTATTATTTCCTTGATGAAATAATACCCGTCGTACTGCGTAGATCCGACCGGATCTAGATCTTGCGGTGGTCCACGGATAAACCCCGGCGCAGGCGAAGAACCCACAAAGCGAGCGACCGCAAAACAGGAGCTCGCGATTTGTTCGACAAAAGAGAAAAGTTGTAATTTTTATTTCCTTTTTTGATCTCGTTGTAACCGGATCTTATAAAAAGACCGGATCTTTGTAACCGATAAACTATTACAAGAGTGTGCAATGGAATCAATGAAGAAAGACACGATTTTTCCCGCGAACAATCTGGCGACTCCAAGAGTAGGAATACTATAACAACATCAATGTAGGTGTTTTAACTTACTAATCATGAACATTTTTCATTTCTTTTGGATAGAAATAATTACCTGAAGAACAGGAGAGGCAAACAGCCTCAACAACTGAAGAATGGCAGCTCCTCCAAGCCGCCAACGAACGAATGGATCCAGGTCAAACAGAACCGTTCGACACTTGAAGAGCGGATTCACAAACGCCGCGCGTTACTCGCACAAGCAAAAATTCTTGTGCAGGAGGCCAAAAAGTTGGAGGAAGGAAGAGTGGCCAAAAAATTATCACCAACCCGCCAAGTATGGAGGCCGAAGCAACCTCC
Source organism: Asparagus officinalis (assembly GCF_001876935.1). Lineage (NCBI taxonomy): Eukaryota > Viridiplantae > Streptophyta > Magnoliopsida > Asparagales > Asparagaceae > Asparagus > Asparagus officinalis. The sequence goes on along the minus strand of NC_033797.1, from coordinate 92,398,791 downwards.
AACAAAAGACCAACCACCGGCGAATCAATCCAAGTCGCCGATAATTCCAATAGCTTCTCTGGGAGATCATGCAGAATCATCCCGAAAGAAGAAGCCAGTTTTGGAGCACCTTGGTCCAATTCACGATGAGAGAGGCAAAGCTCCAGTCCAAGAACGTTTGGGCCCGATGAAGAAGCCCCGAACGAATCAACATGATAGGGGTCACCGCAACCCTCAGCATGACAAAGAAATCGTGGCACCCAAGCGCACTACTTTGCGCATCGAAGTTTAGGAGCCCGTTGAGAATTCACGCCCACAAAGGCGCGTTTCGAGGCGCGTGACTCTCGAAAGTCCAAAGAAGGTAACTCACTCTCAGAAGGAAACGTTATCGTCTGATGATGATTGCGTTATACCTGAGAAATCGTGCCAACACACGATAGGTTGCTCCGACTTTCAAACGGAAGAGCTGTACTATCGTGCTGGGGGTACGAGCAAAGCCATAAAGAGAAGTCCTCGAAGGCTAGAGACTCAGTGCCCTTGTTCAAAGCTCATTCGGGCGGTACTGTCTGAGTGCAACTGCTTCAAGGCAGTCCCCAAGAGAATTTCAGTGTTCGAAAGGCTTAATACCGAAACGCCAAAACCAAGGCATAGGCGTTTTCGGCAAAGAAGAACGGTGGTTGAAGATGGAGAATTTTCGAGGGTCACCACCAACATGACCAGCAGAGGGACATCGGCGCGAGATAATCTCGAGTCAATTCTGAAAGCATCCCGGCCTAGAACCCGTCTGCAGTCCAGAACCATCAAGCGAGCAACCTATGGTAGGGTTCAGACAAGACTCCCTTCAGAAGATGAAGAATCTGATACCGGCTCCGCGGTTGCATCAGATAATACGGTATCCAGCGAGGGACAACCCCGCGAGGCACTTATGATAAGTGCGGAGCAAGTGGCCAAAATGCTTGAAGACGCCTTAGCTAAGCAACAGGAAACCTTCAGGTTCGAAATGCAGATGGCCATGCAAAACATGAGAGAAATGCATGACCAACAAATCCAGGCATTGACGAACCAGCAAGGCGAGCCAAGTCGTCGTAACCCAGTTAATCTGGAAGATGAGGACACAAATGCGAATGAGACGCATAATGCCAATAATCCCCCCGTCAATGCAGGGGGTGGTAACGAGAATGCTAGTAAAAACACAGATGAAAATCTAAAAATTAAAAATCTCGAGAGCAAAATCAACACGTTGATTTCCGCTCAAGAGATGAAGAAAACAGGCATTCCTTGTCCAGGGAATTGGTTGACACCTTTGTCAAGAGGTTCCGGAACAAGGCGATGAACTGTCGGGACCCGATCACCGAGGAATTCATCCTCCAGACTTGCCACAACAATCTCGCACTGGACGTGCTGGAAGCAATGGGGACAGCACCGTCCAAGACATGGAAGGATCTGAAGGTCTGAGGAGAGCAAGCCGAGCGATTCCTCAGAAGAAAGAAGACGGAGAGAGGCCAACAGGCGAAAAATGCTCCAGCACAGAATTTCAACCCAAGGGGGAAAGGTAAGGCACATGCTAATGCAGTTGATGCTAAATCAAACTTTCCAATTGCAACCTCAGCAACAGCAGCAGCAAAGAGCGCCACAACAATCGCAGCCGCAATGGCAACAACGGTCTCAGAAGCAAAGAGCGGAGCCAAGATTTCCTAAGGTGTACTCCTTCAAAGATGACGAGGTGCCCGGCATCTTCAAGTACCTGTTGGAGAACAACAAATTCCAGCTGCCGACGATCGTGGATCAAGAGGGGGCTAGCAAAGTTACGGATCCGAAGTATTGCGCATACCATAGAGCGGTCCATCACCCTACCAAGTCGTGCTACCACCTCAAGGACAAGATCCAGGTGCTAATTGATGTAGGTGTCATAACCCCGAAGCCGTCCAAATATGTTGGAGCAAATGCAGTGTCAATCAGCTTTGGATCGGTGCCCACAACATGGTTCGAGCCGAAACACGTCACCAAAGTAGGAATGAAGACGGTGAATGATGACCCACATGGACAGCGCCAAAAGGGACTTGTACCACACACAGCCCCGAACGGAGAAATCCTCTGGGTTCATCCGGATCTCATTAGAGATGAGCAGTGGGCGACCTCCTCGAAAAGAAAGGGTAAATGCAAGTCCTGCAATGGTACTTCCGCAATTTTTGAAGAAGATGGCGATGAAGCTCCTGTTTTCCCGCTTTCTGAAGAAGAACAAGAAGTTTTTGCCACTAGAAGCGGAAACCAGTACCACTTCAACTATCCATCACCTAGTGATCAGTTAGCTGAGCAGGGGGTGACTAAACGGGGACCAGCCAAAACTCTCACAGAGCTGGGGGTGATTACGGTTCCTAAACCGATTGAAGATGCTCGACGACAGCCGGCGGATAAAAAAAAACCCAGGAAACATAGAATCCGAAGCAGTCTCGTTTCAGTCATCCGATTGGAAGGGATAAACCGGAGAGTTCAAAAACTCCGCGCGTCTTCGATATCATAGCTTAATTAGCCAATATTCCAGCGCGGATAACGTTGTATGAGTTGCTACGGTTGTCTAAGGAGACTAGGGAAGCCTTACAAGAAGCCTTGGCTGATTCTGAAGCATTCCTCACTCGGGTCAAACCGGCACCTGAAGAACTAGAACTGGCAATGCAACATTGCAACATAGCGGCTAAGAACCTTCCCTGCATCACCTTCACCAAAGAGGATATGCAGACGAAGAATTCAAAACATGATCGACCCCTATATTTCATCGGATACATTGGCTCCAGCGAAGTCAACCGGATCCAAGTGGATCCGGGTTCCGCTGTGAGCATTATGCCGCTTCGCCTTATGCATAGCCTTGGCATTCCAGTCAGCAATTTACGGATTCAACACCAGCGGGTCAAGGCCTTTGGGAAAGATCTGGATAAAATGCCAAATGGGTGATTTGAAGACGAAGGTCACGTGTTATGTGATTGATGCTGAGACATCATATAACTTACTACTAGGTCGGCCTTGGATCTATAGTAATATTATAGTTCCCTCCACCCTACATCAGTGTCTGAAATATGTCGACACTGGTGGAAGGGTCAGGACGGTGGTCGCGGATAAACAACCATTTAAAGGGTTTGAGAATTATTTCACTGATTCTCTCCTCTATGGTAACGAATCCGATACGGAACCATCGGTCCAGGGCACGGACAGCGAAGAAGAAGCTGATTCCGAAGCCGGATTCGATTACAATGGTGGTTTTGTTTTAAATGACATTGTTCCCTTTGTAATCAATCTTGACGATGAACAATCGTTAGAGGTAAGTTGTAACTGGCAACTTGCCGATATTGAAATAAAAGATGATTTAGAGTACTCGTTGTCTCTTGATGATGCGACAAAAGGACTACACGATGATCCTGATTTACATATGCCGCTCCGATCATCTTATGTAACAAAGAAACGCCTCCAGCATTCCTTCGGAACAACCCTGGTCGTGCCTGCCAAAACAGGAGTCGAAAAAGAGGTGATTTATGGTAAAGGAGAGAATTTTCCATTACCAGATCATTTCCTAAGAGAAGACGAAGAGGAAGATAAACCTGGTCGACATTTATCTAAGTATAGTCCTGAAGCGCGCAAGCTCATGGAAAAACAGGGATATGATTTCACACTCGGAGAAGGTTTGTACTTTGATCGAGGTTCCCGTATCCCAGCTAAAGCAGCATATGTGCCAAAAGGGAAACCGGATGATTATTACCGTCACAAAAGAGGCTTAGGCTATGTTTCCTCGTCTGATGATGAGTGTGGTTGGCAAATTATCGACCAAATTGCTAATAAAACTAAGAACGAATACTCTTCTGATTCTTCAGCTCGGGATTCCGACGCAAGTTTGGGGGAGATGTTCAAGAAACTGATGTCGCATATGACTACGGTCGATCCTGTGACGATAGAAGACGACGATCAAATGCCAACGTGGGAAGATCCATGGGTTCATCACCTAAACATGCAGTACGGCGATAGGTTCGAACAAAGAGAACCGCCCACTGAAGATAAAATAGTCCAAGTTAACATGGGTGACGAGGCCAACCCAAAGCCCATATTCATCAGTGACAGCCTTCCCCCAAATGAGAAGGAGGAGTTAATTGCTCTCATCAGGGAGTATATTGACGTCTTCACTTGGAACTATGAAGATATGCCAGGGCTCGACCCCAATGTGGCAATACACCGCCTCGATATCAAATCGGATGCTAAACCTGTCAAACAACAGCAAAGACGGTTTCTTCCGCAGATTATGGAAGCCATTGAGACAGAGGTTAAGAAATTGATCGAATCAGGATTTATCCGAGAGGAGCAACATCCAGATTGGTTAGCCAATATCGTTCCAGTCATGAAGAAGAACGGTAAAATCAGGATTTGCATTGACTTTAGGGACCTGAATACGGCATGTCCAAAAGACGACTTTCCTCTCCCGATCACGGATGTCATTATCGACAATACATGCAGATTTGAGAGAATGTCTTTTATGGATGGTTTTTCAGGATATAACCAAATCAAGATGCACCCAGATGACGAGAAGCATACAGCGTTCAGAACGCCCCTCGGTGTCTTTTGCTACACCGTGATGCCTTTCGATCTAAAGAATGCAGGTGCCACATATCAACGAGCAATGACTAAGATTTTCTAAGAACATCTCAGGAAAACAGTCGAGTGCTACGTTGATGATTTGGTTGTAAAAAGTCGCAACAAAGAAGATCACATCAAGGACTTGAAGACGATGTTCGATCTCATGCGAAGCCATCAATTAAAGATGAACCCTACTAAATCCTTCCTTGGAATGTCTAGCGAAAAATTCCTTGGATTCGTCGTCACCACTAAAGGTATACATATCGATCCTGATAAAGTGAAGGCAATACACGAACTGCAACCTCCTAGAAATCTGAGAGAGCTCAGAGGATTGCAAGGGCGGCTATCTTACATCCGGCGGTTCATCTCAAACCTTTCTGGGAAGTGCCAACCATTCTCTAAGCTAAACAAGAAAGGGGTGTCATTCATCTGGGACGACGCCTGCCAAAAAGCATTCGAAGATATCAAAACGTATCTGGCGAATCCTCCTGTTCTCGTTGCACCAAAATCAGGTAGACCGTTCTTGATTTATCTCAAGGCGATGAACCACTCGATAAGTGCTTTACTAGCACAAGACGACGATAACGGTCACGAACAGGCAGTTTATTACCTAAGTCGGACCTTGATAGGCGCCGAGTCTCGATATCCGATGATTGAGAAAGAATGCCTCGCATTGGTATTCGCAATGCAAAAGATGCGGCATTACTTGGTTGGACAGACGATTTACGTCATTTCCAATGTTAATCCAGTACGGGTGTTTATGACGCAACCGGCCTCTATGAATTGGCGGTTAGCGAAATGGGCCCTTCTCTTATCCCAATATGATTTGCACTTCAAGCAACAGAAGTCGATCAAAGGACAAGCGATTTGTGATCTTCTGGCGGCAAACCCGACCACAGATACGACAGAAGTATATGATGACTTGCCGGATGAAACCCACGAGGTTAACACTACGTCGCACCAACAAGTATGGCAATTATACTTCAATGGTGCTTTGAGGGCAGTTAATAGGGCAATAACCCCCGGATGTTCTACAGTCTCCTCCGGAGTTGGAGTTGTCTTAATTTCCCCGGGGAAGCATGTGATGCCTCGGGCTTATTCACTGACTAGTCCGTGTTCCAATAACGTAGCCGAGTACAACGCGCTTCTCATTGGACTCAGTTTCGCCAAGGAGCTGGGGGTCGAATATCTCGAAGCTTTTGGGGATTCTCAATTGATAGTCAACCAAGTCCGTGGAGAGTATGAAGTCAGGAACCAAGACCTGATCCCGTACCACCAGGAGGCCATCAAAATGACAGATTCTTTTGAAGAATTCTTACGATGGTTTGTTACTCCGATGTCTTTCGAACAAGGAAGCGGAAGAAGTTCTTAAGGAAGCACACAAAGGAGAGTGTGGTGCGCATCAGCCTGGTCCCAAACTGTATGATCGCATCAGGAGAATGGGATATTTTTGGCCAACAATGGTTCGTGACGCAATCGAATACGCCCGAGAGTGTCATGCTTGTCAAATACATGCAAATTATATGCATCAACCGCTAGAACAGTCGCACACGTCAACCACGTCTTGGCCGTTCGAGACATGGGGTATGGACATTGTTGGTCCTATTTTCCCCCTTCAGTCAAAGGTGATCGATTCATTCTTGCGATCACGGATTACTTTTCAAAGTGGGCTGAAGCAATTCCGCTTAGAGAAGTAAAGATGAACAACGTCATCAATTTCATCAAGCATCATGTCATATACCGACACGGCGTGCCAAGACGGATCATTCATGACAACGGTCCACAGTTCATAAGCAACGTCTTCGTCAGGTTTTGTGACAAGTTCAAAATTGAAGATATTTCGTCAACAGCTTACTATCCCGCTTCGAATGGATTAGCTGAGGTGTTCAACAAGACGATCATTAAGATCCCGTCAAAGCTCGTGAAGACCAATAAACGAGACTGGGACGATAAACTCGGTGAAGCACTCTGGGCTTATCGCACCACCATACGCACACCTACAGGAGCCACCCCGTATTCGTTGGTATACGGATGTAAAGCTGTGCTACCATTGGAGATCCATATCCCATCCCTTCGGATCGCCCTCGCGACTGAGATGACGACAGAGGAACAGCATCAAAAACGTCTCGAAGAACTCGAGAGGTTGGATGAAAAGCGCTTGAAGGCTCAACAACACATCGAGTTCTATCAAGCCAGAATATCTCGGGCTTTTAACAAAAGAGTCCGACAAAGAAGCTTCAAGGAAGGAGATCTGGTCAGTCTATTCAAACGGCGCATATCGCCTGATTACTCAAGAGGGCGCCAGGCAATTAATGCCAATAAATGGGAAGTTCCTGAAAAAGTACTATCCCTAGTACATTCAGGATAACTCATTTACTGGGAAGTTCCTCGAAGAATATTACACTTAATATTCTAGAGGATAACCCAAAATCATTGTCTCCACCAAAATCCCTCACTGATCAGTTCCAATTGACAGTGGGTCCACAAAAAATGTCCATATGACCTTCTTGACTCTTTCCATAGACAAGAAGGTCCCCTTTCAGATCAGAGTCTCCCTTTTGATAAACGAAAGAACTCCATTCTTTTCTCTTTGGTTAAGCCTTCTCATGGTTATAACCGAAGTTGAAATTTCACTTCGATAAACGAAGAACTCATTTTTCAGTTTAGATAACCAATCCTATAAAAGGCAAGTTTATCTAGATTTTTCCAGATTCTTGGAGCGGAAATCCCACTCTTAGTTTCTTTTGCACTGGAAATAGAATATAAAATTCTTCCTTTCCAGAATCAAGGAATAGAATATAAAATTCTTCCTTCCTTTTTTTTTGGGTTTGCCTTCACCCTAAAAGAAGACCGGGAAATAGAATATAAAATTCTTCCTTTCCCGCACCGATCTTTCCAAAATCTATCAATTTATAGGATTCATCCTAGGAAGTTTATCCCGAATCCTAAGCAGGGATAAGTCTGCGCCTAACACGCGCTGCCGGTTTAGTCTTTCTCCGAAGAAAAAGACACCAGAGTTTGATTCTGGGGTATTCTATCCTGAAACCTAAGCAAGGATAAGTCTGCGCTTAACCCGCGCTGCCGGTTAGTTCTTAACCGTTAAAAAGAACATCCGCCCACATATTCAACATTGTGGCAGGTTGTTATTAATAACACCATAATCCATGCCTTACACGCATGGGGAATTTCATCCTGAATCCTAAGAAAGGATATGCCGACGCCTAACACGCGTCGTCGGTTTAGTCTTTTTCCGTGGAAAAAGACACCAGAGTTCGATTCTGGGGTATTTTATCCCGAAGCCTAAATAGGGATAAGTCAGCGTCTAATACACGTTGCTAGGTAGCCTATTCCCATAACGATGGCGAAGTCTACTGTTCGCGGGGAAATTCGTGTCTTTCTTTCTTATTGATTCCATTGTCATCTTGAGTTACAACTTTTTGAGTTACAAAAGATCCGGTCTTTTTATAAGATCCGGTTACAACGAAAATCAAATAAAAAATAAACAAAGATTACAGCTTTTCTCCTTTTGTGTCGAACGAATCGCGAGCTCCTGTTTTGCGGTCGCTCGCTTTTGTGGGTTCTTTGCCTGCGCCGGGGTTGTTTGCCGTGGACCACCGCGAGATCTAGATCCGGTCGGATCTACGCAGTACGACGGGTATTATTTCACCAAGGAAATAATAGCCGGGGAGGATTGTTTTACCAAGGAAACAATCGTCCAAGTCCCGGGATCTAAGACCAAGCTTAGATCCGGAGTATGCCTGCGTAGATCTGAGATCTGATCCTCTCGAACACCTGCCTTATTTGACGTTGATGATCGCCGAGCACCAGATCTGAAGGAGTGAGTCCCCGAAGTCCCAAAGTTTCAATCTTTTTTAAGTTCCGAGTCTCCAATCCAGCAGGGCTTCGCCTCTCTCCAAAATTTCCAACCTTTTGAAATGAAGAACCCCTTGGCCTATTTATAGGCTCTCGTTACTGTGCCCGTGCCCGTGTGCACGTGTGGCCAGCTCAAGGTGGCCGGCCACCTCAAGGTGGCTCGGCTCATGCCGAGCCACCCTGAGGTGGCTCGGCCACCCCAGGGGGTGGCTCGGCCTTGGCCGAGCCACCCTGAGGTGGCTCGGCCACCGAGCCACCTCAGGGTGGCTCGGCCAAGGCCG
>NC_033797.1:92376315-92388802 GCF_001876935.1 Asparagus officinalis | reverse complement strand
GCCGAGCCACCTCGGGGTGGCTCGGTGGCCGAGCCACCTTGGGGTGGCTCGGCCATGAGCCGAGCCACCCCAAGGTGGCTAGGCACAGTGTCGGCCACCCCGAGGTGGCCGACAGTGGCCAGAGGTGGCCGACAATTCCCTTTTTGCAGCCACTGTCCTGAGAGCCTATAAATAGGCCTAGAGATGTTCATTTTCAGGGGTCGAACTTTCAAGAGCCGAAACTCTGCCGGATTGAAGAGTGAACTCGGAGCTTGAAGACCAGAAGACTTGCACCATTCAGATCTGATCCTCGGCGACCATCCACGTCAGAAAAGGCAGGATCTCGAGAGGAAGAAAGAACAGATCTGAGATCTACACGAGACTACACTCCAGATCTAAGCTTGGTCTTAGATCTCGAGATCTGAGCGATTATTCCCTTGGTGGATTAATCCCTCCCGGCTATTATTCCCTTCGTGGAATAATACCCGCATACTCGTGTAGATCCGACCGGATCTAGATCGCGCGGTGGTCCACGGATTAACCCCGGCGCAGGCAAAGAACCCACCAAAGCGAGCGACCGCAAAACAGGAGCTCGTGATTTGTTCACAGAGGAGAGTTGTAATTTTTCTTTATTTTCTTTGATTTAGTTGTAACCGGATCTATAAAAGACCGGATCTTTGTAACCCAAGATGACAATCATATCAATGAAAAAGAAAACAGTTTTCCACGCGAACAATCTGGCGACCACAGTGGGAGCCGACGATCTCGCCAACGAGATCGATGCGTCGCAGCCGCGGATTGCAATCCCGGTCGTGGAGGAGGTCGAGTACGAGTTCGACCAAGCCAAGTTCGAGGAGTACGTGTCCTCGTCCGGCTCTATCTCCCCCCGCAAGTCCAAGAAGTTCTCCTCCGGGAGAAAAGCTCGTTGGTTTGAAGCTGCTCGGGAAGCCCACGAAGCTCTCAACCCAACTGACGCCGAAGTTGCGTCAAATGAAGTTCCACCGACCTCCAATCAGGTCAACCCAACTCCCGCCAACGCCTCTACTGTTCAGGGCGTTGTGACTCTCTCAAAGAGAGCCCGCCAGAGGCGTCGTCAACGCCTTGCGCGGCAATTCGCTAAGGCGATGGAGTCTACGGACGGATTCCGCTACCACGCGGAGTTGAAGAACAGAAGAGGCAAACAGCCTCAACCACCAATGAATGGCGACTCTTCCAAGCCGCCAAAGAAAGAATGGGTCCGCGTCAAACGGAACCGTTCGACACTCGAGGAGCGCATTCGCAAGCGCCGCGCGATGTCAGCGCAGGCACGGGCTCAAGCTCAGGAAGCCCGTAGAAAGCTGCAAAAGGAGGTGGAGAAGAAGCCACCACCAACACGACAAGTCTGGAAGCCTAAGTCTGAAGTGGCGACTCAGGCCAAAAAGCAACCAGTGCAGCCTTCTAAGGAAGGTCAAACTCCGGCGAGTCAACCAAAGTCGCCGTCAATCCCAATAACTTCTCCGGGAGATCATGCAGAGTCATCCCGCAAGAAGAAACCAATTTTGGAGCGCCTCGGTCCAATTCCTGACGTGAGAGGCAAAGCTCCAATTCACGAGCGTTTGGGCCCGATGAAGAAGCCCAGAACGACTCAACATACTGGGGGTCGCCATCACCTCCAGCATGACAAAGACCTCAAGGCAGCTGCGCGCACCAATTTGCGCATTGAAGTCCAAGATCACGCCGAAAATTCACGCCCAAAAAGGCATGTTTTGAGGCGGGTAACCTTTGAAAGCCCAAAGAAGGCAAGTCAACCTCAGATGGAAACATTATCATCTGATAATGATTGTGTTGTACCTGAGAAGGCGTGCCCGCACACGATAGGTTACTCTGACTGTCAAAATGACGAGTTGTACTATCGTGCTGGGGGTACGAATAGAACCAGGAAGAGGAGTCCCCGAGAACGGGAAATTCAATGTCCCTGTTCCAAACTCATTCGGGCGGTATTGTCGGAATGCAATTGCATTAAGGCGGTCCCCGAAAGAGTTTCAGTTTTTGAAAGACTTAATGCGGAAACGCCAAAACCAAGGCCTAGGCGCTTCCAACGAAGAAGAAGGGTGATTGAAGACGGAGAATTTCCGAGGGTCACCACCAACATGACGAGCAAAGGGACATCGGCACGAGAAGATTTCGAGTCGATTCTGAAAGCTTCCCGACCTAGAACCCGTCTGCAGTCCGGAACCATAGAGCGAGCAACTTATGGTAGGATTCGGACAAGACGCCCTTCAGAAGATGAAGAATCTGATGCCGGCTCCGCGGTGGCATCAGATAATACAGTATCCAGCGAGGGACAACCCCGCGAGGCCCTGATGATAAGTGCGGAGCAGATGGCCAAGATGCTTGAAGACGCTTTGGCTAAGCAGAAAGAAAGTTTCAAATTTGAGATGGAGATGGCCATGCAGCAGATGAGAGAAATGCATGACCAACAGATCCAAGCATTGGCGAACCAACAAGGCGAGCAGAATCATCGTAACCCGATTAATGTGGAAGATGAGGATACAAATGCTCGTAACACCAATGATCCTCCCGTCAACGCAGGGGGTGGTAATGAGAATGCTGGCGAAGAAACCGGCGAAAACCTGAAGATCAAGAACCTCGAGAGCAAAATCAACACACTAATTTCCGCTCAAGAGACGAAGAAAACAGGCATTCCTTGCCCATACCCAAGAGAATGGGAATCGATCCCATATCCGGCGAAGTTTAATCTAATTAACTTCACGCCGTTTAATGGGATGGGTTCACCTACCCAGCATTTGATTTACTTCAAATCGCATTTGGGGGTGATCTCTGGTAATGAGCCTCTGATGGTGCGGTCATTCGTCGGCACTCTTCGCGGAGCCGCCTTCGATTGGTATCGCCGCCTCAAGCCAGGCAGCGTAAACAGCTGGGATGACATGGAGACCAAGTTCCTGGCCAACTTCTTCGACGACGACACCGAGATATCTATCGGATCGTTGCTCGATGAGAAGCAGAAGGACGGAGAGTTAGTCGATACCTTCGTCAAAAGATTCCGGAACAAGGCGATGAATTGCCGGGACCCGATCACCGAGGAATTCATCCTCCAGACCTGCCACAACAACCTCGCGTTGGACGTGCTAGAAGCAATGGGGACAGCACCATCCAATACATGGAAGGACTTGAAAGTCCGGGGAGAGCAAGCTGAGCGATTCCTCAAGAGGAAGAAGGCGGAAAGAGGCCAACCGGCGACGAGTGTTCCAAAGCAAAACTTCGTCCCACGGGGGAAAGGTAAGGCACAAGCTAATGCAGTTGATGCTAATCAAACCTTTCAATTGCAACCACAGCAACAGCAGCCACAGCAACAAGCACCCCAACAATCTCGAGGACAATGGCAACAACGGCCTCAGAAGCAGAAATCTGCGGAGCCGAGGTTTCCTAAAGTGTACTCCTTCAAGGATGATGAAGTTCCCGGCATCTTCAAATACCTGTTGGAGAACAACAAGATCCAGTTGCCGGCGATCGTGGATCAAGAAGGGGCCAGCAAAGTGACGGATCCAAAGTACTGCGCGTACCACAGAGCGGTCCACCACCCTACGAGATCATGCTACCACCTCAAGGACAAGATCCAGGCGTTAATCGACGTAGGAGTCATAACCCCGAAACCAGCCAAGAATGTGGGGGCCAACGCAGTGTCAATCAGTTTTGGGTCGGTGCCTACAACTTGGTTCGAGCCAAAACGCGTCACCAAAGTCGGGATGAAGACGGTGAATGACGATCCGCACGGACAGCGCCAAAAGGGACTTGTGCCGCACACAACCCCAAATGGCGAAATCCTTTGGGTTCATCCAGATCTGATTGGAGATGAACAATGGGCCGGTTCGTCATCCGGGAGGAAGTCTAAAGGAAAAGGGAAGTCTTGTTATGGAGTCTCTGCTATCCCAGGGGAAGATGACGAAAGAATCTCCACTTTCCTGCTCTCTGAAGAAGAACAAGAAGCTTTTGCGACACGGAGCGGAAATGAATACCACTACAATTATCCGCCACCTAGTGAGCAGGGGGTGAACAAGCGGGGACCAGCCAAAACTCTCACGGAGATGGGAGTGATTGCAAGTCCCACACCGGGTAAAGAAGCTCTACGACAACCGGTGAATAAACCAAAAGAGAAGAATCCCCAAGAGGTACAGAATCCGAAGCAGTCTCGTTTCAGTCGTCCAATTGGAAGAGACAAACCGGAAAGCTCGAAGACTCCGCATAGCTTCGACATTATGGCGCAATTAGCCAACATTCCTGCACGGATAACGCTGTATGAGTTGCTGCGATTATCCAAAGAAACCAGGGAGGCCCTACAAGAAGCTTTGGCCAATGCAGAGGTATTTCTGACTCAAGTCAAGCCGATACCTGAACAGCCAGAACCGCTGAGTCAACAGTGCAACATAGCGACTAAGAACCTTCCCTGCATTACTTTCACCAAAGAAGATATGCAGACGAAGAATTCGAACCACGATCGGCCGTTATATTTCGTCGGATACATTGGCTCCAGCCAAGTCAACCGAATCCAAGTGGATCCGGGTTCTGCTGTGAGTATTATGCCGCTTCGATTGATGCATTTCCTCGGCATCCCAGTAAGCAAGTTGGCGTCCACAGGCACTGTTATTTATGGATTCAACACTAGTGGGTCAAGACCCTTGGGTAAGATCCGGGTGAAGTGCCAGATGGGAGATCTGAAGACAGAAGTCACGTGTTATGTGATCGATGCGGAGACTTCGTACAACTTACTATTGGGTCGGCCTTGGATCCATAGTAACGTGATAATTCCCTCTACTCTCCATCAGTGTTTGAAGTATGTCGACACTGACAATGAGGTTAGGACGGTGGTCGCGGATAAGCAACCATTCAAGGGGTATGAGAATTATTTCACCGATTCTCTCCTTTATGGTAACGAATCCGATACTGAACCATCGGCCCAGGGCACAGACAGCGGAGAAGAAGCTGATTCTGAAGCCGGATTCGATTACAATGGCGGTTTTGTTTTAAATGACATTGTACCCTTTGTAATCAATCTTGACGATGAACAATCGTCAGATGGAGGTTGTAACTGGCAACTTGCCGATATTGCAATAAAAGATGATTTAGAGTACTCCTTGTCTCTTGATGATGTGATAAAAGAGCTGTACGACAATCCTGAGTTGTATATGCCGATCCGATCATCCTATGTAACGAAGGAACACCTCCAGCATTCTTTCGGAACAACCATGGTCATCCCGAACAAAGTAAGAGGTGCTAAAGAAGTGATTTACGGTAAAGGAAAAAGCTCTCCGTTACCAGATCATTTCCTAAGTGAAGACGAAGATGATGACAAACCTGGTCGACATCTATCCAAGTATAGTCCAGAAGCGCGCAAGCTCATGGAAAAGCAGGGCTACGATTTCACACTCGGAGAAGGTTTATACTTCGATCGAGGTCCTCGTAATCCAGCCAAAGCAGTATATGTACCAAAAGGTAAACCTGAGGATTATTATAAATATGGGCGAGGCTTAGGTTATGTTTCATCAGATGACGAATGTGGTTGGCAAATTATCGATCAAATTGCTAACAAAGCCAAGAAGGGATACTCTCCCGATGCTTCAGAGTGGGACTCCGATACAAGTCTGGGAGAAGTTTTCAAAACCCTAATGGCGAACATGACTACAGCTGATCCATCCACCATGGAAGACGACGATCAAATGCCAACATGGGAAGACCCGTGGGTTCACCATCTGAATATGCAGTATGGCGATAGGTTCGAGCAAAGAGAACCACCCACTGAAGATAAAATAGTCCAGATTAACATGGGTGATGAAGCTAACCCAAAGCCTATATTCATCAGCGACAGTCTTCCCCCAGATGAGAAGGAGGAATTGATTGCTCTCATCAGGGAATATATCGACGTCTTCGCATGGAATTATGAAGACATGCCAGGGCTCGACCCCAATGTCGCAATGCACCGCCTCGATATCAAGCCGGATGCCAAACCTGTCAAGCAACAGCAAAGACGGTTTCGTCCGCAGATTATGGAAGCCATTGAGGCAGAGGTTAAGAAGTTGATCGAATCAGGATTTATCCGAGAGGAACAACATCCAGACTGGTTAGCCAACATCGTTCCCGTCATGAAGAAGAATGGCAAAATCAGGATTTGCATCGACTTCAGGAACCTGAATGAAGCATGTCCGAAAGACGATTTCCCTCTCCCGATCACGGATGTCATTATCGACAATACATGTGGATTTGAGAGGATGTCCTTCATGGATGGATTTTCGGGATATAACCAGATCAAGATGCATCCAGAGGATGAGAAGCATACGGCGTTTAGAACACCCCTCGGCGTTTTCTGCTATACGGTGATGCCTTTCGGCCTGAAGAATGCCGGTGCCACATACCAGCGAGCGATGACTAAGATTTTCCAAGAACATCTCAGGAAAACAGTCGAATGTTACGTTGATGATTTGGTTGTGAAAAGCCGCAACAAGGAAGATCACATCAAGGATTTGAAGACAATGTTCGATCTCATGAGGAGTCATCAGTTGAAGATGAACCCCACTAAATCATTTCTTGGAATGTCCAGCGGAAAATTTCTTGGGTTCGTCGTCACCACTAAGGGTATACATATCGATCCTGATAAGGTGAAGGCGATACATGAATTGCAGCCCCCGAGGAATCTGAGAGAACTCAGAGGATTGCAAGGGCGTTTAGCTTATATCCGGCGTTTCATCTCAAATCTTTCTGGGAAGTGCCAACCGTTCTCTAAGCTGAACAAGAAAGGAGTATCATTCATCTGGGATGATGCCTGCCAAAAAGCGTTCGAAGATATCAAAACATATCTGGCGAACCCTCCTGTTCTCGTTGCACCGAAATCTGGTAAACCGTTCTTGATTTATCTCAAGGCGATGAACCACTCGATAAGTGCCTTACTAGCGCAAGACGATGATAACGGTCACGAACAGGCAGTTTATTACCTCAGTCGGACCTTGGTAGGCGCTGAGTCTCGATATCCGATGATTGAGAAAGAATGCCTTGCATTGGTATTTGCGATGCAAAAGATGCGGCATTACCTAGTGGGACAGACGATCTACGTTATCTCCAACGTTAATCCAGTACGGGTGTTTATGACGCAACCGGCCTCTATGAATTGGCGTCTAGCGAAGTGGGCCCTTCTCTTGTCCCAATACGATTTGCACTTCAAGCAGCAGAAGTCGATAAAAGGACAGGCGATTTGTGACCTTTTGGCGGCAAACCCGACCACAGATACGGCAGAAGTATATGATGACTTGCCGGATGAAACCCACGAGGTTAACACCACATCACACCAACAAGTATGGCAATTATACTTCGATGGTGCCTCAAGGGCAGTTAATAGAGTAATAACCCCGGGATGTCCTACAGTTTCCTCTGGAGTTGGAGTCGTCTTAATCTCCCCTGGAAAGCACGTGATGCCTCGGGCTTATTCGTTGACTAGTCCGTGCTCCAATAATGTTGCCGAATACAACGCGCTTCTCATTGGACTCAGTTTCGCCAAAGAGCTGGGGGTCGAATATCTCGAAGCTTTTGGAGATTCGCAATTGATAGTCAACCAAGTTCGCGGTGAGTATGAAGTCAGGAATCAAGACCTGATCCCGTACCACCAGGAAGCCATCAAAATGGCAGAATCTTTCGAAGAATTCTTTATTGAATACATCCCTCGTCTCCAGAACGCTTATGCAGACGCACTGGCGGCACTAGCAGTATCACTGGCACAGCCTCCCGAAGCTGAGCTGTTAGTCACAGTACGGACGCATCAACTCTGCGTACCCATATACAGTACGGAGATTGAAGAAGAAGAGGATAGAAACGTGAACGCCAAAGAGGTGAATTCAACTCAAATTGGGTCTGAGTCCCGAGATTGGCGTTTTCCTATCATCGACTACGTCCAATATGGTATCTTGCCAGAGGATGTAAAAGAAAAGGAATCAATCCGCCGAAGAGCTCCAAGATTCTTCTATAATACTGAAACCCATACATTATACCGTAGAGGGTACGACGGTCTTTTACTCCGATGCCTTTCGAACAGAGAAGCAAAGGAAGTTCTTAAGGAAGCACACGAAGGAGAATGTGGTGCGCATCAGCCCGGTCCTAAACTGTATGATCGCATCAGGAGGATGGGATATTTCTGGCCAACGATGGTTCGTGACGCAATCGAATACGCACGAGAATGCCACGCTTGCCAGATACATGCGAATTATATGCATCAACCGCCAGAGCAGTTGCACACGTCAACCACGTCTTGGCCGTTCGAGACTTGGGGCATGGACATAGTCGGTCCTATTTTTCCCCCTTCAGTCAAAGGTGATCGGTTCATCCTCGCGATCACAGATTATTTCTCAAAGTGGGCTGAAGCGATTCCGCTTAGAGAAGTGAAGACGAACAACGTCATCAATTTCATCAAGCATCATGTCATTTACCGACACGGCGTGCCAAGAAGGATCATTCATGACAACGGTCCACAGTTCATAAGCAATGCCTTCGTCAGATTCTGCGACAAGTTCAAAATCGAAGATGTTTCGTCGACAGCTTACTATCCCGCTGCGAACGGATTAGCTGAAGCGTTTAACAAGACGATCATTAAGATCCTGTCCAAGCTCGTGAAGACCAATAAACGAGACTGGGACGATAAACTCGGTGAAGCACTCTGGGCTTATCGCACCACCATACGCACGCCTACGGGAGCTACCCCGTATTCGCTGGTATACGGATGTGAAGCTGTGCTACCGCTGGAAATTCAGATTCCGTCCCTTCGGATCGCCCTCGCAACGGAGATGACGACGGAGGAACAACATCAGAAGCGTCTCGAAGAGCTCGAGAGGCTGGATGAAAAGCGTTTGGAGGCTCAACAACACATCGAGTTTTACCAAGCCAGGATGTCAAGGGCTTTTAACAAAAGAGTCCGACAGAGAAGCTTCAAGGAAGGAGATCTGGTCCTCGCTGCTCGCCGACCAATAATTCTCACCTCCAAGAAGAAAGGTAAATTCGAACCCAAATGGGAAGGACCGTTTGTAATAGACACAGTCTATTCAAACGGCGCATATCGCCTGATTACTCAAGAGGGCGCCAGGCAATTAATGCCAATAAATGGGAAGTTCCTGAAAAAGTACTATCCCTAGTACATTCAGGATAACTCGTTTACCGGGAAGTTCCTTGAAGAATATTACACTTAATATTCTAGAGGATAACCCAAAATCATTGTCACCACCAAAATCCCTCACTGATCAATTTCAATTGACAGTGAGTCCACCAAAAATGTTTTTCTGGCCCTCTTGATTCTTTCCATGAACAAGAGGTCCACTTTCAGTTCGGAGTCCCTTTTCGATAAACGAAAGAACTCCTTCCCTTTTTCTCTTTGGTTAAACCTTGTTCATGGTTATAACCGGAGTTGAAAATACCACTTCGATAAACGAAGGACCCATTTTCAGTTTAGATAACTCATCCTATAAAAGGCAAGTTTATCTAAATTTTCCAGATTCTCGGAGTGGACACCCCACTTCTAGTTTCTTCTTCGCTGGAAATAGAATATAAAATTCTTCCTTTCCAGGATCAGGGAATAGAATATAAAATTCTTCCTTCCTTGTTTCGGGTTCGCCTTCACCCTAAAAAGAAGACCGGGAAATAGAATATAAAATTCTTCCTTTCCCGCACTGATCTTTTCCAAAATTTGTCAATATAGGATTCATCCTAGGAAGTTTATCGGCCTTTGCCGAGCCACCTTGAGGTGGCTCGGCCACCGAGCCACCTCAAGGTGGTGGTTTTGGTGTTTTCCGCCTTTGGTTCTGTCCGTGATTTGATTAACTTAGTCTCTGATTTGGTTGATCTGATTTTGCAGTAAATCCGGATCCATCCCGATTAAGTAGTAAATCCGCTTCTGAGTTGGAGTCCGAAACCGATCTTGATTCGATCGTCATTCGTCCGAGTATGCCTTTGGTTGGATGACTCGTTGACTCTTCGAACACTTGGCTTGATCCCACACGTGTATGGATGCATTCCGTCGCTTGATGCGATTCGTCGATCTCGTCGCCTCGTTGGTTCGTCGGTTTGTGCCGAGCTGAGCTAAGGGACCTATAAGCAATTTTATATGCCTACATCTACGTATTCAAAGTCGGAACAGCAAAGTCTCAGAGAATTCACTCTATCAGCACAACGTTACATGCGGAACAGATTTAGACAATCCGCATGCTAGCCCGACTCAAACGGTAGTCGGTAAAGGCTAATCAAATCCGTTGAAGGCTGGGGGTTAGCCAAAAAACCCTAAAGTCAACGCCTAACACGCGTCGCCGGATAATCTATTCCCGTGAGAAAGACGAAGTCTACGTATTCAATATCGTAGCACTAAGAGCATTAACTCTTTTAGCACAAGGTCACATGCGGAACGGATTTAGACAATCTGCATGCTAGCCCGACTCAAACGGTAGTCGGTAAAGGCTAATCAAATCCGTTAAAAGGCTGGGGGTTAGCCAAAAATCCTAAAGTCAACGCCTAACACGCGTCGCCGGGTAGTCTATTCCCATGAGAAAGACGAAGTCTACGTATTCAATATCGTAGCACTAAGAGCATTAATTCTCTTAGCACAATGTCACATGCGGAACGGATTTAGACAATCCGCATGCTAGCCCGACTCAAACGGTAGTCGGTAAAGGCTTATCAAACCCGTTTAGGGCTGAGGGTTTGCCAAAAATCCTGTAAGTATTACGACTGTTGGGATCACAATCAACAGAGAAACATAACGATAAAAAGGGGAGTGCGCTAAAGAAAAGACTTTGTTTTATTAATAAAATCAGACCAAGTTCAGATACAAGAAGACGTCTCAAATCAGATCTAACAAACTGAAGGAAGAAATTTTAGCCTTAACAGCGGCAAGTTCCTTTGCGTATTCCGCTCGAACCTTCTCCTCTTTTTCCTTCTGAAGCTTGGCATAAGCAAGAACGGTGGCAGCGTCGGCAGTTACGTCTTCTCGGCGCAACGCGTGAAGAACCTCCAGCTCTCTTCTATAAACATTTTGAACTCTGGTGCTCTCGAGCTCAAAATCTTTTAGAGTCTTCTCCCCTTGGACGGTCCTAATCCCTGTCCTATCAGCAATGCCGTTATAAGCATCTATCTTAGTCCGCAGACGACGTTGCCATTCGTACAAGTTCGTAACGATGATTTCTTGCTCTGATATGCGTCTCGCTCGGGCCTTACGCTCGTGCATCCTCTGAGTCTGAGCATCGATCATGAGCAGTGTGACCTCATCATGTGAGTCGAAGTGTACTAGCTCTTCCAAACGATACATGAGTTCCTCTAAGCAAGTCAACCTTAACTCACATCGTCCAGCTAGCCGTAGGCCACCTACACGCTGAATGTCTTTAAGACTATCTGTTATGAAAGGAAGCAAATCATAAAATCTTCCCCTTCCAGAAATAATGACGGTGGCCGTGTGTTGCATAACCTTCTCTACTTTTTGGAGGATGCCCTGCACGGATTCGGAGACCGGGAGGACAGATTCTTGGTCAGACATAATTGTAGCAACGGGATCCTCTTCCCCTTCATCGTCGGATATTAGGATGATTTCGGGTCTCACCATCCTCCTATCATCCCCCATCGTCGGATATTAGGATGATTTCGGGTCTCACCATCCTCCTATCATCCCCACGACGTCCGTTCACCGTATGAGATGAAAATACTCCAGAAGGATACTCAGCTGAAAACAAGCAATTAAACGTTTGTTAATTCCAGTTATAAAAGGAAATTGAACTCATCTTAGGAATGGGTAAGATAGAGTCATTGCCTTATAAAGGGTGAGACGATTTGGCCACGTTGTGTATTCATAAGATAGGGTATATCGATAATATGTCCCTGCCTTATAAGGCACAATGCAGCGTCAAAACGCCCCCTTTATTTTGAGATATGGTTTTGACCAAGCAAAACATATCTTTAAAGCGTCGATCCTCACCAAGGAGAACAACGTGGGGTAAAAAGGACTAATTTGCAAATTTCTAAGAAAAAATGGACTAATTTGTAAATTTCTAAAAAAATAGCTCACCAGCATATGAGGGAGGCACGTCATCGGTCGACGCAACAGGGGAACGACCTCTCGGGACACGCGACATGATGATCTGTGAAATAAATTAGGGATCAGATCCAGAAAAGAAGTTTCTTTTTTATTGCAATTAAATCCCTGAGAGCTCCAAATTTTACCCCCTGAAAGAGGAGCTCGAGGCGCCAAATCATAAACCCTAATCCTCACATGCACCCCACAAATTCATAAATTGAATTAAGCATGAAATATGCTAAAATTGTGGAGGATTTACCTGAGGGAAAGCTCGAAGACCCGACAAAAATCAAATCTTGAAGGAGGCTCAGACCACGTGCTCGAGGGGCCTGAGAGGAATTTCTGTATGAAGATTTTTGAGGGATTTTCCAGCCTAAGATCCAAAGGAAGAATGGATCTAGGGCAATTATGAAGAATTGAGGGAAA
>NC_033797.1:92257801-92376169 GCF_001876935.1 Asparagus officinalis | reverse complement strand
CAACGCTGGTCAACGCGTAACCCTAGGTCAACGCCGATCAATGCGTTGCAATGAAAGAATCAATACTCCGAAAAGTATACGAGTATAAACTGCTTCTTAATACTCCGAAAAGTATACGAGTATAAACTGCTTCTTAATACTCTAATAAGGTATATGAGTATAAACTGTTCCCTATTTTTGGTTGAGAAGTTCCTGAAGAATATTTTTCTAAATATTCTTAAGGATAACTCAACAACACTACGCCGGA
Source organism: Asparagus officinalis (assembly GCF_001876935.1). Classification (NCBI taxonomy): domain Eukaryota; kingdom Viridiplantae; phylum Streptophyta; class Magnoliopsida; order Asparagales; family Asparagaceae; genus Asparagus; species Asparagus officinalis. The sequence goes on along the minus strand of NC_033797.1, from coordinate 92,375,922 downwards.
CAACGCGTCGCAAATAAACACTCAACGCCAACATTCGAGGGTCAGTTCTATGTTGAACCAACAAACATGAGCTAAAGATCATAAAATCAGGAATCGACTTCAAATTCGAAATTCCGACAACGGTCAGACAATAAATGCAGCACCGAAAACCTTACAGACATTCGACAAAGCACCGAATAGCCTGATGGATTGAAGGAATCAAGAATAGAAGCCACTCCAAAAGTCTCGTTACACCAACTGAAGGTTAGGACAATCATATCCAAAGTATTCCAGACTCTTCTATAAAAGAATGAGACTGAAATACTTTGGAGGGGGTATCTGTAGGCGTATAAAATTGCTTATAGGTCCCTTAACACAGCTCGGCACAAACCGACGAACCATCGGGCGACGTATCCAAACACGAGCGTCAGTCCACAACGCCGAAGCTAAGTGACACGCAACGAAGCGAAGTAATGAGGCGACGAGGTTAACGAATCGCACACGCAAGCAACGGAATACATCCATTCGCGTGTGGAATCAAGCCAAGGGTTCGAAGAGTCAACGAGTCATCCAACCAAGGGCAGACTCGGACGAATCACGATCGAATCAATATCAGTTTCGGACTCGAACTCAGAAGTGGATTTACTGCCAAATCAGGAATCGGATTTACTGCCAAATTAGGTCAACGATTCAAGTCCCGAATCAACCACGAGACCAGACAAAACGACGAAACCCAACGCCTAAGGGGGGCTCGGCCAAAGCATAAGTGGGCTCGGTGGGCCGAGCCCCACCTATGGGTTTGGCTCGGTTGGTCGAGCCCACCTATAGGGTGGCCGGCCCAGATCTGTGCGTGGGCACAGTTCAGAGAGCCTATAAATAGGCCCCCTTGGTTCATTTGTAAAAGGTGGGAATTTTTGGAGGCGAAGCTCTGCTGGATTCAAGACTCAGATCTAAAAAAGATTAAAGCTTTAGGACTTCGAAGACTTGCTCTTCCAGATCTGGTGCTCGGCGATCGTCAACGCCAAATAATGCAAGAGTTCGAGAGGACCGGATCTCAGATCTACGCAGGCGTACTCCAGATCAAAGCTTGGCCTTTGATCCCGAGATTTGAGCGATTGTTTCCTTGGTGAACCAATCCCCCCGGCTATTATTTCCTTGGTGAAATAATACCCGTCGTACTGCGTAGATCCGACCGGATCTAGATCTCGCGGTGGTCCACGGATAAACCCCGGCGCAAGCAAACAACCCACGCAAGCGAGCGACCGCAAAACAGGAGCTCGTGATTCGTTCGACACAAAAGGAGAAAAGTTGTAATCTTTGTTTATTTTTATTTGATTTTCGTTGTAACCGGATCAATCGATAAACTATTACAAGAGTGTGCAATGGAATCAATGAAGAAAGACACGATTTTTCCCGCGAACAGTCTTCATGTGTAGCTAGCACCTCTGTTGTACTTGTGGATATGATCCACTACCGAGTGTTATAGTTGGGCCCTAGAGTCACACCAAGCACGTACTTAAATCCTATGAAATATAAATTTATAGAGTAATATTTGTGATTGATACGCATATATGATTTTCACCGGATACACATAAACGGTTATATGTATCGGTAAAATCAGAATGCTATGTGCTTAAGAAATAAATTTTAGTATTTTTCCCATAAAGTTAACTTTTAGTCAACTGGTTGACTTTTTGGTCAACAGTTGACTTTTGGTCAATTCATTGACTTTTTGGTCATATGATGACTTATTAGTTAATGATTGGAAAATTACAAAATATCGTATTGATGTGGTATTTTCATTTATGAAATACGAACTTTATTATACCTTGATTAATGAGTCATGAGATGAGTCATTAAGGCTGTATGGTTTGGGAACATGGTTTTAGCACATAGTTTTGATTCTTCATGATTCATTACATGACTCATGAGATGTGTCATTGCATGACTCATAAAAGAATCATTGTTTTGATGACTCATGGTGTGACTCATAGGATGAGTCATTTATGTCATGACATATTCTTCCTCTATAAATATGAGCTCTCTTTCTTCTTTCATGGTTAATGGAAAAATGAAATAAAGGGTTTATTCATAGTTGCTTTCCATAAAAGAAAAGAAGAGAGATCTACCTCTTACAAAACTCTAGCAATCTTTGAGTAAGAGAAAGTAGTAGGATTTTAAAGTACCACGGGGTGGATATCTTACCTTGTGTCTCAAGAAGATTCTGATTTTATCAAGCTCACTTGAAGACTTGGAGATCCACTACGAGGAGATTTACTACTACAAGGAGCAAGAGCTAGGGGTTGTTCGATCTTCCATCGAATCACGCTTCAAAAGTATGACTTTATAACCATTGTATGCTCTCTTTAATATAGGGATCATGTTAGATTTAATTAGGATGGTCCTATTTTGTATTTCATGCTCTCTACATGCTTAGTAATTTTATACATACTATCTTCCGTTGCGTATTTTGCATGTTTTTAGCATGAATTTCCAAAAGTCGACTCGGAAGGCAGTACTTGTCGCCCCCTTTGTCGAACATGACTCGCCACAAGCCGACTCCACCATTTGCTGGACGCCTCACGAGGACAACTCGAAAGGCGTTATTTCTCGGCGAAGTTAAATGACAACTGTTGCCTCGAGCCTCTCTCACTAGCAACATGTCAGCATCACATGTTATGCATGGCAGGTGTATCATATCTCTATCCCCAATAGCCTTCATGACTCATCAGAATACGTAGGCACCGCCATGCCGCAAATCACTTCTCGTTTAATGTGAGCTGATTGTTCATCCAGTCACCAGCCAACACCTGTAAAGTAGATGTTGACTCATCCTTCATCCCACACTTCGCCATAGTCATCCTGTATTCGACCAAAGTGACCGATCTACCCTTATACCCTAGGTATAAATAGATGTACTATTCCATTTTTATCTGGGACACTAATCTGATCTCTAAGTAGATATACTACACACACGAAGAACTCTCACAGTTCTTTGTTTTTCCCTACTCAAGTTCGCCAGTGAACTTGATCGTTGGAGGAACCACAGCGAACCAAGCCCCGTCCTCTCACGGGTTTCTACTTGTGAAGATTCATCAACCCCTCTTAAAGAACAAGACATAAAGTCAGGAAAGAAAGTGGCCCATCATCAATCCTCAAACTCATCCAAACACGGATGTAACTGACTGTGTGATCACTAGTACATCAACAGCTTACAAATATTTAGGTGCAAATTCCCATTAAGTGTACATGCATAAGATACAATGCAATATGCACAATCGAAGGGAGAGCACGATAAAATATATGAATCAATTACTTTACTATAATTAAATATCTATGTTAATAAAATGTGGAATGAGACCATCATCCCAACATGAGCTATGAGAAAACAATCCCCCTCCCACCCAAAAAAAATCCATAAAAAAGAAGCAGTTAAGTATTTTGTATGAAAAATATTAAAATGCATAAATATTTTTCTAGTTTGTAGTTTGTTCTATACACTTTGCAAAAATGGTAAGCGGACCAAAAGAAACGCACCCAAATAATGTTTACGATGTATCATTGACCAAACTTGCGTATCAAAGCAAACTACCCTCATCAAATCCAAATTTCCTAAATGGCAATTTGCGTACCCAAATTTGTAGCACGACCACTACATACCACTTATTGTGTAACTATGTAATGCATATAGAAACATTAAGTTCGAGCAATTGATTCTCTGCTCTTTTAATGTCCTAACTCTTGCTTCCTGTAATCTAGTTTTTTGGCTCCCTATAAAAGTTCTCCTATACTGGGATCTGTTTAATTCCCTTAGTGACAGTATCAGGCACCATCTAATAGGATTTCATTTGACCAAAACATAAACCAACGGATATCAGGAGCATTTGAAGACGGTTCAAAATTTACTAATAATAAAGAGAGGCAGCTGTTTGATTTCTTCAATATGGATAGGGTGAATTAATAATTTATTATTGTTGGATTTCATATAAGAGACTTCAAGATGTAAATTTACAAAGTTGAATAACCGCAAGAGAATTTGGATGGTTTTTGTTTATCTAGAAAAGAAAAATGAAATAACCTGAAGTGCATACGCAAGACATAGCGCTCTCGTCCCTGTTAGTCTAAGTGTGTAGACCCAAAGCGATAATCAAGAAGACAAAGAAAATAGTCGGGTCGGTCGACCGCCAAGTCTGCTCCGGTCGACCGCGAAGCCTATAGCAGACTGAGCAGAAACAACCTCTCTAGCCGGTCGATCGCAGTAGCTGGTCTAGTCGACCGTGAATGTGCATCGTGCAGGGTGCAGAATCAATGCTCTGGCCGGTCGACCGTGAGACCAAGCCTGGTCGTCCGCGATGGGATTTTTCTGTTTCCTAATCCGTTTTGTATTCTGTTTGGGCTGTGATTCCTATATATACCTAAACGATTTTAGGGTTTTGTGTGCATCAAAAAAGAGAGTTTTGAGAGGATTCTTCACAGAGATTAAACCCTAGTTTGTGAGCTTGTAATCTTTCTTCAAACTATTCAAAAAATTGTGTGGTGTGGCTCCTGAGGACGTAGGTACGTTGCCGAACCTCGTTAAATCTTGTATGTTCTTTCTTGTTTACTTTCCTACAAGTTTCATCTTTTATTTGCGGTGATTTTCCTACTTTCCTACTCTCAAACACAAGGTCCGGAAGGGCACAGATTCGATTTGATTATTTCGAATTACCAAAAACTAGTATCAGAGCTTTGTTAAGAAGGTTTGTGTGAGAGTCATGGCAGAGGAAAGCAAATCTAAGATCGAGAAGTTTGACAGCTCAGACTTTTCCTACTAGAAGTCGCAGATGGAAGACTATCTGTACAAGAAGGATTTGTACCGTTTGTTGATAGGCAAAGCTAAAGGAAAGAAGAAAGAGAAATCAGACGAGGAGTAGGAGATACTAGATAGGAAGGCTCTAGGGAAAATCCAGTTATCGCTCGTCAAGATAGTCGCACACAATATATTGAAGAAGACGACGACGGTGGGGCTTATTGAAGCGCTCACAAAGATGTACGAGCAACCGTCAGCCGCAAACAAGGTGCATCTCGTCAAAACACTCTTCAACCTTAAGATAGTAGAAGGACGTTCCTTCACGATGCACCTCAGCGAGTTCAACACGATTGTTGATCAACTTATCTCCGTGGACATCATGTTTGATGATGAAGTACAGGCCCTATTGATTCTATCGCAGTTACCGGATAGTTCCGCAGGTTGTGTGACCGCAATCAAGCAATTAGGCGGGGAAGGAAAAGTTAAACCTGAGCGAGGTTGTTAGCATGATTCTATCTGAGGAGGTTAGAAGAAAATTGTCCGAATCAGAAGGTTCAGGATCAGCCCTAAATATCGAGGAGAGAGATAGAAGCCAGAAGAAGGGTAACCAGAACATGAATCGGTCGAAGTCAACTAAAAAGATGTCAAACTCGAAAGTGAGGCCTATCAAAGGGAAGTGTTAGAACTGTGGCCAGGAGGGCTATATGTCTTTAGCTTGTAAAGCACAAAAGAGTGATGCGAATAAGCATGAGGCTCATCTCGTGCAAGATGCCTTGATCCTTGCTATGTATAGCAATTACGATTCATGGGTTATTGATTCGGGAGACTCATTCCACGCCACTTCTAATAGGAAGTTTCTTCATAACTATGTAGTAGGGTACTTTGGGAAAGTATACTTAGGAAAGCACGAGGATCAAGGTAAACCTAAGTCACTCTTCAAACTGGGGGTCATACACGTCCTCCCAACAAGTCAGAGCCATCCCATATTGGAAAAATTCCTGTAATCACCCGCCTCGGATTGCGTATTGAAGTCCAGGAGCCTGTTGAGGTGCCATAATCACGAAATCATGATTCTAAACGTGTGAATCTTGAGAATTCCAACATGGCGTTACATCTCCAGAAGGAAATGTGTCCATCAGACTACGACGTTACACCTGGGAAGTCATGCCAACACACGATAGGTTGCTCCAGTCATCATGCTAATGAGTTTTATTATCGGGCTAGGGGTATGAACAAGTCTCAAAAAAGAAGTATCCAGGAAAGGGACTCTCACTGTCCTTGTGAGAAGCTTATCAGGGCAATATTATCAGAGTGTAGCTACCCCAAGACCACTACATAGAGGGTCTCGATATTTGAAAGACTTCCCACTGAAATGTCGAAGCCTAAGCCAAGGCATTTCCACAAGAGAAGATTAGTAGTTCAAGATGATAAACTCCTAGAAGTCATTATCAACATGGTTGATAAAGGAAAGTCAACGCGACGTTTCAGTCCCGACCCTTTTCTAAAAATATCCTAGCGTCTAACCCGACTGCGATCCAGAACTATTAGACATAGGGATTATCAGAGAATACATAGAGGACTATCCTAGAATGATGAAGCATCGAATTCTTACTCTGCAGTCGCTTCTGATAGTACGGTGTCCAGCACAGGACGAGTTTGCGAGGTGTTCATAATTACTCCTGATCAACTGGCTCAAATGCTTCAAGACGCTTTAGCCAAGCAGAAGGAAGACCTTAGAGCTAAAATAAAGATGGAGATGAAGTTAAACATGCAGCACATAAGGGAATTAAATGCCCAACAACTTTAGACTTTGTCAAATCAGTTTGGTGAATCAAGTCATCACAACACTATCAATCTGGTAGATAGCAATTTAGAAGTGGAAGAGAATGTCCATGCTGATACCCCTCCCGACAACAAAAATGCTAGGGGTGGTCCCATAGATAATAACAACACGAGGGGCGGTCCCGTCATTCCTCCCTAAAATCGCCCGAAGAAAGATATAGACGAGGAAAAGAAGATGAAGGATCTCGAGAGCAAAATCAATGCCTTGATGTATGCTCAAGAGGTAAAAAAGACCGGCATTCTGTGTCCATACCCAAGGGAGTGGGAGTCAATTCTGTATCTGGAGAAATTCAACTTAATTAACTTCACGCCATTCAATGGGAGAGGCTCCCCCCCCCCCCACTTCAACTTAATTAACTTCACGCCATTCAATGGGAGAGGCTCGCCCCCTCAACACCTAATTTACTTCAAGTCCCACCTAGGCGTGATCTCTAGCAAGGAACCAAAGGAGAAGGAACCCCAACACCAGGAGGTTCAAAATCTAAAACAGTCTTGTTCCAATCGTTCGATTAGAAGAGATAAACCAGGAAGTTTGAATGCACCATACCACTTCAATGTTATGGCCCAATTGGCTAACATCCCAGCGAGGATAACTCTATATGAGTTACTGTGTCTTTCTAAAGACACGCCGGAGGTTTTGAAAGAAGCTCTGGCTGATTCTGATGTGTTTCTCACTAAGATCATGCTATCCCCCGAAGAGCTAGAGTCGTCAGTTTAGTACTGCAATCTCACGGCCAAATAGTTCCACTGCATCACCTTTACCAAAGAGGACATATAAACGAAGAACTCAAAGCATGACATGCAGTTGTATTTCATTGGATACATTTGCTCCAGCGTTGTCAACCGGATCCAAGTTAATCTAGGTTTCACGGTCAGCATCATTCCACTCTGATTGATGTATAATCTTAGAATTCCCATCAGCAAGCTGGTTTCCACAAGTAATGTTATCTACAGATTAAACACCATGCATCCAGACTACTGGGTAAAATTCGATTGAAGTACCAACTTGGAAATTTGAGGTGTGAAGTCACGTACTATGTGATCAATGCAGAGACCTCCCATAATTTACTATTAGGTCGACCTTGGATCCATTGCAATGTTATAGTTCCTTCCACCCTCTATCAGTGTCTAAAATATATGGACACGAATAATAAGGTTAAGACGGTGGTCACAGATAAGCAACCGTTTATGGGGTTGGAAAACTATTTCACTAATTCCCTTCTTTACGGTGCTGAATCTGATACTGAACCATCGACCCAAGGCATGAACACCGAAGAAGAAGCTGACACCGAAGCTACACTTGATTACAATGGAAGTTTTATACTAAACGATATTATACCCTTTGTAATCATTCTTGATGATGGTGAATCATCAGATGGAAGCTGTAATTAGCAACTTGCCGAAGAATCAATAAATGATGATTTAGAGCATTCGCCTTGTCTTGATGATGTAATGCAAGGGTTATATAATAACCCCAATATATATATATGCCACTTCGGTCATCTTGTATGATGCATAAGCGTATCCAAGACTCATTTGGAACAACCCTCATCATTCCTACTAAGGCAAGGGGGTGGAAAGGAGTTGATCTTCGGCAAAGGGGAAATGTCTCCACCATCATATCCTTTCTCAAAGGGAGATAGTGACGATGAGAAAACCCGGTCCTCACTTATTCAGATACAGTCAATAAGCGCTTAACTTCATGAAGAAATAGGGATACAACTTCACACTCGAAGAAGGTCTTTGTTTTGGTCGAGGTCTACGAGTTCCATCGTGTCCGGCCTATGTACCGAAAGGAAAACCCGATAATTATTATGGCTATAAAAAGGGCCTCGGTTATGTATCTCATAGTTATGATGACGAAAGGAAAACTCGGTTATGATGACTCAGTTATGATGATGAGTATTGCTGGCAAGTCATCAACCGATTAGTTAATAAGGACGAATACTCATCCGATTCTTTGAATTAGGACTCCGATGTCATCCTTGGAGAAATGTTCAAAGGCCTGATATCAAATATGGCTACGATCAATCTCTCCACAATAGAGGAAGACGATCAATTACCAACTTGGGAAGATCCTTGGATCCATCACATGAATATCCAATATTATGATAGATTCGAGCAAAGAGAGCCCCCTACCGAAGACAAAGTTGTCTAGGTAAACATGGGTGACGAAGCGAATCCGAAGCCCTTATTCGTCAGTGATAGTCTTCCACCAGACGAGAAGGAAGAATTGATTACCCTCATCAGGGAATACATAGATGTTTTTGGTTGGAATTATGAAGATATGCTAGAACTTAATCCAAACATGGCGATGCATCGCCTCAACATTAAACCGGATGCCGAACCTGTCAAGCAACAGTAAAGACAGTTTCGTCCGCAAATTATGGAAGCAATCGAGTCTAAAGTTAAAAAGCTGATCGATTCGGGTTTTATCAGGGAAGAGCAACATCCCGACAGGCTAGTAAATATTGTACCACTCCTAAAAAAGAACAAGAAAATCAGGATCTGTATCGACTTCAGAGACTGAACACTGCTTGCCCAAAGGACGATTTCCCTCTCGATCACGGATGTTATCATTGATAACACGTGCGGGTTGGAGACGATGTCTTTCATGAATGGATTCTCAGGTAATAATCAAATCAAGATGTACCCAAATGACGAAAAGCATACCGCATTCAGAATGCCTCTCGGTGTCTTCTGCTACACAGTTATGCCCTTCACCGTGCGTTCAAGCAAAACATGACCCTCAGGGGTCCGCTTCATCCAACAGACGCACACTTCAAGGAAGCATCCAGATAAAACATGACCCCCAAGGGTCTGTTTGATCGGCCAATCATAGGCCTTAGCCTAATGTTTATAAACCAAAACGTGACCCTCGCGTTTCTTCTCAAGAACAGGACGTGGTCCGCCAAGTTCAAAAGAGCCGGCATGGATTCAAAATTCATGTCCAAAAAGAATCAGTTCTACCCACTCAGGGGCAAGGGGTTTCATCTCTGACCTCATGAGATTCTTCCCAAGTCTCTGATTTGTGTTAACTTCTATCAAGAAGAAGACTTACACAAATGTGAGCGGATTATTTCTGCAGTTCTTTCAGAATGCCACCACTGTATTTCTGAACTTCGGCAATCCGTGTTTGACAGACTGACAAATGTCGTTAGACCTGCCAAACGACAACGTCACCACAAAAAGAAGGTCTCTAAAACTGAATATCCCGAGGTCACTATTAACGTGATCGGCAGAGGAAAAGCCTCACATCCCGATTCTAATGAGTCGCGAAGAAGTCATTCCCCGACTGTTCGGGAAAATTGTGACGAGTTCGAAGGAGTATATCGACATACTCAGACTCGGACAGGAGCTGTCCACTTGGTTAACTATCAAAGGTTAGCCAAGGGGATCATTTCTGAAGATGAACATTTGGCAATTGCCGAATCTCAATCTTCAAGCTCCATAGTGGCACGAGAGGCTTCCGTTTACATGACTGGAAACCCCGAAGACTTAGCCAAAAGAGTTAACGAACACCACGTCATGCTCCAGGCGCAACAGGAGACACTTCTCCAAATAAAGGATATGTTAGCCCAACTCCTTGCTTAAAAAGGTCAAAGACCGGATTCCTCCCGGAGGACAATCTCTAAAGGAAAGCAGAAAGTGCCTGAGCATTCGGATCGCGAAGCTCAGAACATAGAATCTTCTTCTGAAAATGAGAAGGAGATGGAAAGAGAGCTACACCCTCAGTCCTCTAAGGTGGATGAACTAGAAGCTCGCCTCAACCCAATCGCCAATAGAAGCGAGCTCCGTGAAGAAGGAGTGGTACGGCCTAATCCTGCTGAGTGGGACACAACTCCCTACCCACCAAAGTTTAAGGCTCCAACCTTGCAGCCGTTGATGGCACAGGATTGCCAAATTAGTACATCTACTACTTCAAGTCTCAGACTGGGGATGTGGTGGCGAATGACGCCATCTTAACTCGACTGTTCATCGGCACTCTCAAGGGTATCGCTTTCGAGTGGTTCATAAAACTGCCTGCTGGATCTATTCAGAAATGGGTAGATTTGGAAAGGATTTTCTTAGCTAGGTTCTTCGAGGATGACACAGAAGTCTCAGTCCTAACTCTTCTCGGCACCAAGCAAAAGAAGGGAGAATCTATCAAGACTTATATGGAAAGATTCCACATCATGACATTGCGATGCCCGTCAGGTATGACTCAATCAACTTTGGTTGAAACTTGCAGGCATAACTTGCAGACCCAGCTCCTCGCACAAATGGGGGTAGCGGAATGTCACTCCTGAAGACAATTGGTTTCTCAAGGAGAACAAGCCGAAGAAATTGTTGCTCGAGTCAAAGCTGAAGAAGTTACACAACCTAAGCCATAACAACAACGCAACCAGCACAATGCTCCGCGGTCTATGGGAAAGGAGACTTTGGCTGCCAACGTCAACAGACAAGCACCACCACCCACTAAGCAAGCCAAGGCACCGAATCAACAAAGATTGTCCAAGCAGTATTCGTTTAAAGAAGAGCATGTGGACACCTTGTTCCATCTTCTTCGGAAGAACAACAAGCTACAACTTCCCTAGATCAGAAAGCCAGATGAAGCAGGGAAGGTGGATGACCCTAATTACTACCGCTATCACAGGTTCCTAGGGCATCTTACCAGAAAATGCTATGTCTTTAAAGACATCCTACAAAATCTGGTGAATGCTAATGTGCTCACCTTGAAGCCCGAGCAAAAGACTGTATCCACCAATATGATAGCGGTCCAATTCGGTGACTTTCTTCCGTTGACGACTATAGATGGCATTGTCCCCATTCATAAAGAGGGAAATGCGCCTGAAAAATACTGACTTATATAGTCAGAAGGATTGGGGGTTAGTACCCCTTACTACCCCAAAAGGGAAGATTATATGGGTCCATCCCGACCTAGTTGAAGATTAATAATGGACGAAAATCTCGTTCAAAAAGAAGGGAGGCAAGACTAAGTTATCCAACATGATTAGTCCCTCTACTAATGAGAATGATGATCATCTCAAACCTATCACTGACTCAGAGAAAGAGAGGATCATCCTGGAAGCATACCCAGGAGGTAACCCTGGCACCCGGTCAAGAAAAAATTACCTGAAAGACTATGATCAGAATGCTCAAGAAGCTGAGGAACAGCCACAAGACGCTGGGGGTTTTGTACCGAAGAAGTCAGTTGATAAGGGGAAACAAAAGGAAATCTGGTTCAACAAAAATCTTATCCAAGAACCCGGAGAGTCAAGCGCTCCTTTCCAATTTAATGTCATGGCGCAGCTGGCCAATATACCGGCCAGGAATGTCTCGCTTTAGTATTCGCCATCCAAAAGATGCGACACTACCTGGTTGGGCAAACAATTCATGTTATTTCTAAGGTAAATCCTTTGAGAGTTCTAATGATAAAACCATCATCTCTAAATTGTCGGCTAGGAAAGTTGGTCATCCTCTTGTCATAATATGATATGCAAATTATGCCTTAAAAAGTAGTCAAGAGTCAAGAGTTGGTAGACTTCCTAGCTGATCACCCGGTGCCAGGGACATCTAAGTTGTTTGAAGAATTGTCCGATGAAGTTGTTTGAAGAATTGATTTGATATTTTTAATGTATTTTCAAAATCAGTCCAAAACCTGTATTTCGACATGTATCAGTTTGCGGTCGACCTCCAGTAGTTAATTTTCATAATATGCTTTTTATTGGATCGCGGTCGACCATGATGGTCGACCGTGGCTCAATCCAGAGACCTTCACGGTCGACCGCCATTTTCTCACGGTCGACCGCCAGTTTTTTGTGCTTCACGGTCGACCGTAGAACTGATGATTATTTTTCCAACGGCTATATTCTGTTTTGATTCTCTAAGGGTATTTTGGTCTTTTCAAGGCTGTTTTGGCTGATGTCTTGAGTGGGTATAAATACCTCATTGCTATCCTCTTTTAATAACAAAGAGTTTGTTTTACAATAAGTTTTTAACAAAAGATTAAGAGCTATTTAAGCTGACTTCGTTAGTCTGTTTCAAAAGAAGTTTTCTACAACAAGAAGAGGCTTTCAATTCCAACTGAGGATCATATCCTCATCATCATCTACTGTTCTTCTTGTTTATTGAGAAGTTTTCTAAACTCTTTTTTATATAGCTTATTGATTCATTTTCATAACTTAGCTATATTTAAATTGAGTTGTATATTTTCTATTCACGGTTATCACACACACTGTATTGGCCTTATAATATTTCCAAACTATATATTGTTGGGTAGTGGTGTGTGATTTAGTGAGAGTGAGCTTTATTGCGTTCTCATTTGTTATCGAGAACAAATCATTGTATTTAACCATTATTGTGAGTATCACTTGTAATACACTTGTACACCGAGAGAAGTGTGAGGCGTGAGAGATGGGTTCGAATCCAATAGGAGTGGCGTTGATTGATGAATCTAGGGAGAGGTTGTATCCGAGTACTTGAGGAGGAGGACACGGGCTAGGTTCCTATACTTAGTGTGTAAAGTATGATTGCATAGTATTTGTTGTGTGAGAATTTTCGGTAAACTTATAAACCGAGTGTGTAGAAGTTCCGGCTTCCAAACCGGATTGTGATAGTGGAGATCTCCTCGAGGTGAGGAGTGGGGAAGTAGGTCGCGGTGACCGAACCTCATAAACATGTTGTGTGTTTGTGTTTTTCTTAGCGTATATTTTATTTGTGCTTAATCATATCATTCTTGTTCATATCCATATCATATATTTCTAGCAAGAACAAATTAATCAATATAATGTTAAATTGGACTTAATCGGGATTAGATTAGCATAAGACCCTAATCACCCCCCTCTTGAGTTAAAGATCCAAGTTATCGTTTTTGTGCTAATCTACTTTTGATTACATTTTGCTTCTTGCATACAATCTTTATGGATATGTATGATGCATGTAGTTTAGGTTATACTATTAATGTTACTCCTCATTTGGATATTTTTCCCTATGCTCAATGGCATGTTAGATTCAAATTTTTTGTTCAATCTAAACAATTCGATTTATGGGAAATTTTTGATGACGCTTATATTACTCCCACTTTGGAAAAATCCAAGTGGAACAAAGATGATAAAAGAATGTTTAATATGAATAAGTTTTTGTTAGAATATTTACTCAGTGCCTTTCACTCATCTTTTTCTAACAAATTTGCTCATTTTGATAGTACTTACACCTTATGAAAATTCATTGAATCACATCAAGGGGACTTGGAGGCTATTCAACAAGCGTTGAAAAATCCCGTTTTGAGTTCTAAAGAAACCTCATCTCCATTGAACGAGTATTGCTTAGGCATCACTTTGAACGAGTATTGCTTAGGCGCTCTTTGTTGGTTCGGTGCTTTGCCTTGTTTCCCTGATGGCGTGCGTGCATCGGTATCGGCAGCTAACGTCTCCTTTCCCTTGGAGCGAGGCGCATTGTTCTGGTTGCGCTGTTGTTGTGGCTTGGGTTGAGTAACTTCTTCAGCCTTGACCCGCGCAACAATCTCTTCGGCTTGTTCTCCTTGTGCAACTAATTATCTCTAGGAGCGACATTCTGCCACTCCCATCTGAGCAAGGAGCTGAGTCTGCAAGTTGTGCCTGCAAGTTTCAACTAAGGTTGATTGAGTCATACCTGATGGGCATCGCAATGCCATGCTACGGAATCTTTCGACATAAGTCTTGATAGATTCTCCCTTCTTTTTCTTGGTGGCGAGAAGGGTAGGAACTGAGACTTCTGTGTCATCTTTGAAGAATCTGGCTAAGAAAAGCCTTTCCAGATCGAGAAGGGTAGGAACTGAGACTTCTGTGTCATCTTTGAAGAATCTGGCTAAGAAAAGCCTTTCCAGATCTACCCACTTCTGAATGGATCCAGCAGGCAGTTTCATAAACCATTCAAAGGCTACTCCCTTAAGAGTACCGATGAACAAACGGGTTAGGATGGCGTCGTTAGCTACCACATCTCCGGTCTGTGACTTAAAGTAGTAGATGTGTTGGTTCGGCGACCCTGTACCATCGAAAGGTTGTAGAGTTGGGGCCTTAAATTTTGGCGGATAGGGAGCTGTATCCCATTCTGTGGGGTAAGGCCGTATTACTCCTTCCTCACGAAGCTCGCTTCTGTTGGCTATTGCGTTAAGGCGGGCTTCTAGATCATCCACTTTAGTTGATTGAGGATTCTGTTCTCTCTTCACCTCTTTCTCGTTTTCGGAAGAAGACTCCAAATTGTGAGTCTCCTGTTCCAAATTTTCAAATACTTTCTGCTTTCCTTTAGAGTTTAACCTTCGGGAAGATTTAGGTTTTTGGCCTTTCTCGGCGAGGAGTTGAGCCAACATATCCTTCATTTGGAGAAGGGTCTCTTGTTGTGCATGGAGCATAACGTGGTGTTCATTGACTGTTTTAGCTAAATCTTCAGAGTCTCCATTCATGTAAATAGAGACTTCTCGTGCCATGACGGAGCTTGAAGATTGGGATCCGACGATTGCCGAATGTTCATCATCAGAAGTAATGCCTTTGGCCAGGACGGAGCTTGAAGATTGGGATCCGACGATTGCCGAATGTTCATCATCAGAAGTAATGCCTTTGGCCAGCTTTCTATAGTCAACTGAACGGATAGCTCCTGTCCGTGTCCGGGTGTGTCGATATACTCCTTTGAACTTGTCACAAATTTCCCGAACGGTCGGGGAATGGCTTCTTTCTGATTCATCAGAATTGGGAGTGGCAGCTTTCCTTCTGCCAATCACATTAATAGTGACTTGAGGATATTAAGCTTTAGAACCCTTCTTCTTCTGATGACATTGTCGCTTGGTAGGTCTTGCGATGTCAGACAGTCTATCGAATACAGACCTGCGAGGCTCAGGTGTACAACAGTGGCATTCGGAAAGGACTGTTGAAATGAGCCGCTCACAATGACATGAATGAGCTGCTCGTTGCGTTGGTTTTTCCCTAGAGAGTAATTCTCGCAGATCTGGGATTTGAGAGTAATTCTTCGTCGGAGATAAGACCCTCTGTCTTTGAGGAGGCGAGCCTTGTTCTTGTCGGACATGAATCTTAAGCCCGTGTTGACTCCTTTGTACTTGGCGGACCACATCGCGTTCTAAAACGCAAGGGTCGCGTTGTGATTTATAAACACCAGGCTTTGGCCTGCGTTTAATTGACGAAACAGATCCCTTGGGATCATGTTTTGTTTGGACGCACTCATGGGGCGTGTTTTTATCCTTAGCAATGCTGTATTTTGGATGTACAATACACCATTGAGGGTCGCATTTAAGCTGTATCACTCGAGGCTCGTAGTTAGGCTCATTGCCGTGAAGAATGTGTTCTGGAGTAGGAACGCAATTTTTGTGCGGGGCTTCGAGAACGTGATCCTCGCGTTGAACCAGGGATCGATTTTCTCGAAGATGCGCTCGTCAGATGGATCTTCTCAGTCTTCGAGCGGCGTTCTTCTTGGCTTGTTTGAAAGCTTTAGCAGTAGCGTCGTCGGTGTTAGCTGGGTGTTCTTCCACCATAGGTCTCTTACCACTTATTGTATGCCGTGTTGATACGGGTGTAGAGTCTTCAACCAGCAGAGCTAGTTTAAGTTCCTGGCCGAAGGAGAGGGCTTTCTTCGACTTCTCCATAACAGGTTGGATCTCTTTGGAGACTTTTTGGATGTTGTGCCTGGCCTTGGGGCTAAGCGATCCAGAGGAAAGAGCTTCCTCGTACTTGGCTTGATCAAACTCTACAATGAGAGTTTCAACGATCGTTCCAGCGAGATGAATATCGGATTGCGCCACTACTTCTTCGTCAGAGAAGCTAGTCCCCAGCGGAGTCGCCATCTTTTGTTTGTGGAAAATTTACAGTAAAAGAAATGAAAGAAAAATTAATTTGTATTCTCTCAAAATCGATTACAATTTGGATTCCGATTACAAAAGAGAAGAGAATTGATCTGAATTCTCTCCTTTGTTTAAATATGGGTTCTTCACGGTGGCGATGGAGTGCTTCCTTCGAATGCTTGCGTCGAACTTGCTCTCCATTGACGATCCGAAAATCTCAATTCGCTGGAACAAATGACTTGTCTGGTTGATAACTCTTGACGAGTCTTATGATTCAGAATAAGTAACAAACTCTAATAAGAAAAGAGTTGTTTTAACCGAAAATAATTCAGTTATTACGCCAAGTATCGAATGTCTGGAACTCTTCAGTTTGTTGAAGATCGTTGCCTCTAGATTCTCTTCTCCAAATCCGATCCCTTGATCTCTATCTCTCTCATAAAAATCCCCGAACTCTGTTGAGTTTGTTGATATTTATAGGGAGATTAGGAGTGTAACTGCCTCCATAATCCGCGCCCAAATGAGGGTTTAGTCGCCTCATTAATCGGTTGTAACAACCCACGTAAACCACTCCTCAAATCGTGGGTGAGAAATGGTTTTCGAAACTGCATGGATCATGTTTGAATGAGTCAGAACCTTGACTTGCATTCTGGCATAGATTCTGTGCTTGAACGCAGTATCTGGAAGTGCGTTCTACAGCGATTTGAAGCTGCGTTCTGCAGCGGTTCGGAGCTGTGTTCTGCAGCGGTTGGAGCTACGTTGTGCAGCGGCTAAAGCTATGTTCTGCAACGGTTGGAGCTGCGTTGTGCAGCGATTGGAGCTGCGTTGTGTAGCGGTTGGAGCTGCGTTCTGCAGCGATTAGAGCTGTGTTCTGCAGCGGTTGGAACTGCGTTGTGTAGTGGTTGGAGCTGCATTCTGGAGCGGTTGGAGCTGCGTTCTGCAGCGGTTGGAGCTGCGTTCTGTAGCGGTTGGAACTGCGTTGTGCAACGGTTGGAGCTGCGTTCTACAGCGGTTGGAGCTGCGTTCTGTAGCGGTTGGAGCTGCGTTGTGCAGCGGCTGGAGCTGCGTTGTGCAGCGGTTTGGAGCTGCGTTCTGCAGCGGCTGGAGCTGCGTTCTGCCTTTATCTTTATATATGGATGACACCAATGACCATTCGAGAAGGTCCTATTCAAGCCATTTGTGACAATTGAGGCATCTCAATAACACTTTATCAACTGTAGGTCACGATCTCCACTAAGGTCTCTTTGCGTGGCTTTAACCATTCGCTTCTCAGTATGTCGAATATTTGCCCACAGCTCTCTAGATCTTTCCGCTTTTCTAAAATCATTACACTGCTCATCAGCGCCTCTAATAGTTGCTAATATAATATTAGTCATGTTGTTGTCACAGCCATCAAGATCAATCATCTCAAATATGGGGCTGTGTTGATAGTTGAGGATGCAATGATTGTGTTGCTTTG
This sequence comes from Asparagus officinalis, assembly GCF_001876935.1. Classification (NCBI taxonomy): domain Eukaryota; kingdom Viridiplantae; phylum Streptophyta; class Magnoliopsida; order Asparagales; family Asparagaceae; genus Asparagus; species Asparagus officinalis. The sequence continues at coordinate 92,358,048 of NC_033797.1, read as the reverse complement.
ACTTTTGGAATGCAGCCACTTGTGTTTTGACCGTAGGGGTGAATTCTTCCTCTTGTTGACTTGTAATTTCTTCTTAATCCATAGGGAAATCCTTTGATTGCAGCTTTCCTTTGGTAACAAGAAAGTCATCTGATTGTAACTTTCATTGTTGGAGCTTGATGAGGATCAGCTATCCATTGTGATTTTTAGACAGCCTACAGAACCCCCTCCAAAGTTTTCGAAAGTTCGCGGTTGACTGGGACGAATTTTCGGAATACTTTGGATCCCAAAATTTTGTTGATTGAATGCCCCTCATCGCAGACTGAGTGAAGCATCTCAGGGTCTTAGTCAAATTCATTGACATCCTCTTTCTTGTTTAATTCGTCAATAATGATTTGGACTTTAGTCTGTTTGACCAAGTTCGTCATCTTTAGAGAGGTTGATCACTTCCTGGCTTAAGACCAATCTATTGTCATAGACAGAGAGAACCACAAGCCTGTATGAAAAGGACTTCATCCACAGCTTAGTCAGGAAGACAGCCTCGGAGGAACCCACCATATCATCATCACTTGGAATATTAACCTCTTTGAAAGGGTTAGTCGATTTCAGAGGTCTTCTTCTGTCGCCGTTGTTGTTTGGGAGGCCTAACGACATTCGTTAATCTATTGAACACTGACTGTCTAGGCGTAGGTGAACAACAACTGCATTCGGAGAGGACAGCGGAAATGAGCCGTTCACACTGGCATGAATGAGCCACTTGCTGTGCTGGCCTTCCTCTTGGCAGTAATTCACGTAAGTCGGAGACCTGGGAAAGATCTCGTGAAGGTGGAGATGGATCCCCCTGCCCTTGGATGGGTCGTACGTGGACCTTAAATCCGTGTTGTCCATCTTGAACCTTACGGACCATGTCGTGTTCTTGAGACGAAACACGAGGGTCACGTTTAGGTTTATAAACACGAGGTCGAGGCCTGTGTTTGACTGATGGAACAGATCCTTGTGGATCTTGTCCTGATTGAACGCACACTTGTGGTGTGCATTTTGATGTTGAAACAGACCCCTGCGGGTCTTGTTTTGGTTTAACGCACACTTGAGGTGTGCGTTTTGATGATGAAACAGACCCCTGAGGGTCGTTCTTTGTTTGAACGCACACTTGTGATGTGCGTTTGGTTGATGACCCAGACCCCTGAGGGTCGGGTTTTGATTGAACGCACGCCTGTGGTGTGCGTTTAGATGATTGAACAGACCCCTGGGGGTCTTGTTTTGGATGAACGCACCCTTGTGGTGTGCGTTTGGTTGTTTGAACAGACCCTTGAGGGTCTTGTTCTGACTGAACGCACGGCGTGCGTTTGAATGATTGAACGTGCTTTTGGAAGCCACGTTTCGGGACGCACTCTTGAGGTGTGCGTCTATGTTGAAGGACGCATTTTTGAGGTGTGCGTCTATGTTGAACAACGCGCCACTGAGGGTCGCGTTTGAGTTGGATAACCCGAGGCTCATAGTCGGGTTCATTGCCACGAAGTGTGCGTTCTGGAGCAGAAACGTACAGTTCAGGTAAAGGCTCAGAAACGCAGTCTTTGCGTTGGGCAGTAGCTCGGCTAGTCTGCAAATATGCTCGCCGTATGGACCTTCTCCTTCGTCGAGCAGCATTTTTCTTGGCCTGTTTCAAGGCCTTGGCCGCAGCATCATCGGCGTTGGTTGGGTTTTCCTCCGACATAGGTCTCTTTTGACCTATTATGTGCCGTAGTGATACGGGGGAGGAGTCTTCAACTCGCAGAGCGAGTTTAAGGTCTTGGCCAAAGGAGAGGGCTTTCTTTGGCATCTCAGCAGTAATTACGACCTCCTTAGAGATCTTGTGGGTATCACGCCTGGCTTTAGGGCTAAGTGATCCAGAGGAGAGGACCTCCTCATACTTGGCTTGGTCGAACTCTACAACGAGAGTTTCGACGGTGGTTCCAGTAAGGTGAACGTCGGATTGCGCCACCACTTCCTCGTCAGAGAAACTAGTCCCCAGCGGAGTCGCCATCTTTTGTTTGTTGGAAATTTGTAGTAAAAAGACAAAGAAAGAAAAATTGACTTGTATTTCTCTCAAAATCAATTACAATTTGGATTCCGATTACAAAAGAGAGGAGAATGAATTTGATTCTCCCCTTTGTTTAAAACTGGGTTCTTCTTGGTAGCGATGGAGTGCCTCCTTCGATTGATTGTGTCAAACTTGCTCTCCGTTGACGATCCGACCGTCCTATCTCACGAGGCCGATTGAATTGCTTGATGACTTCGGTTTAGAACTCTTGACGAGTGTAAAGAACTCAGAACGAGTTGAAAACTCTGATAAGAGTTGTTGAAAACCGAATATCTGGTTTGATGTGATTAATTTGGGTTGCAAACTTAATCACGAACTCTTAAATGAGTTCCGAAACTCAGAGCGAGTTGAAAATCTGTAAAAGAGTTGTTGGAACCGAAGATTCGGTTAATTGCCAAGTGGATTAGGCCGTTGATGAAAGGATCCTCTGGGATTTGATTAACTGATCGTTGATCAGTTCCTTGATCTTCAAAAGATCTCCTTCTTCGTGTTGTTTAACTACCAGAAACCGATCAACCTCTTACTCAGTTGAGTAAGTCGGTTATTTATAGGGGGATTAGGGGTGTAACCAACCCCTAAATCCGCTCCTAAGTGGGCGAGAATCCCTCAGAACGTGGGATAACGGTTTTGAGGCCGTTCGGCTTGTGTTTGAACAAGTCAAAATACCTCAGTTGGCGTTCTGGGCTTTAACTCTGCGTCCAAGACTAAAGACGCAGAGTTAAATCTCTGTTAGAGATTTGAGACGCACAGGCCACATGCGTTCTGAAATTGGAAACGCACAGGTCGCTGGTGCGTTGAAGTTCAACTCTGCGTCCAGAGTTTGGGGAAACGCACAGGTCGCTGGTGCGTTGAAGTTCAACTCTGCGTCCAGAGTTTGGGGCACATAGTTGAGTCTATCGAAGAACGCACGTTACGAAGTTCAACTCTGCGTCCAGAGTTTGGGGCACATAGTTGAGTCTATCGAAGAACGCACGTTACGTGTGCATTTTGTGCTTTAACTCTGCGTTACAGAGTTAGATGTCTGCTGGAGGAACGCACAGGTTGTGTGCGTTTTGAATTTGAGAAACACAGAAGTGAATTTCTGCGTTTGAGAGAGGTTGTTGATTTGTAACCTCGTCCATTATAACATTGCAAAGGCTATTGCTTATTGATCTTTGCCTGTTATAGGATATGAGAGTCGTCAGATTGTAACTCTCACTGTTGGTTGTGAAGACCAATGAACCGAGTTTTCATCAGCTGTCGGAAGCGTCGTCGAATTGTAACTCTTCTCGATCTGTGTGAAAAGCCCATCTATCCGCAGCTTTCGATTGTCGGTGCGAAAGCTATTTGATTGTAGCTTTCGTTGTTGGAATTTGACTGGAATCTGTTGGACCCTAGAGGGGGGGTGATTAGGGTCAAGAGGCTCTAAAATGCAATTTAAAAACAGTACAAGCAAACCACAAAACAGTAATGCGATAAAAGAAAGAGAGATAGAGTTAGGAGTTCGTTATCCTTGACGCGCGATGTGTTAACGAGGTTCGGCCCTCTGGCCTACGTCCCCGCTCCCCACTCTCGAGGAGAAATCCACTACACACCCGGTTTGGAAGCCGGAACTTCGTCTACACAGCGATCTCCACAGATCTCTCTCACTACACAGTTTGATCTCACAGATCACACTCCCTCACAGTAGATCTCCACAGATCTCACTCACACAGCAGAAGAAAGAAATGCAAGAACCTCTCTTTACACAGCCCTTATAGCAAAGAGAAGATATACTGAAGCTGGGAGGTGAATCACATTAGAAACAGAGAAAAAACAGAGTTTTGAAAATTTACTCAGGAAACAGAAAAAGCTCTCTGGTTTTTCAAACGTTAGGGCTAAGGAAGAAGAAGAGGTCTAGGGGGTTTATATAGAAAAGTTTAAATCATTTTAAAACAAAAACAAATCTTCCCAAATGAGATAATAATCTCTTCTTCAGACCCTCATCACAGACTGTGCCAAACACTAACAAGTGAAAGCACAGTAAACGATGTAAATGACCGTTTAAAAAAGTCGCGGCTGACCAAAGACACAATCGGTTGACCGAAGGGAATTTCGGTCGACCGAAACGGGGAGCAGCTAAGGAAATTTGGTAAAACACGCAGAGACTCATCGGTCGACCGGCACGGTCGACCGATTTAAGATTGAAAATTCGGTCGACCGTACCGGTCGACCGACGACACTCTGGAAACATACTGAAGAAAGGTCATCGGATCGGTCGACCGGACCGGTCGACCGATTTCTGATATTTTCTGAAATCTGATTTTTGACCAACTTGAAATATTTGCAAAATATTTATTTGACCTCTGAAAATTCTGAAACTTTGTAAAATGTTTTTAATACTAAAAACAAACTGCTTGGAAAAAGAATTTTGCAGATAGGTACTCATACTTGTGAAAAATAGTATTTTGTGAAAAAAACGCTTAAAAGCACAAGTCTAAAAATGTGTGATTCCCAATAGCTTCAAGTAAAATCAGTAACTCTTTGCCTACATTCTAGCACTAGAGAGAAAAACAAAAGAAAGCTAATATCCTCATATAGAGAGCAATATACTTGAGCTTTGATATAGCTTGAATCGGATGAAGCTTTTATTCGAATTTGTCGTTCTTGAAATAACGTTGCTTCATCTCTTGGCCTCCTCCTCCTTTGGATATCTTCGTTGTAGCATATATTCCATCCATCCTCCATTAATGGCACTAACGAGCTTGACAAATGAGTTTACTACATTTACACTCAATAAGCCATTAGTACCGATAATGGTGGTTGTAAAACATCATCAAAACATAAGGGCTAACAATCTCCCCCTTTTTGATGATGACAACCAACCATTATATAAGAACAAAAATAAGATAGCTTATAGATAGGTGCTCCCCCTATCTATGAGCTCCCCCTAAATATATGCAACAAATGAGGAGATTTCTCTCCCCCTTTGTCACCATCAAAAATGGGGTAAAGAGAAATGCCAAATGCAAAATGCAACTAATCAAGCAAGCAATGTAGAACTTTCACATAGTGCATAAGCCCAAACCATTTCTTATGCGACAAAAATCATCCTCTCCAAGAGGCTTAGTAAATATATCCGCTAGTTGAGATTTGGTGTCAACAAATACTAGGGATACATCTTGTCTCTCTACATGATCGCGTAAGAAATGATGGCGCACGTCAATATGCTTAGTTCTAGAATGCAAAACCGAATTTTTGGAAATATTTATGGCACTTGTGTTATCACAAAAGATTTTAATATTTTGAAAATTCAAATCATAGTCAACTAAACTTTGTTTCATCCATAAAACTTGAGCACAACATAGGCCGGCGGCAATGTATTCCGCTTCCGTAGTGGACAATGCAACACAATTTTGTTTCTTGGAAGCCCAAGAAACAAGGGAATTTCCTAAGAATTGGCATGTTCCACTAGTACTCTTGCGATCTACCTTACATCCGGCAAAGTCGGCATCACAAAAACCATATAAATCAAAAGAAGTGCTTCTTGGATAAAATAAACCAAGGTTAAAAGTTCCATTAACATACTTAATGATCCTTTTAACCGCAATTAAATGAGATGCTTTTGGAGAAGCTTGAAAACGTGCACATGCACATACACTAAACATGATGTCGGGTCTACTAGCGGTGAGATAAAGAAGACTACCTATCATACCTCGGTATAGTTTTTGGTCCACATCTTCACCACTCTCATCCGCATCAAGCTTAACACTAGTACTCATGGGAGTAGGCGCATGCTTAGAATTCTCCAACTTAAATTTCTTCACCAATTCCTTCGCATACTTGCTTTGTGAAATGAAGATCCCATCCTTAGTTTGCTTGACTTGGAGCCCGAGAAAGAATGTAAGCTCTCCCATCATACTCATCTCAAAGTGATCCTGCATAACTTTAGAAAATTCCTTGCACAAGGATTCATTAGTAGCACCAAAAATAATGTCATCCACATATATTTGAACCAAAATGAAATCATTTTTCCTTTTTCTCACAAAAAGTGTGTTATCAATTGTTCCTTTTGAAAAACCATTTTCAATAAGAAAACTAGAGAGGCGAGCATACCAAGCCCTAGGAGCTTGTTTCAACCCATATAAAGCTTTTTGTACCCGGTAAACATGATTAGGAAAAGCATGATCTATAAAACCGGGGGGTTGCTCAACATACACTTCCTCTTCTATAAAACCATTTAAGAAAGCACTTTTGACATCCATTTGAAATAGTTTGAAATTTTTAAAACTAGCAAATGCCAAAAACATCCTAATAGATTCCAACCTTGCAACCGGTGCAAAGGTTTCATCATAGTCTATGCCCTCCTCTTGATTGTATCCTTGGGCAACCAAACGTGCTTTATTTCTAGTTACAATGCCATGTTCATCAAGTTTGTTTCTAAAAACCCATTTTGTACCAATAACACTAGCATTGTTAGGTCTAGGAACTAACTTCCAAACTTCATTTCTTTGAAAATTGTTTAATTCTTCATGCATAGCCAAAACCCAAAACTCATCATTTAAAGCATCATTAACCTTTTTAGGTTCTAGTTGAGATAGAAATGCAACATTACCACATTCACTCAAGGCTTTTGAGCGAGTTATAACTCCTTTTGAAGGGCTCCCAATGATTTGTTCCTTTGGATGATTTGATGTGAATTTCCAAGCTTTAGGTGGTTCAACTTGATCTTGAGCGTTTGTGCTATCCACATCCTTTTGAACTTCTATAGAGGGAGTGTCATTGATTTGCAACAAGTCCAATCCTCCCTCAATATCATCATCATCATCTTTCCTAGGCAACACAACTTGAGAGCCAACATTAGTCTCATCAAAAGTAACGTTTATAGACTCTTCAACAACGAGGCTTCGTTTATTGAAGACCCTATAAGCCTTACTTCGAGGTGCATAACCCAAGAAAATACCAACATCAATTTTGGAATCAAATTTATCATGGTGATCTTTTGTATTTAAAATAAAGCATTTGCAACCAAAGACACGAAAATAACCAATGAAAGGAGTTTTTCCATAATAAAGTTCATAAGGAGTTTTCTTAAGCTTTGGTCTAATCAAAACACGATTTAAAACAGGGCAAGCCGTATTGACGGCTTCCGCCCAAAAATATTTTGGTAAATCAAATGAGTTTAACATAGTGCGTGCCATCTCTTGTATGGTACGATTTTTCCGTTCAACAACACCATTTTGTTGTGGTGTTCTAGGAGCGGAAAACATATGAGTTATACCATGATGAGCACAAAAATCATAGAAAAATTCATTTTGAAATTCACCACCATGATCACTTCTTATTTTAACAACTTTCAAATCCTTTTCATTTTCAATTCTTTTAACATGATTAGCAAATTCTTCAAAACAATCATTTTTCTTAGCAAGAAATATTGTCCATGTAAAACGAGAAAAATCATCAATAATCACAAAAACATAGTGTTTGCCTCCAAGAGAGGTAACACGCATAGGACCAAATAAATCAAGATGAAGTAATTGCAAGGGTTTAGATGTCGATACCTCATGGATGGATTTGAAAGAAGACTTTGTTTGTTTACCTTTGGCACAATCCTCACAAATTGTATCTTTTATGAAGTGCAAGCTAGGTAGCCCTTTCACAAGATTCTTCTTAGACAATTTTGATATTAACTCCATATTTGCATGTCCAAGTCTCTTGTGCCAAATCCAAGGATTTTCATCAATTGCCGCAAGACACTTCACATCTTGATTCACTAACTCATTCATCTCAAAAATGTAAACATTAGACTTGCGATTTGCAATAAAAACAATTTTTCCATCCATACTAATGATGCATTTATCCGGTTTAAAAGAAATATCAAAACCTTTATCACTTAATTGGCTAATGCTAAGAAGATTATGATTCAAGCCATTTACTAAATAAACATCTTCAATAATGGGTGAGGGTTTCTTACCAATAGAACCGATACCAATGATTTTACCTTTCTCACCACCACCGAAGGAGACATTGCCTCCTTCAATCCTTGATAGGGTTGCAAATAACTCTTTGTTGCCCGTCATATGATGTGAGCAACCACTATCAAGGTACCACATCTCCTTACGTCGTTGCCGTGACGTTCCCTACAAAAGAAGAAGATGAAGGTGTAGTAGCTTTAGGTACCCATGTCTTGGGTCCTTGGTGGTTAGTAGTTTTGGTACCTTTGGGTACCCATATCAAACCAAAAAAATCTTCATTGTCTTTAATTCTGCAATGAGTAGAAATGTGTCCATGTCTCATACAATATGTGCATACAAAATTTCTTTTGTATGTACGAATATTAGAACCATGAAACCTATTTCTACCATGGTGATTGTAGTTGGCATAAGCATGAGTGGGTCTAGTCCTACAACCCTCAATTTCTAGTCTTTCAATCTTTGATCTTAATTGCTTGTTCTCAAAATCGAGATCTCCAAGCAATTCATCTTTTAGAGCAAGAGAAGTTGTTAGTTGTTCTAGCTTAATATCACAAGAGGCATGCAATTTTTTGAAAGAAGAGTATTCTTTAGACATTCTTTTAAATTCAAAGTTCAACTCTTCTAAAGCCATAGCTATGTCACATTGCATATAAAAAGATTCACTTTCGGCCTCGGATATTACCTCATGTTCATTTGCCATGAAACAAACATTTGGGTCATGAAGAGCAAGTTTGGCTCCTTCTTCATCACTATCCGAGTCACTTGGTTCGGATTCTTCCCATCCGGCATACATAGCCTTCTTCTTCTTGTACTTCATGTACTTTTCTTTGAGCTTGGGGCAATCCTTAGCGATGTGACCCGGTTCATTGCACTCAAAACATTTACCTACACGAGAGGAAAACTTGTTGTTAGATCGAGGGTTAAATTTTTTGTTCATTTTTATAAGTCTAGAGATTCTTCTAGAGAGATGAGCCACTTCTCTAGAAAAATCAACTTCACTCTCCGACGACGAAGATGAGTTGTCACTAGCTCCTTTGAGAGCTATGGTCTTCAACTTTGGTGACGGCTCCTCAACTTCACGTGATGGCACTTCCTCCTTCTCCTTCCCCTTGAGCTTCTTCTCATGCACTTTGAGCTTTCCGATGAGACTATCAAGAGCTAAGGTAGTGAGGTCATGAGCTTCCTCAATGGCCGTAGCCTTGGGCTCCCATGCCGGAGTCAATGAGCGAAGTATCTTGTAGTTCATCTCTTGAATGGATAATTGCTTATCTAGACCATGTAATTCATTGATGATATTAGTAAACCGGGAAAACATAGCATCAATGGATTCATTAGGAAGCATTTTAAATAGCTCATAATCATGCATGAGTCCACTAATCTTAGAACTTGGGGTGTTCCTTCATGTGTGACACATAATTTTTTCCAAATTTCGTATGCGGTTGCACACGTGGAAACCCTATTGTATTCATTTGGGGAAAGACCACATATTAAGGCGTTCATGGCCTTAGCATTGAGATTGGCAAGGTGCCTTTCATCATCGGACATGTTCTCAACTTTGGACTTCTCTACATATTTCTTTTCTATGAGCCCTAGGATGTCAAGATCAATGCAACAAAGATAAATTCTCATTCTAGCCTTCCAATAAGCAAAATTAGTCCCTGTGAAGAGTGGTGGTCTAGTTGTGGATTGTCCTTCTAACATATGCATATTCAAAGAAGCCTCCATTAGATCTTTTCTCTAAGGTGATTAAACCAAAAATTAATATAAAGACCAAGCTCTGATACCAATTGTTGGACCCTAGAGGGGGGGTGATTAGGGTCAAGAGGCTCTAAAATGCAATTTAAAAACAGTACAAGCAAACCACAAAATTGTAATGCGATAAAAGAAAGAGAGATAGAGTTAGGAGTTCGTTATCCTTGACGCGCGATGTGTTAACGAGGTTCGGCCCTCTGGCCTACGTCCCCGCTCCCCACTCTCGAGGAGAAATCCACTACACACCCGGTTTGGAAGCCGAAACTTCGTCTACACAGCGATCTCCACAGATCTCTCTCACTACATAGTTTGATCTCACAGATCACACTCCCTCATAGTAGATCTCCACAGATCTCACTTACACAGCAGAAGAAAGAAATACAAGAACCTCTCTTTACACAGCCCTTATAGCAAAGAGAAGATATACTGAAGCTGGGAGGTGAATCACACTTGAAACAGAGAAAAAACAGAGTTTTGAAAATTTACTCAGGAAACAGAAATAGCTCTCTGGTTTTTCAAACGTTAGGGCTAAGGAAGAAGAAGAGGTCTGGGGGGTTTATATAGAAAAGTTTAAATCATTTTAAAACAAAAACAAATCTTCCCAAATGAGATAATAATCTCTTCTTCAGACCCTCATCACAGACTGTGCCAATCACTAACAAGTGAAAGCACAGTGTTCGATGTAAATGACCGTTTAAAAAAGTCGCGGCTGACAAAAGGGAAAATCCGGTTGACCGAAAAGAATTTCGGTCGACCGAAAAAGTCTTTCGGTCGACCGACCAAAAAATTCGGTCGACCGCGAGCAGCTAAGGAAATTTGGTAAAACACGCAGAGACTCATCGGTCGACCGGCACGGTCGACCGATTAAAGATTGAAAATTCGGTCGACCGTACCGGTCGACCGACGACACTCTGGAAACATACTGAAGAAAGGTCATCGGATCGGTCGACCGGACCGGTCGACCGATTTCTGATATTTTCTGAAATCTGATTTTTGACCAACTTGAAATATTTGCAAAATATTTATTTGACCTCTGAAAATTGTGAAACTTTGTAAAATTTTTTTAATACTAAAAACAAACTGTTTGGAAAAAGAATTTTGCAGATAGGTACTCATACTTGTGAAAAATAATTTTGTGAAAAAAACGCTTAAAAGCACAAGTCTAAAAACGTGTGTGTGATTCCCAATAGCTTCAAGTAAACTCAGTAACTCTTTGCCTACATTCTAGCACTAGAGAGAAAAACAAAAGAAAGCTAATATCCTCATATAGAGAGCAATATACTAGAGCTTGGATATAGCTTGAATCGGATGAAGCTTTTGATCGAATTTGTCGTTCTTGAAATAACGTATACTAGAGCTTGGATATAGCTTGAATCGGATGAAGCTTTTGATCGAATTTGTCGTTCTTGAAATAACGAGCTTGACAAATGAGTTTACTACATTTACACTCAATAAGCCATTAGTACCGATAATGGTGGTTGTAAGAACATCATCAAAACATAAGGGCTAACAGAATCAACATCCATAGTTTTTTTAGATGAATATTTGCCCACAGCTCTCTACAAAGCAACTCACCAGCTAAGTCCAACCTTTTATTTCTAAAATCATTACACTGCTCATCAGCATCTCTAATAGTCGCTAATATAGTATTAGTCATGCTGTTGTCGCAGCCATCAAGATCAATCATCTCAGGAATGAGGTCGTGTTTGTAGCTGTTGTAGAGCTGCGGTTGTAGAGCTGCGGTTGCAGCGATTAGAAAGTCGTCTGATCATGACTTCTATTGTAGAGCTATCCGTTGTGATTTTTAGACAGCCTACACTATATAAGAGTTTAGAAAACTTCTCAAATAAGAAAAACTGTAGATGATGATCCCAATAGGATTTGAAAGCCACTTCTTATTGTAGGAAATATTTTTTTTTGAAACAAACTGATGAAATCAGCTTAAACAGCTCTTAAACACTTTGTAAACTTAAGTAATCAATTCTCTTGGATAGTTCAAGTGTAGAATGCAGTAGGGTATTTATAACAACCTACTATATCAGTAAAACTCACTTAGATTGACCAAAAAGTCCACAAAGAACAGATGTAAAAAACTAGCCGTTGAAGTGATCTGACAGTTCGGCGGTCGACTGGGGCGGTCAACTGCGAAGCTCAAAAATACAGAGTTTGAAAATTTAAAGCTGGCGGTCGATCGCGACGGTCGACCGCGAAAGTCTCTGGATGTTTTCACGGTCGACCATCACGGTCTACCGCGAGCACACAAAAGCAGTGCTAAGAAAAATTACCACTGGCGGTCGACCGCGACGGTCGACCGCAATCTGATACATGCTGAAATACCTGTTTTGGCAGATTTTGAAAATTCTTTAAAAATAGCAAATCAATTCCAAAAATAATAAAACTTTGGAAAAAAATTCTAAATGATAAAATGAACAAGTTAGAAAAGGAATGTATGGAAAATTATTTTTCGTTTGCAAAAACACACTATTTTTGAAAAGTGTTTGTAAAACCTGTATTTTACGAATATGAAAATTTTGATATGACTCATAAACACATAAATATATCTCATGCATATATTATGTGTATATAATAAAGTTTGAATGAGCTGTAAACATGAGATAAAAGATATTGTAACGACATTTGATGAAAAATAATTTATGTGATAGAAAACTTAAAAAATCGTGTTAAGTGTACATATATTGAGCTTACATATAAACATACAATATATGTAAGTAAACTAAACTTATAGCTAGGTAAATCCACACATATAAACTTGAATCTTTAACACTTGATTGTCGTGTGTTGAAATACCTGTAAAGAGAAACATAAACACAAAACTAGAGAATATATTAGCGATAAATTGTTTGATAAATCATCATCAAAACTATAGGGTCAACATTAAGTATTTGTCACTTAACACCAGGGACTCTCTTCGAGTGATTTGTATGAATCAACACTCCCATTGTAATTTGTACTCCTACTCTCACTATCTATTTGGTCAAACCTTCTTACAGTTAGGACCACAACCAAAATCTCCTCTCGATTCCTTCCATGAACGAGAGGTCCACTTTTAAATCGAATGATCAAACCTTCCTATAGTTAGGGTCACCTTAAACTCCTGCTTTGTCAAACCTTCCTACAGTTAGGGCCAAAACCATAATTCACTCTCCATAAATGAGAAATTTACCTTTAGTTCGGTAATCAAACCTTCTGACAGTTAGGATTATCCGAATCTTTTTGATTCTCGGAGTGGAGATTTCACTCTTAGTTTTACTCTTTAGATTCTCGAGGTGGAGATACCACTTTGAGTCTCCTTTGTAACTGGAGATAGAATATAAAATTCTTCCTCTTCAGTTTTGGGAGATAGAATATAAAATTCTTCCTCTCCTATTTTGGGTTCATCTTTACCCCAAGAGAAGACACCATCCTTCAACTCTAAAATCCATGCTTCACACGCACGGGGAATTTTATCTCGAATCCTGAGTAGGAATAAGTTAACGCCTAACACGCATTGCCGATTTAGTCCTTCACCGATTGAAAAGGATACCAGAATCTAAATCTGGGGAATTTTATCATGAAGTCTAAGAAGGGATAAGTTAGCGCCTAACACGCGTTGTCGGTTAGTCTTTTGTCGTAAAAAGGACAAAAGCCTACATATTCGACATTGTGGTAGGTTGTTATTCATAACGCCAAAATCCGTGCTTCACACGTGTGTGGAATTTTATCCCGAATTCTAAGTAGGGATAAGTTAACGCCTAACACGCATTGTCGGTTTAGTCTTTTACTAATTGAAAAGGACACCAGAATCCAAGTCTAGGGAATTTTATCCCGAAGCCTAAGAAGGGATAAGTCAGCGTCCAACACGCGTTGTCGGATAGTCTTTTGTCATAAAAAGGACAAAAACCCACATATTCAACATTATTGTAGGTTGTTATTCATAACGCCAAAATCCGTGCTTCACACGTGCGAGGAATTTTATCCCAAATCCTAAGTAGGGATAAGTCAACGCCTAACACGCGTTGTCGGTTTAGTCTTTTACCGATTAAAGAAGACACCAGAATCTAAGTCAGGAGAATTTTATACTAAAGCCTAAGAAGGGATAAGTCAATGCCTAATACGCGTTGTCGGTTAGTCTTTAACCGTAAAAAAGACAAAAGCCCACATATTCGACATTATGGTAGACAATTATTCATAATGCTAAAATCCATGCCACACACGCATGGGGAATTTTATCCCGAATCCTGAGTAGGGATAAGTTAACGCCTAACACGCATCGTCGGTTTAGTCTTTCACCGATTAAAAAGGACACCAGAATCCAAGTCTTGGGAATTTTATCCCGAAGCCTAAGAAGGGATAAGTCAACACCTAACACGCGTTGCCGGTTAGTCTTTGATCGTAAAAAGGACGAAAGCCCACATATTCGACATTGTGGCAGGCGGTTATTCATAATGCCAAAATCCATGTCTCACACGCATGGGGAATTTTATTCCGAATCCTGAGTAGGGATAAGTTAACGCCTAACACGCGTTGCCGGTTTAGTCTTTCACCGATTGAAAAAGACACCAGAATACAAGTATGGGGACTTTTATCCTGAATCCTAAGAAGGGATAAGTTAACGCCTAACACGCGTTGTCGGGTAGTCTATTCCCGTAAGAAAGATAAAGTCTACGTATTCAATATCGTAGTACTAAAAGAGTTAACTATTTTAGCATAATGTCACATGCGGAATGGACTTAAACAATCTGTATGAAACCCTGATTCAAACAGTAATCGGTAAAGACAAGTCAAATCTGTTGATGGCTGAGGATTTGCTAAAAAATCCTGAGTCTGCATCTGATAAATGCAGTCAGGTAGTCTATTCCCGTGAGGAAGACGAAGTCTACATATTCAATATCGTAGCACTAAAAGAATTAACTATTTTAGTATAACGTTACATGCGGAACGGACTTAAACAATCTGCATGCTAGCCCGACTTAAACGGTAGTCGGTAAAGGCTCATCAAACCGGTTGATGGCTGAGGGTTTGCCAAAAATCCTATACATGTAGATGAATCAGCTTTAATAGTTTGTCCTACAACCTCAACACTTGAGACTACCATGCATTGTTATGAAAGTCAACGTCGGTCAACATGTTGCGACGAGAAGTTAACGCGGGGTGATCCGAAACCCTAAGGTCAACGCTAGTTAACGCGTAATCCTAGGTCAACACCAGTCAACGCATAACCCTAGGTCAACTCATTTCTGATGAAGATAATCAGTTCAAAGTCAACTCGATGATACGAGCAAAAATCAACTCACCAGTTTCAGTTCGAGACTTCGACAACGGCCAGACGATAAACGCAGCATCGGAACAACTTCGGTTATTCATTAAGATATTGAATAGACTAAAAATAGAAGAAGTCAAGAGTCAAAACTAACTATAGGTCCTTTTACACCAACTGAAGGTTGGACCGATCATATCCAAAGTATTTCAGGCTCATCTATAAAAGAAACGAGACTAAAACACTTTGGAGGAGGTATCTGTAGGCGTCAAAAATTGCCTATAGGTCCCCACACACGGCTCGAGACAGAGAGAAGATGATGAATGTTGTTATTCGAGTCACAGAAGCTTATTTTATGATAACAAATGCATGATGTGAGTCGACGGACCGTGTGAAGCAACAAAACTTCAGAATAACCAAACACAAACTAATCAGGAGCTGCGTGTCGCTTACAAAAATCGAAGTGTCCTTTAGGTCTTGTTTACTTCACATGTGATTCAATCATGAAAGCTCGTTGATCTCCTCGTCAGCTTTCCAACGCACTTTGAATCACACAATTCTGAGTTCGGACAACGAAAATACGACGGAAACGGACAGAGCACGCGAAACTACATTTCGGGCCTCGCCAAGACACCCCAAGGTGTCTCGGCCATGCTGTGACACCTAATGGTGTCTCAGCCATGGCCGAGACACCCATGAGTGTCTCGGTCACGCTGAGACACTCACAAGTGTCCACAGCCAAAAAATTGTTGATTTGGCAGTTTTAAGCTATTTTTCGATCGTTAACCGCCTGGATTTGTTTTAATTGATCTGATATCATCCAAGAACATGGTTAAGTGGTTACAACTGAAGATAAGATCGAATCAATCATTCTTATCTGAAAACAGGGATCCCTAAGCCTATAAATACAGCCCCATGGTCTTTATTTTTTCATATCTAGAATTCTCGAGCGTTGGCGAAGCTCTGCTGAATTGGTGACTGAAGAGCCACAAATTTTAGAGAGGAGGAGGAGACTTTAGAGAATTCTTTGGCATAAAGAAGGAGAGTTTGATAGTTCTGCAACCCGGTTCTTTTCCTTGAGATTGCCCCGTTACGGTGATCTCGAGAAGAGTGGTTATCTCGCTGTTGCGGAGATAATTGATTCGGTTTCTTAATTCCTTCATGAATTAACAAAGCTTCGGATCTGATTTGATCGTTTGATAGTCCACGGATATTAATGTACCCATCATAGGCCAAGATCCCACATAAGCAGAAGATTGATAAATGATCTCTGCGTTTGTTTTGACGAGAATTATATTTTTATTGTGTAAGAGTCTTATAAAAAGACTATTTTTTTATATTTTCATTGTAACGACTGAAGTTGTAATGAATACCTTATTGAAGAAACTAATATCTCCCCAAACAGATGGTTGGGAAGAGGACCCTTATGCTTGTTGTGGCGACGGCTTAGCCACTTGGCGATTTTTAAACTCTAGATCCGCTTGGTAGGGGAGTCCGTCCACTTGCTCCAAAGCTTTAGCGAACTGACGAGCAAGACATTGACGACGCCTTTGATGAGTCCTCTTTGACAAATTCAGCACACCTTCAACAGTTAACTCCTTAATGGAGGCGGTGTTTGGATCTGTGGCTTTGGCTTCATCGAATGTCATCGGGTAATCGCGAGGTGCAACTACAGCAGTGACGGCGGAGAGATCATCTTCTTAGGTCTTCAGATCTGAAGACCAGCAGATTTTCCTGGAGGAGGAGGAGACCTTCCTACACTTATGAGGAGAGGCAAATCTGGAGGAGGAGGAGGAGACGTACTCCTCGAACTTTTATTGGTCGAACTCGTATTCGACCTCTTCGTTCATCGAGATGTTGATCGTTGGTTGCGGCACGACGACCTTAGCAGTTAGGCTGTTGGCTCCCACTGTGGTCGCCAGCTTGTTTTGGGGAGAAAATTGTTTTCATTGGTGAATTCATTACAACTTTAAACGTTTATAACAAACTCAAAGAAATAGTCTTTTCATCAGACTTTCAATAAAGATTACAACTTTCCTTTTAAACAAATGTAACGGACGTTTATCCTCCGCTGCTTGCGTGGGATCTTGGTCTATGACGGGGATGTTGATATCCATGGACTATCAAATGATCAGATCAGATCCGGAGCTTCGTTGATTCATGAAGGAATCAAGAAACCGAAGCAATTATCTCGACAACAGGGAGATAATCACTCTTCTCGAGATCACCGCAACGGGGTAATCTCAAGGGAAGGAACCGGGAACTGTAGATCTAGCGAGCTCCTCTTCTTTATGCTGACAAACTCGATTCGATCTCCTCCTCTCTGAAATTTGTGCTCCTTCTGTCTTCAATTCAGCAGGGCTTCGCCAACCTTCAAGAATTCCAGATCTAAAAAAATGAAGGCCCTGGGCTGTATTTATAGGCTTTGGGACCTCCGTTTCAGATAAGAATGATCGATTCATTCTTATCTTCAGTTGTAACCACTTAACCATGTTCTTGGATGATATTTTATTAGTTGAAACAAATCTAGGCGGTTAACGGTCGAAAAACAGCTTAAAATAGCCAAAAATGGGTTTTCGGGGCTGCGGACGCCCGCAGTGTCTTGGTAGTGGCCAAGACACCAAGGGGTGTCTCGGCTTGGCCGAGAAACCTTGGGGTGTCTCGGTTTTGGCACTGGGCACCGTTCTGTGCGTCCCGTCTATTTTTGTCGTTCGAACCCAGAATCACGCGATTCAATATGCATTGGAAAGCTGACAAGAAGATCTACAAGCTCCCATAGTTGAATTATATATGGAGTAGACAAGGCATGATGGATGTTTCTTCTTTCATAAGCGACACGTAGCTCCTGATCAGTTCATGTTTTCGTTATTCTGAAGTTTTGTTGCTCCACACGGTTTGTCGACTCACTTCATGGGCTTGTTGACGTCAAATAAGTTTTTGTGACTCGGATAGTGACATTCATCATCTTCTCTCTATCTCGAGCCGCGTGTGGGAGCCTATAGGCATTTTTAGACACCTACAGGGTTAAGTAGAGTGGTGCCTTGTTGTTACCATGATGGTACACCGCCTCATGCCTTGCCGGTGCCTCTAATGTTAACATCTGCGGGATATCGTAAAGCCCATAATATTTCCTGAGCTCGTCAGCATGAACTTTGGAATGGATCGGCCTAGGGAGAGTGATCCTCTCTTTGTTGCGGCCGGTGGAGGAACTTGGAGAAGCTTTGAGAATTTATGGCTGCAAGGAATTTGGGAGGATTAGAAAAGAATGAGCGATGAAGAGTTGAAAGCAAAGATCATAATGAATTCTCCTTTACCTCCAATGAGTTATCTGAACGGTTGCCACATTTCAAAATGAACGAATGAGATTCATCTCGAAATCTCAAATGGTTCACACGAAATCCGAAACACCGTCCTCCTTTACTCCGTGTTGTTTCACTCGAAAACCAAAGCGACATTATTGCTCTGTGACAACTGATAGTACTTTCATGTCGTTTCAAACAATGATGTTTCGCTTGCCCAATAAAGGCTTCTGGAATCACTAAACGACATCGTCTTGCCAAATAGCCGACCAGGCACTTGTCTTGAGATGTTCAAACACCGACTAACGAATAGTCAACTCAATCATTTCTATTGATCCTATACTAGACAACCAATACATTGGATTGGTTACTCAAGTTCGAGGTATATCTTTTTAATCAAAGGTGAGTCAAACTTCGAGCCCACAGTTAAGAACTTTTCCAAGTCTGATAAGGCCAAGTCATTTAGAAAGAAATGCGTAATATAAGAAATTTCAAGTGACAAAGTATTTCATCATTCATTGATAAAGCATCTTTATAGAGCTATGTATTTATGCATACAGAAAGAATACAAAAAAGAAAAAGAAAAGTAAGCTAGAAGTCCATCCCAGCTCCTGGAGTCGGGGGCGGGGAGCTCTTAGGTGAAGTCAGCGAAAGGGTCGAGCAGTCTTCTCCCTCATTCGAGTCGTTTTCTTCCTCATCTAGATCGAGTCCCCCCCCCCAAGTGTTTCCACCTCATTCTGTTGGTCCAGACAATTGGGCACTATCAGGGGATAGTGGCTACGGCTATTCATCTCTGGTGGAAGTTGTACCAACAAGTTATCATACCTTGTAGGCGTATAAAACTGCTTATAGGTCCCTTAACACAGCTCGGCACGATGATTCAACAAACCAACGAACCATCGGGCGACATATCCAAACACGATCGTCGGACCACAACACCAAAGCCAAGTGACACGCGACGAAGCGCATTAACGAGGCGACGAGGCTAACGAACCGCACACAAACAATGGAATACATCCACTCGCATGCGGAATCAAGCTAATGGTTCGGTGAGTCAACGAGTCATCCAACCGTGGAACGAATTCGAACTCGAACTCCAAGGCAGATTTACTACCAAATCGGGATCCGGACTTCTATATCAGAGTTCAGATCAACGACAAAACTCGGATAAACCGATAAACCAAGAAACCGGACAACGGACGACATGACGAACACCCGAAAAGAAGCCCGGCTAAAAACCAAGCCACCCCATGGTGGCTCGGCGATGGCCGAGCCACCCATGGGTGGCCGAGCCACCGAGCCACACTCAGATCTAGGCCCAGATCTGGGCCCAGATCCGCTTTCAGAGGCTATACATAGAGGGCTATGGGCTCATTTGTGAAGGGTTGGAATTTTTGACGGCGAAGCTCTGCTGAATTGAGATCTGAACCTTGGAGATTTGAAACTTTGAAGACTTGCTCTTTCAGATCCGGTGCTTGGCGATTGTCCACGTCAAAAGAGGCAGGAGTTCGAGAGGGATCGGATCTGAGATCTACACGACTATACTCCGGATCAAAGCTTGGCCTTTGATCCCGAGAAGGCTACTATTTCCTTGGTGAAGTAGTACCCCCCGGCTGTTATTTCCTTCGTGAGATAACACCCGTTATATCGTGTAGATCCGACCGGATCTAGATCGCGTGGTGGTCCACGGATTAACCTCGGCACAGGCGAAGAACCCACAAAAGCGAGTGACCGCAAAATAGGAGCTCGTGATTCGTTCAAGGAAAGTTGTAATTTTTATTTCTTTTTTGATCTCGTTGTAACCGGATCTTATAAAAAGACCGGATTTTTGTAATCGATGGAATCAATGAAGAAGACAATTTTTCCTGCGAACAATCTGGCGACCATAGTGGGAGCCAATGATCTCGCTGCCGAGATCGTCGCGTCGCAGCCGCGGATCTCAATCCCGGTCGAAGAGGAGGTCGAGTACGAATTCGACCAACAGAAGTTCGAGGAGTATCTGTCATCCTCGTCCGGATCGACCTCCCCTTGCAACGCCTAGCGCGGCAACTCGTAAAGGCGATGGAGTCCACCGACGGAGTCTGCTATCACGCGGATCTGAAGAACATGAGAGGCAAACAGCCTCAACCACCGATGGATGGAAGCTCCTCTAAGCCGCCAATGAACGAATGGATCCGTGTCAAACGGAATCGTTCGACGCTTGATGAGCACATTCGCAAGCGCCACGCACCGTCAGCGCAAGCACGGGCTCAAGTCCAGGAAGCCCGCAGGAGATTACAGAAAGAGGTGGCGAAGAAGCCGCCACCAACCCGCCAAGTTTGGAGGCCAAAGTCTGAAGTGGCGATTCAGGCTAAGGAGCAACCTTTGCAGACTCCAACCAAAGTTCAACCTCCGGCGAACCAAGCTAAATCGCCGAGAATTCTCATAGCTACTCCGGGAGATCATGCAGAATCATCCCAAAGAAAGAAGCCAATTTAGGAGCGCCTTGGTCCAATTCACGATGAGAGAGGCAAAGCTCCAGTTCAAGAACGTTTGGGCCCGTTAAAGAAGCCCCGAACGACTCAACATGCTGGGGGTCGCCACCACCTTCAGCACGACAAGGAGTTCAAGGCAGCTGCGCGCGCCAATTTGCGCATCGAAGTCCAGGAGCCCGCTGAGAACTCACGCCCAAAAGGGCATGTCTCGAGGCGTGTGACTTTTGAAAGCCCAAAGAAGGCAGTCCGCCCTCAGAAGGAAACATTATCGTCTGATGATGATAACGTTATACTGGAGAAGTCGTGCTCACACACGATAGGTTACTCCGACTGTCAAGCTGACGAGTTGTACTATCGTGATGGAAGTACGAGAAAAACCAGGAAGAGGAGTCCTCGAGGACTAGAGACCCAATGCCCATGTTCCAAACTCATTCGGGCAGTATTATCTGAGTGCAACTGCATCAAGACAGTTCATGAAAGAGTTTCGGTTTTTGAAAGACTTAGTATCGAAACACCAAAACCATGGCCTAGGCGTTTCCGACGAAGAAGAACGGTGGTTGCAGATGGAGAATTTCCGAGGGTCACCACCAATATGACCAGCAAGGGGACAACGACACCGGATAATCTCGAGTCGAATCTAAAAGAATCCCGACCTATAACCCGTCTGCAGTCCAAAACCATCAAGCGAGCAACATATGGTAGGGTTCGGACAAGACTCCCTTTAGAAGATGAAGAATCTGATGCCGGCTCCGCGGTCGCTTCAGATAATACGGTATCTAGCGAGGGACAACCCCGCGAGGCACTTATGATAAGTGCGGAACAAGTGGCCAAGATGCTTGAAGATGCCATGGCTAAACAACAGGAGACCTTCAGGTTTAAAATGCAGATGGCCATGCAGAACATGAGAGAAATGCATGACCAACAAATCCAAGCATTGACAAACCAGCAAGGCGAGCCAAGTCGTCGTAACCCGGTTAATCTGGAAGATGAGGATACAAATACGAATGAGACTCATAATACCAATAATCCTCCCGTCAATGCAGGGGGTGGTAACGAGAATGCTAGCGAAAACACAGGTGAAAACTTGAAGATTAAAAATCTCGAGAGCAAAATCAATACATTGATTTCCGCTCAAGAGATGAAGAAAACAGGCATTCCTTGTCCATACCCAAGAGAATGGGAATCGATCCCATATCTGACGAAGTTCAATCTAATTAACTTCACGCCGTTTAATAGGATGGGTTCACCTACTCAGCATTTGATTTACTTCAAATCGCACCTGGGGGTTATCTCTGGTAATGAACCTCTGATGGTACGGTCCTTCGTTGGCACTCTTCGTGGAGCCGCCTTCGACTGGTATCGCCGCTTCAAGCCAGGAAGCGTGAACAGCTGGGATGACATGGAGACTAAGTTCCTCACCAATTTCTTCGACGACGACACTGAAATATCCATCGGGTCGTTGCTTGACGAGAAACAAAAAGACGGGGAATTGGTTGACACCTTCGTCAAAAGGTTCTGGAACAAGGCAATGAACTGCCGGGACCCGATCACTGAGCAGTTTATTCTCCAGACTTACCACAACAACCTCGCACTGGACGTGTTGGAAGCAATGGGGACAGCACCGTCCAAAACCTGGAAGGATTTGAAGGTCCGAGGAGAGCAAGCCGAGCGATTCCTCAAAAGGAAGAAGGCGGAAAGAGGCCAACATTTCATCCCACGAGGGAAAGGTAAGGCACATGCTAATGCAGTTGATGCTAATCAAACTTTCCAATTGCAACCCCAGCAACAGCCGCAGCAACAAGCGCCACAACAATCTCGGGGGTAATGGCAACAACGGCCTTAGAAGCAGAAATCTTCGGAGCCGAGGTTTCCTAAAGTGTATTCCTTCAAAGATGACGTAGTTCCTGGCATCTTTAAGTACCTGTTGGAGAATAACAAAATCCAGCTGCCAGCGATCGTGGATCAAGAAGGGGCTAGCAAAGTGATGGATCCGAAGTATTGCGCATACCATAGAGCGGTCCATCACCCTACCAAGTCGTGCTACCACCTCAAGGGCAAGATCCAGGCGCTAATTGATGTAGGCGTCATAACCCCGAAGCCGTCCAAGAATGTCGGAGCGAACGCAGTGTCAATCAGCTTTAGATCGGTGCCTACAACATGGTTCAAACCAGAGCGCATCACCAAAGTAGGAATAAAGACAGTGAACGATGACCCACATGGACAGCGCCAAAAAGGACTTGTGCCACACACAGCCCCAAACGGCGAAATCCTCTGGGTTCATCCCGATCTCATTGAAGACGAACAGTGGGCGACTTCCTCGAGAAGAAAGGGTAAAGGCAAGTCCTGCAATGCTACATCCGCAATCTTCGAGGAGGATGGCGATGAAGCTCCTACTTTCCCGCTCTCCGAAGAAGAACAAGAAGTCTTCGCCACTAGAAGCGGAAATGAGTATCACTACAATTATCCACCACCTAGTGAGTAGGGGGTGAATAAACAGGGACCAGCCAAAACTCTCATGGAGATGGGGGTGATTACGAGTCCTACACCGGGCGAAGAGGCTCGACGACAGCCGGTGAATAAACCGAAAGAGAAGAATCCCCAGGAGGTTCAGAATCCGAAGCAGTCTCATTTCAGTCGCCCGATTGGAAGAGACAAATCGGAAAGCTCAAAAACTCCGCAAGTCTTCGATATAATGGCTCAACTAGCCAACATTCCAGCACGGATAACGCTGTATGAGTTGCTGCGGTTGTCCAAGGAAACTAGGGAGGCCTTGCAAAAAGCTTTGGCGAATTCAGAGGTGTTTCTGACTCAAATCAAGCCGGTGCCTGAAAAGCCAGAACCGCTGAGTCAACAATGCAACATAGCGACTAAGAACCTTCCCTGCATTACTTTCACCAAAGAGGATATGCAGACGAAGAATTCGAACCACGATCGACCGCTATATTTCATCGGGAACATTGGCTCCAGCAAAGTCAACCGAATCCAAGTGGATCCGGGTTCTGCTGTGAGTATTATGCCACTTCGCTTGATGCATTTCCTTGGCATTCCAGTTAGCAAGTTAGCGTCCACAGGCACTGTTATCTATGGATTCAACACTAGTGGGTCAAGACCCTTGGGTATGATCCGGGTAAAGTGTCTGTAGGCGTATAAAACTGCCTATAGGTCCCTTAACACAGCTCGACAACGCCGATTCGACGAATCGACCATCGGGCGACGTATGCAGACACGATTGTTAGTCCACAACACCGAAGCCAAGCGATACGCGACGAAGTGAATTAACGAGGCTACGAGGCTAATGAACCGCACGCAAATAACAGAATAAATCCACTCGCATGCGGAATCAAGCTAACGGGTTGATGAGTCAACGAGTTAACCAACCAAGGGCGGACTCGGACGAATCACGATCGAATCAAGATCAGTTTCGGACTCGAACTCAGAAGTGGCTTTACTGCCAAATCAGGTCAACGAATCGAGTCCAGAAAAATCAACCACAGAACCAAAAAACGGATACAACGACGGAAAATAGCGGAAACCCAACACCTAGAGGGGCTCGGCCGAAACCGAGCCACCTCAAGGTGGCTCGGCCCAAGCCGAGCCACCTTAAGGTGGCTCGGTGGCCGAGCCACCTATAGGTGGCTGGCCCAGATCTGTGCGCGGGCACAGTTCAGATGGCCTATAAATAGAGGGCTTGGTTCATTTGTTCAGAGGTTGGATTTTTTGGAGGCGAAGCCCTGCTGGATTCGAAGCTCAGATCTAAAAAAATATTCAAGCTTTGGGACTTTGAAGACTTGCTCATCTAGATCCGGTGCTCGGCGATCGTCAACGCCAAATAAGGCAAGAGTTCGAGAGGATCAGATCTCAGATCTACGTAGTCATCCTCCGGATCAAAGCTTGGCCTTTGATCCCGAGAACTAAGGGCGATTATTTCCTTGGTGAATTATCCTTAGCGAAATAATACCCGTCATACTGCATAGATCCGACCGGATCTAGATCTCGCGGTGGTCCACGGATAAACCCCGGCGCAGGCGAAGAACCCACAAAACGAGTGACCGCAAAACAGGAGCTCGTGATTTGTTCGACAAACAAGGATAAAAAGTTGTAATTTTTCTTTTCTTTTATTTGATTTTCATTGTAACCGCATCTTATAAAAAGACCGGATCTTTTTAACCGAAAAACAGTTATTCAAGATAGCAATGGAATCAGTGAAGAAAGCAACGATTTTTCCCGCGAACAGAGGCTCACAAACGCATAGCTCACATTGATTAGAGGATCGGCTCTCTCAGAGTTGTGTCCGTCATCGGGATATTCGCTGCCGAGATCGGAGCGTCGCAACCACGGATCTCGATCCCAGTCGTGGAGGAGGTCGAATACGAGTTCGACCAGCAGAAGTTCGAGGAGTACTTATCGTCCTCGTCCGGATCAACCTCCCCCCGCAAGTCCAAGAAGCTCTCCTCCAGGAAAAAAACTCGTTGGTATGAAGACGTTGAAAACACCAATGAAGATCTCGCCCCGTTGGATGCCAAAGTCGCATCGGGTGAGATTCCTCTAATTCCCAACCAGGTCGGATCTGCTCTGGCCAACCCTTCTGCCGCAGGGGGCGTGGTGACTCTCTCGAAGAGAGCCCGCCAAAGGCAACGTCAACGCCTTGCGAAATAGTTCGCAAAGGCCATGGAGTCCGTTGACGGGATCCGCTACAACGCGGATCTGAAGAACAAAAGAGGCAAGCAGCCTCAACAATCAATGAATGGTGGTTCCTCCAAGCCGCCAACAATGGAATGGGTCCGTGTCAAACGGAACCGATCAACGCTGGAAGAACGTATCCGCAAACGCCGCGCACTATCAGTGCAGGCGCGGGCTCAAGCCAAAGAAGCTCGCAGAAAGCTGCAGAAAGAGGTGGCCAAGAAGCTGCCATCAACCCGTAAAGCCTGGAAACCGAAGTCTGAAGCGGCGATTCAGACTA
Organism: Asparagus officinalis; assembly: GCF_001876935.1. Lineage (NCBI taxonomy): Eukaryota > Viridiplantae > Streptophyta > Magnoliopsida > Asparagales > Asparagaceae > Asparagus > Asparagus officinalis. The sequence goes on along the minus strand of NC_033797.1, from coordinate 92,332,314 downwards.
AAGAGCAACAACTGCAGCCTCCGAAAGTCCAACCTCCGGTGAATCAATCCAGACCACCGATGATTTCCACAACTGCTCCGGGAGATCCCGCAAGACCATCCCAGAAAAGGAAGTCAGTCTTGTAGCGCCTCGGTCCACTTCCCAAGGAGCGAAGCAAAGCTCCAATCCAAGGACGTTTGGGCCCACTAAGAAAACCCCGAACGAATCAACATGATGGGGGTCGTCGCAACCCTCAACATGACAAAGAAATCATGGCACCCAAGCGCACTACTTTGCGCATCGAAGTTCAGGAGCCCATTGAGAATTCACGCCCACAAAGGCGCGTTTCGAGGCGCGTGACCCTCGAAAGCCCAAAGAAGGCAGTTCTTCCTCAGAAGGAAACATTATCGTTTGATGACAATAACGTTATACTTGAGAAGTCGTGCTCACACAAGATAGATTACTCCGATCGTCAAGCAGACGAGTTGTACTATCGTGCTGGGGGTACGAATAAAACCAGGAAAAGGAGTCCCCGAGAACAGGAAACTCAATACCCCTGTTCCAAACTCATTCGGGCAGTATTGTCTGAGTGCAACTGCATTAAGGCGGTCCCCAAAAGAGTTTCGGTCTTCGAAAGGCTCAGTAATGAAACGCCAAAACCAAGGCCTAGGCGTTTCCGACGAAGAAGAAGAGTAGTCGAAGATGGAGAATTTCTGAGGGTCACCACTAACATGACCACCAGAGGGACATCGGCATGGGATAATCTCGAGTCAATTCTGAAAGCATCCCAGCGTATAACCCGTCTGTAGTCTGGAGCCATCAAACGAAAAACTTATGGTAGGGTTCGGACAAGACTAGCTTCAGAGGATGAAGAGTCGGATGCCGGTTCGGCAGTCGCATCTGACAACACAGTATCCAGCGAGGGGCAACCCCGCGAGGCACTTATGATAAGTGCAGAACAAGTGGCCAAGATGCTTGAAGAGGCCATGGCTAAACAACAGGAGGCCTTCAGGTTCGAAATGCAGATGGCCATGCAGAACATGAGAGAAATGCATGAGCAACAAATTTAGGCACTGACGAACCAGCAAGGTGAACCAAGCCGCCGTAACCAGGTTGTTCAGGAAAAGGAGCACACGGATAGGGATGAAGCTCACAATGCCAATAACCCTCCCGTCAATGCAGGGGGTGGTAATGAGGATGCTAGTCGTAATGCCACACTTCCGCCTCAGAATCGTGCTAACGAAAACACAGATGAGCCCCTGATGGTGCGGTCATTCGTCGGCACTCTTCGCGGAACCGCCTTCGATTGGTATCGCCGCCTCAAGCCGGGAAGCGTGAACAGCTGGGACGATATGGAGACCATGTTCCTCACTAATTTCTTCGACGACGACACCAAGATATCTATCGGATCATTGCTCGATGAGAAGCAGAAGGACGGGGAGTTAGTCGATACCTTCGTCAAAAGGTTCCGGAACAAGGCAATGAACTGCCGGGACCCGATCACCGAGGAATTCATTCTACAGACCTGCCATAATAATCTGTCCTTGGACATGTTGGAAGCAATGGGGACAGCATCGTCCAAAACGTGGAAAGATCTGAAGGTCCGAGGGGAGCAGGCTGAGCGATTCCTTAGGAGAAAGAAGGCGGAGAGAGGCCAACAGGCGACAAATGCTCCAGCACAGAATTTCAACCCAAGGGGGGAAAGGTAAGGCACATGCTAATGCAGTTGATGCTAATCAAACTTTCCAATTGCAACCTCAGCAACAGCAGTAGCAAAGAGCGCAACAACAATCGCAACCGCAATGGCAACAACGGCCTCAAAAGCAAAGAGCGGAGCTAAGATTTCCTAAGGTGTACTCCTTCAAAGATGACGAGGTGCCCGGCATCTTCAAGTACCTATTGGAGAACAACAAAATCCACCTGCCGGCGATCGTGGATCAAGAGGGGGCTAGCAAAGTGACGGATCCGAAGTATTGCGCATACCATAGAGCGGTCCACCACCCTACCAAATCATGCTTCCACCTCAAGGATAAGATCCAGGCATTAATTGATGTGGGCGTCATAACCCTGAAGCCTGCCAAGAATGTGGGAGCGAATGCAGTGTCAATCAGCTTTGGATCGGTGCCCACAACATGGTTCGAGCCGAAACGCATCACCAAAGTGGGAATGAAGGCGGTGAATGATGTCCCACATGGACAGCGCCAAAAGGGACTTGTGCCACACACAGCCCCGAATGGCGAAATCCTCTGGGTTCATCCGGATCTCATTAGAGATGAGCAGTGGGCGACCTCCTCGAAAAGAAAGGGTAAAGGCAAGTCCTATAATGGTACTTCCGTAGTTTTCGAAGAAGATGGCGATGAAGCTCCTGTTTTCCCGCTTTCTGAAGAAGAACAAGAAGTTTTCGCGACTAGAAGTGGAAACCAGTACCACTTCAACTTGACTAAACAGAGACCAGCCAAAACTCTCACAGAGCTGGGGGTGATTACGGTTCCTAAACCGATTGAAGATGCTCGACGACAGCCGGCTGATAAACAAAAACCCCAGGAAATACAGAATCCTAAGCAGTCTCGTTTCAGTCGTCCGATTGGAAGGGATAAATCGGAGAGTTCGGAAACTCCACGCGTCTTCGATATCATGGCTCAATTAGCCAATATTCCAGCGCGGATAACGTTGTATGAGTTGCTGCGGTTGTCTAAGGAGACTAGGGAAGCCTTACGAGAAGCCTTGGCTGATTCTGAAGCATTCCTCACTCGGGTCAAACCGGCACCTGAAGAACTAGAACTGGCAATGCAACATTGCAACATAGCGGCTAAGAACCTTCCCTGCATCACCTTCACCAAAGAGGATATGCAGACGAAGAATTCAAACCATGATCGACCCCTATATTTCATCGGATACATTGGTTCCAGCGAAGTCAACCGAATCCAAGTGGATCCGGGTTCCGCTGTGAGCATTATGCCGCTTCGCCTTATGCATAGCCTTGGTATTCCAGTCAGCAAATTGGCGTCTACAGGCACGGTCATTTACGAATTCAACACCAGCGGGTCAAGGCCTTTGGGAAAGATCCGGATAAAGTGCCAAATGGGTGATCTGAAGACGGAGGTCACGTGTTACGTGATTGATGCTGAGACATCATATAACTTACTATTGGGTCGGCCTTAGATCCATAGTAATGTTATAGTTCCCTCCACCCTACATCAGTGTCTAAAATATGTCGACACTGGTGGAAGGGTCAGGACGGTGATCACGGATAAACAACCATTTAAAGGGTTTGAGAATTATTTCACTGATTCTCTCCTCTATGGTAACGAATCCGACACGGAACCATCGGTCCAGGGCACGGACAGCGGAGAAGAAGCTGATTCCGAAGCCGGATTCGATTACAATGGTGGTTTTGTTTTAAATGACATTGTACCCTTTGTAATCAATCTTGACGATGAACAATCGTCAGATGGAAGTTGTAACTGGCAACTTACCGATATCGAAATAAAAGACGATTTGGAGTACTCCCTGTCTCTTGATGATGTGATGAAAGAATTGTACGATAATCCTGATTTGTATATGCCACTTCGATCGTCCTATGTAACAAAGGAACGCCTCCAGCATTCTTTCGGAACAACCATGATCATCCCGAACAAGGTAGGAGGTGCAAAAGCGTCTGATGATGAATGTGGTTGGTAAATTATCGATCAAATTGCTAACAAAACTAAGAACGGGTACTCTTCTGATTCTTCAGCTGGGGATTCCGATGCAAGTTTGGGGGAGGTGTTCAAGAAACTGATGTCGCATATGACTATGGTCGATCCTGTGATGAAAGAAGACGACGATCAAATGCCAACGTGGGAAGATCCATGGGTTCATCACCTAAACATGCAGTACGGCGATAGGTTTGAACAAAGAGAACCGCCTACTGAAGATAAAATAGTCCAAGTTAACATGGGTGACGAGGCCAACCCAAAGCCCATATTCATCAGTGACAGCCTTCCCCCAAATGAGAAGGAGGAGTTAATTGCTCTCATCAGGGAGTATATTGACGTCTTCGCTTGGAACTATGAAGATATGCCAGGGCTCGACCCCAATGTGGCAATGCACCGCCTCGATATCAAAACGGATGCCAAACCTGTCAAACAACAGCAAAGACGGTTTCGCCCGCAGATAATGGAAGCCATCGAGACAGAGGTCAAGAAATTAATCGAATCAGGATTTATCCGAGAGGAGCAACATCCAGACTGGCTAACCAATATTGTTCCAGTCATGAAGAAGAACGGGAAAATCAGGATCTGTATCGACTTCAGAGACCTGAACACGGCATGTCCAAAAGACGACTTTCCTCTCCCGATCACGGATGTCATTATCGACAATACATGCGGATTTGAGAGAATGTCTTTTATGGATGGTTTTTCAGGATATAACCAAATCAAGATGCACCCAGATGACGAGAAGCATACAGCGTTCAGAACGCCTCTTGGTGTCTTTTGCTACACGGTGATGCCTTTCGGACTAAAGAATGCAGGCGCCACATACCAACGAGCAATGACTAAAATTTTCTAAGAACATCTCAGGAAAACAGTCGAATGCTACATTGATGATTTGGTTGTAAAAAGCCGCAACAAAGAAGATCACATCAAGGACTTGAAGACGATGTTCGATCTCATGAGGGGTCATCAATTGAAGATGAACCCCACTAAATCGTTCCTTGGAATGTCCAACGGAAAATTCCTTGGATTCGTCGTCACCACTAAAGGTATACATATCGATCCCGATAAGGTGAAGGCGATACATGAACTGCAACCTCCTAGAAATCTAAGAGAGCTCAGAGGATTGCAAGGGAGATTAGCTTACATCCGGAGGTTCATCTCAAATCTTTCTGGGAAATGCCAGCCATTCTCTAAACTAAAGAAGAAAGGGGTGTCATTTATTTGGGATGACACCTGCCAGAGAGCATTCGAAGATATCAAAACATATCTGACGAATCCTCTTGTTCTCGTTGCACCAAAATCAGGTAGACCGTTCTTGATTTACCTCAAGGCGATGAACCACTCGATAAGTGCTTTACTAGCACAGGACGATGATAATGGTCACGAACAGGCAGTTTATTATCTAAGTCGGACCTTGATAGGAGCCGAGTCTCGATATCCGATGATTGAGAAAGAATGCCTCGCATTGGTATTCGCAATGCAAAAGATGCGGCATTACTTGGTTGGACAGACGATTTACGCCATTTCAAATGTTAACCCAGTACGGGTATTTATGACGCAACCGGCCTCTATGAATTGGCGGTTAGCGAAATAGGCCCTTCTCTTGTCCCAATATGATTTGCACTTCAAGCAACAGAAGTCGATCAAAGGACAAGCAATTTGTGATCTTTTGGCGGCAAACCCGACCACAGATACGGCAGAAATATATGATGACTTGCCGGACGAAACCCACGAGGTTAACACTACGTCACACCAACAAGTATGGCAGTTATATTTCGATGGTGCCTCAAGGTCAGTTAATAGGGTAATAACCCCAGGAGGTTTTACAGTTTCCTCCGGGGTTGGAGTTGTCTTAATCTCCCCAGGGAAGCATGTGATGCCTCGGGCTTATTCATTGACTAGTCCGTGCTCCAATAACGTAGCCGAGTACAACACGCTTCTCATTGGACTCAGTTTCGCCAAGGAGCTGGGGGTCGAATATCTCGTGCTTTTGGGGATTCTCCAATTGATAGTCAACCAAGTCCGTGGAGAGTATGAAGTCAGGAACCAAGACCTGATCCCGTACCACCAGGAGGCCATCAAAATGGCAGAATCTTTTGAAGAATTCTTTATTGAATACATCCCTCGTCTCCAGAACGCTTATACGGATGCACTGGCAGCACTAGCGGTATCACTTGCGCAGCCTCCCGACACTGAACTACTAGTCACGGTAAGGACGCATCAGCTCTGCATACCCATATACAATATGGATATTAAAGAGGAAGATGATGGAAACTCGAATGCAAAGGAGGTGAATTCAACCCAAATTGGGTCTGAGTCCTGAGATTGGCGTTTTCCTATCATTGACTACGTCCAATATGGTATTTTACCAGAGGAAATAAAAGAAAGGGAAACAATCCGTCGAAGAGCACCAAGGTTCTTCTATAATACCGAGACCCATACGTTATACCGTAGAGGGTATGATGGTTTGTTACTCCGATGTCTTTCGAACAAAGAAGCAGAAGAAGTTCTTAAGGAAGCACACGAAGGAGAATGTGGTGCGCATCAGCCCGGTCCCAAACTGTATGATCGTATCAGGAGAATGGGATATTTTTGGCCAACAATGGTTCATGACACAATCGAATACGCCCGAGAGTGTCATGCTTGTCAGATACATGCAAATTATATACATCAACCGCCAGAGCAGTTGCACACGTCAACCACGTCTTGGCCGTTCGAGACATGGGGTATGAACATCGTCGGTCCTATTTTTCCCCCTTCAGTCAAAGGTGATCGATTCATCCTCGTAATCACCAATTACTTCTCAAAGTGGGCTGAAGCAATTCCGCTTAGAGAAGTGAAGACGAACAACGTCATCAATTTAATCAAGCATCATGTCATATACCGACACGACGTGCCAAGACGGATCATTCATGACAACGGTCCACAGTTCATAAGCAACGCCTTCGTCAGGTTTTATGATAAGTTCAAAATTGAAGATGTGTCGTCGACAGCTTATTATCCCGCTGCGAATGGATTAGCTGAGGCGTTCAACAAAACGATCATTAAGATCCTGTCAAAGCTCGGGAAGACCAATAAACGAGACTGGGACGATAAACTCGGTGAAGCACTCTGGGCTTATCGCACCACCATACGAACACATACGGGAGCTACCCCATATTCGTTGGTATACGGATGTGAAGCTGTGCTACCATTGGAGATCCAAATCCCGTCCCTTTGGATCGCTCTCACAACTGAGATGACGACAGAAGAACAACATCAAAAACGTCTCGAAGAACTCGAAAGGTTGGATGAAAAGCGCTTGGAAGCTCAACAACACATTGAGTTTTATCAAGCCCGAATATCTAGGGCCTTTAATAAAAGAGTCCGACAGAGAAGCTTCAAGGAAGGAGATCTGGTCCTCGCTGCTCACCGACCGATAATCCTCAACTCCAAGAAGAAAGGTAAATTTGAACCCAAATGGGAAGGGTCGTTTGTGATAGACACGGTCTACTCAAACGGCGCATATCGCCTGATTACACAAGAAGGCACCAGGCAATTAATGCCAATAAATGGGAAGTTCCTGAAAAAGTACTATCCCTAGTACATCCAGGATAACTCATTTGCCGGGAAGTTCCTTGAAGAATATTGCAGTTAATATTCTAGAGGATAACCCAAAATCTTTCTTTTTACCATCAAAATCCCTCACTGATCAATTTAAATTGACAGTGGGTCCACCAAAAATGTCTTTCTGGCCCTCTTGACTCTCTCCATGAACAAGAGGTCCACTTTCATTTCGGAGTCCCCTTTCGATAAACGAAAGAACTCCCTTCTTCTTCTCCTTGGGTAAGCCCTCTCATGGCTATAACCAAAGTTGAAGTTTCACTTCGATAAACGAAGAACTCATTTTTCAGTTTAGATAACCAATCCTATAAAAGGCAAGTTTATTTAGATTTTTCAGATTCTCTGAGTGGAGATCCCACTTCTAGTTTCTTCTGCGCTGGAAATAGAATATAAAATTCTTCCTTTCCAGAATCAAGGAATAGAATATAAAATTCTTCCTTCCTTGTTTTCGGGTTTGCCTTCACCCTAAAAGAAGATCGGGAAACAGAATATAAAATTCTTCCTTTCCCGCACCGATCTTTTCCAAAATTGTCAATTTAGGATTCATCCTAAGAAGTTTATCCCGAATCCTAAGCAGGGATAAGTCTGCGCCTAACACGCGCTGCCGGTTTAGTCTTTCTCCGAAGAAAAAGACACCAGAGTTCGATTCTGGGGAATTTCATCCTGAATCCTAAGAAAGGATATGCCGACGCCTAACACTCGTCGCCGGTTTAGTTCTTAACCGTTAAAAAGAACACCCGTCCGCATATTCAACATTATGACAGGTTGTTATTAATAACACCAAAATCCATGCCTTACACGCATGGGGAATTTCATCCTGAATCCTAAGAAACGATATGCCGACGCCTAACACGCGTCGCCGGTTTAGTCTTTTTCCGTGGAAAAAGACACCAGAGTTCGAGTCTGGGGTATTTTATCCCGAAACCTAAGTAGGGATAAAGTCAACACCTAACACGTGTCGCCGGGTAGCTTATTCCCGTAATAATGGCGAAGTCTACGTATTCGAAGTCGTAGCAACGAGTCTCAGAGAATTCACTCTCTTAGCACAACGTTACATGCGAACGGAGTTAGACAATCCGCATGCTAGCCCGACTCAAACGGTAGTCGGTAAAGGCTAATCAAACCCGTTGAAGGCTGGGGGTTAGCCAAAAATCCTAAAGTCAACACCTAACACGTGTCGCCGGGTAGCCTATTCCCGTAACAATGGCGAAGTCTATGTATTCGACATCATAGCACGAAGTCTAAGGGAGTTCATTCCCTTAGCACAACGTTACATGCGGAACGGATTCCGATAATCCGCATGCTAGCCCGACTCAAACGGTAGTCGGTAAAGGCTAATCAAACCCGTTGAAGGCTGGGGGTTTGCCAAAAATCCTATGAGTATTATGGTCAATCATTTCAAACGTGATGAGGAATCATAATAAAGATAAAGATAAAAACCAATTCCACTAAAGAGAATCAAATGTCAAGGTTTTCAGCAAATAAAATCATACATCAAGCCCATGGCTAAGAACCTGCTGACTGAATTCAGACAGCTTCTCATCATAAGAGCGTCTAAGCTCCTCCTGCAACTCAGCTCTAACAGACTCTTCGTTCGCAGCTAAAGTCCTCACAGCATCCTCCTCTGTCTCAGCCAGTCTCTGCTTCAAGGACTTCAGCTCATCAGATAAAGCAGCATGTGCTTGCTGATTCTGCATCTTTGTGTCTTCCTTCTCACGGAGTTCTCGTCGGAGCTGATCTATCTGAGAATCAAGCTCCTCGAGGAAAGAAGATCTAGTGGCGAAATCAGCCTCAACTCGATCTATGCGGTCCCGCTGCACCTGAATCTCGAGCTCAGCAACCATCCGAGTACTGCGCCATGTCTGTAAGCGAGCATCCAACTCGGCAGCAACGAATGAAGAGGCACCTGTATCCCGGAGCTCATGAAACATCTGAAGCTCACGCTCTAAGCGATCAAGGTCATCAACCATAGCCGTCGCTAGATCCGGACATCCTATGTCCCTAATCAAGTTTATCTTGGAATCGAGGTAGGGCTTAAATTGGCGAAGAGAAAGTCCGTCGTGGAGGAGTTTGCCAATTATAACAGTCAGGGAGGAGAAATAAGAGCGGACTTCTAGGTGGCCGGCCCAGATCTGTGTACGGGCACAGTTCAGATGGCCTATAAATAGAGGGCTTGGTTCATTTGTTCAGAGGTTGGATTTTTTGGAGGCGAAGCCCTGCTGGATTCGCAGCTCAGATCTTAAAAAGATTCAAGCTTTGGGACTTTGATGACTTGCTCATCTAGATCCGGTGCTCGGAGATCGTCAACGCCAAATAAGGCAAGAGTTCGAGAGGAACCGGATCTCAAATCGGATCTCAGATCTACGCAGGCATACTCCGGATCAAAGCTTGGCCTTTGATCCCGAGAACTAAAGGCTACTATTTCCTTGGAGAAATAGTACCCTCGGCTATTATTTCCTTGGAGAAATAATACCCGTCATACTGCGTAGATCCGACCGGATCTAGATCTCGCAGTGGTCAACGGATAAACCCCGGTGCAGGCAAACAACCCACGCAACCGAGCGACCGCAAAACAGGAGCTCGTGATTTTTTCGACAAACAAGGATAAAAAGTTGTAAATTTTTCTTTTCTTTTATTTGATTTTCATTGTAACCAGATCTTATAAAAAGACCGGATCTTTGTAACTCAAAAAACAGTTATTCAATATAGCATTGGAATCAGTGAAGAAAGCAACGATTTTTCCCGCGAACTGTGTCAAATGGGAGATTTGAAGACAGAAGCCACATGTTATGTGATCGATGCCGAAACTTCATATAACTTACTATTGGGTCGGCCTTTGATCCATAGTAACGTTATAATTCCCTCCACTCTCCATCAGTGTTTGAAATATGTCGACACTGATAATAATGTTAGGACGGTGGTCGCGGATAAGCAACCATTCAAAGGGTATGAGAATTATTTCACTGATTCTCTCCATTATGGTAACGAATCCGATACTGAATCATCGGCCCATGGCACGGACAACGGAGAAGAAGCTGATACCGAAGCCGGATTTGATTATAATGGAGGCTATGTTTTAAACGACATTGTACCCTTTGTAATCAATCTTGACGATGAACAAACGTCAGAGGGTAGTTATAACTGGCAACTTGCCAATAATGAAATAAATAATAATTTAGAGTACTCCCTGTCTCTTGATGATGTGATAAAAGAACTGTATGATAATCCCGATTTATATATGCCGCTCCGATCGTCCTATGTAACAAAGAAACACCTCCAGCATTCTTTCGGAACCACACTGGTCATTCCTACCAAAATAGGAGACGAAAGAGAGGTGATTTATGGTAAAGGAGAGGGTTTTCCATTACCAGACCATTTCTTAAGGGAAGATGAGAATAGCGACAAACCGGGTCAGCATCTATCTAAGTATAGTCCGGAAGCGCGCAGGCTCATGGAAAAGCAGGGGTATGATTTCACACTCGGAGAAGGTCTATACTTCGATTGGGGTCCTTGTATTCCAGCCAAAGCAGCATATGTACCAAAAGGGAAACCTGACGATTATTATAAATACGGACGAGGGTTAGGGTACGAATCTTCTTCAGAAGACGAATGCTGCTGGTTAATTAATGACCAATCATCTAAGCAATACAAAGATGGAAATTCATCAGATGCCTCGGAATGGGATTCCGATACAAGTCTGGGGGAAGCTTTCAAAGCCCTAATGGCGAACATGGCTACAACTGATCCGTCCACCCTTGGGTTCATCACCTGAACATGCAGTATGGTGATAGGTTCGAACAGAGGGAACCCCCCACTGAAGATAAAATAGTCCAAGTTAATATGTGTGACGAGGCCAACCCAAAGCCTATATTCATCAGCGATAGTCTTTCCTCAAATGAGAAGGAAGAATTAATTACTCTCATCAGGAAATATATTGACGTCTTCGCGTGGAACTATGAAGATATGCCCGGGCTCGATCCTAATGTGGTAATGCACCGCCTCGATATCAAGCCGGATGCCAAACCTGTCAAACAACAGCAAACACGGTTTCGTCCGTAGATTTTGGAAGCCATTGAGGCAGAAGTTAAAAAGTTGATCAAATCAGGATTTATCCGAGAAGAGCAATATCTAGACTGGCTAGCCAATATTGTTCCAGTCATGAAGAAGAACGGTAAAATCAGGATTTGCATCGACTTCAGGGACCTGAATACGGCATGTCCAAAAGACGACTTTCCTCTCCCAATCACAGATGTCATTATCGATAATACGTGCGGATTTGAGAGAATGTCTTTTATGGATGGTTTTTCAGGATATAACCAAATCAAGATGCACCCAGATGACGAGAAGCATACAGCGTTCAGAACGCCCCTCGGTGTCTTTTGCTACACCGTGATGCCTTTCGGTCTAAAGAATGCAGGCGCCACGTACCAGCGAGCGATGACTAAGATTTTCCAAGAACATCTCAGGAAAACAGTCGAATGCTACGTTGATGATTTGGTTGTAAAAAGCCGCAACAAAGAAGATCACATCAAGGACTTGAAGACGATGTTCGATCTCATGCGAAGTCATCAATTGAAGATGAACCCTACTAAATCCTTCCTTGGAATGTCTAGCGGAAAATTCCTTGGATTCGTCGTCACCACTAAAGGTATACATATCGATCCTGATAAGGTGAAGGCGATACATGAGCTGCAACCCCCTAGAAATCTAAGAGAGCTTAGAGGATTGCAAGGGCGTTTAGCTTACATCCGGCGGTTCATCTCAAACCTTTCTGGGAAGTGCCAACCATTCTCTAAACTAAACAAGAAAGGGGTATCATTTATTTGGGACGATGCCTACCAAAAAGCATTCAACGATATCAAAACATATCTGACGAATCCTCCTGTTCTCGTCGCACCAAAATCAGATAGACCGTTCTTGATTTATCTCAAGGCGATGAACCACTCGATAAGTGCCTTACTAGCACAAGACGATGATAATGGTCACGAACAGGCAGTCTATTACCTAAGTCGGACCTTGATAGGCGCCGAGTCTCGATATCCGATGATTGAGAAAGAATGCCTCGCATTGGTATTCGCAATGCAAAAGATGTGGCATTACTTGGTTGGACAGACGATTTACGTCATTTCCAACGTTAATCCAGTACGGGTGTTTATGACGCAACCGGCCTCTATGAATTGGCGGTTAGCGAAGTGGGCCCTTCTCTTGTCCCAATATGATTTGCACTTCAAACAACAGAAGTCGATCAAAGGACAAGCGATTTGCGATCTTTTGGCGGCAAACCCGACCACGGATACGGCAGAAGTATATGATGATTTGCTGGATGAAACCCACGAGGTTAACACTACGTCACACTAACAAGTATGGCAATTATATTTCGATGGTGCTTCGAGGACGGTTAATAGGGCAATAACCCCGGGAGGTTCTATAGTTTCCTCCGGAGTTGGAGTTGTCTTAATTTCCCCGAGGAAACATGTGATGTCTCGGGCTTATTCACTGACTAGTCCGTGTTCCAATAACGTAGCCGAGTACAACGCGCTTCTCATTGGACTTAGTTTCGCTAAGGAGTTGGGGGTCGAATATCTCGAAGCTTTTGGGGATTCTCAATTGATAGTCAACCAAGTCCGTGGAGAGTATGAAGTCAGGAACCAAGACCTGATCCCGTACCACCAGGAGGCCATCAAAATGGCAGATTCCTTTGAAGAATTCTTTATTGAATATATCCCTCGTCTCTAGAATGCTTATGCGGATGCACTGGCAGCACTAGCGGTATCACTTGCACAGCCTCCTGAAACTGAACTATTAGTCACAGTAAGGACGCATCAACTCTGCATACCCATATACGATATGGATGTTGAAGAGAAAGATGACGGAAACATAAACGCCAAGGAGGTGAATTCAACTCAAATTGGGTCTGAGTCCCGAGATTGGCGCTTTCCTATCATTGACTACGTCCAATATGGTATTTTGCCAAAGGATGTAAAAGAAAGGGAATCAATCCGCCGAAGAGCACCAAGATTCTTCTATAATACCGAGACCCATACATTATACCGTAGAGGGTACGATGGTTTGTTACTCCGATGCCTTTCGAACAAAGAAGCAGAAGAAGTTCTTAAGGAAGCACACGAAGGAGAATGTGGTGCGCATCAGCCCGGTCCCAAACTGTATGATCGCATCAGGAGAATGGGATATTTTTAGCCAACAATGGTTCGTGACGCAATCGAATACGCCCGAGAGTGTCATGCTTGTCAAATACATGCAAATTATATGCACCAACCACCAGAGCGTTTACACACATCAACCACGTCTTGGCCGTTCGAGACTTCGTCAGGTTTTGTGATAAGTTCAAAATTCAAGATGTTTCGTCAACAGCTTATTATCCCGCTGCGAATGGGTTAGCTGAGGCGTTCAACAAGACGATCATTAAGATCCTGTCAAAGCTCGTGAAGACTAATAAACGAGACTGGGACGATAAACTCGGTGAAGCACTCTGGGCTTATCGCACCACCATACGCACACCTACAGGGGCCACCCCATATTCGTTGGTATACGGATGTGAAGCTGTGCTACCATTGGAGATCCAAATCCCATCCCTTCGGACCATCCCTTCGGATCGCCCTCACGACTGAGACGACGACAGAAGAACAACATCAAAAATGCCTCGAAGAACTCAAGAGGTTGGATGAAAAGCGTCTGGAAGCTCAACAGCACATTGAGTTTTATCAAGCCAGAATATCTAGGGCTTTTAACAAAAGAGTCCGACAAAGAAGCTTCAAGGAAGGAGATCTGGTCCTCGCTGCACGCCGACCAATAATCCTCAACTCCAAGAAGAAAGGTAAATTTGAACCCAAATGAGAAGGACCGTTTGTGATAGACACAGTCTACTCAAACGGCGCATATCGCCTGATTACTCAAGAGGGCGCCAGGCAATTAATGCCAATAAATGGGAAGTTCCTGAAAAAGTACTATCCCTAGTACATTCAGGATAACCCATTTACCGGGAAGTTCCTTGAAGAATATTACACTTAATATTCTAGAGGATAACCCAAAATCATTGTCACCACCAAAATCCCTCACTGATCAATTTCAATTGACAGTGAGTCCACCAAAAACGTTTTTCTGGCCCTCTTGATTCTCTCCATGAGCAAGAGGTCCACTTTCAGTTCGGAGTCCCTTTTCGATAAACGAAAGAACTCCTTCCCTTTTTCTCTTTGGTTAAACCTTGTTCATGGTTATAACCGGAGTTGAAAATACCACTTCGATAAACGAAGGACCCATTTTCAGTTTAGATAACTCATCCTATAAAAAGGCAAGTCTATCTAAATTTTCCAGATTCTCGGAGTGGACACCCCACTTCTAGTTTCTTCTTCGCTGGAAATAGAATATAAAATTCTTCCTTTCCAGAATCAGGGAATAGAATATAAAATTCTTCCTTCCTTGTATTCGGGTCCTATAAAAGGTAAGTTTATCTAGATTTTCCAGATTCTCGGAGTGGAGATCCCACTTCTAGTTTCTTTTGCGCTGGAAATAGAATATAAAATTCTTTCTTTCCAGAATCAAGGAATAGAATATAAAATTCTTCCTTCCTTGTTTTCAGGTTCGCCTTCACCCTAAAAGAAGACCGAGAAATAGAATATAAAATTCTTCCTTTCACACACCGATCTTTTCTAAAATTTATCAATCTAGGATTCATCCTAGGAAGTTTATCCCGAATCCTAAGCAGGGATAAGTCTGCGCCTAACACGCGCTGCCGGTTTAGTCTTTTTCCGTAGAAAAAGACACCAGAGTTCGATTCTGGGGTATTCTATCCTGAAACCTAAGCAGGGATAAGTCTGCGCTTAACCCGCGCTGCCGGTTAGTTCTTAACCGTTAAAAAGAACACCCGTTCACATATTCAACATTGTGGCAGGTTGTTATTAATAACACCAAAATCCATGCCTTACAAGCATGGGGAATTTCATCCTAAATTCTAAGAAAGGATATGCCGACGCCTAACACGCGCCGCCGGTTTAGTCTTTCTCCGTAGAAAAAGACACCAGAGTTTGATTCTGGGGTATTTTATCCTGAAGCCTAAGTAAGGATAAGTCAGCATCTAATACACGTTACTGGGTAGCCTATGCCCGTAACAATGGCGAAGTCTACGTATTCGAAGTCGTAGCAGCGAGTCTAAGGGAGTTCATTCCGTTAGCACAACGTCTCATGCGGGACGGATTTAGACAATCCGCATGCTAGCCCGATTCAAACGGTAGTCGGTAAGGCTTATCAAACCCGTTGGAGGCTGGGGGTTAGCCAAAAATCCTAAAGTCAACACCTAACACGTGTCGCCGGGTAGCCTATTCCCGTAACAATGGCAAAGTCTATGTATTCAACATCATAGTACAAAGTCTCAAAGAATTCACTCTCTTAGCACAACGTTACATGCGGAACGGATTTAGACAATCCGCATGCTAGCCCGATTCAAACGGTAATCGGTAAAGGCTTATCAAACCCGTTGATGGCTGAGGGTTTGCCAAAAATCCTATGAGTATTATGGTCAATCATTTCAAACGGAATGAGGAATCATAATAAAGATAAAGATAAAAACCAGTTTCACTAATAGATTCAAAAGTCAAAGTATTCAGCAAATGAAATCATACATCAAGCCCATGGCTAAAAATCTGCTGACTAAACTTAGACAGCTTCTCATCATAAGCTTGCCTAAGCTCATCCTGCAACTCGGCTCTGATGGACTCTTCAGTCGCGGCTAGAGTCTTCACAGCGACCTCCTCTGTCTCGACCAACTTCTGCTTCAAGGACTTCAGCTCATCAGATAAAGCAGTGTGCGCTTGCTGATCCTGTATCTTCGTTATCTGAAGAATACTCAAAGTCTCCTCTTTCTCAAGGAGTTCTCTTCGGAGCTGGTCTATCTGGGTCTCACAAGAGGCAATGTAAGAATCAAGCTCATCGAGTGAGGATGATCTAATAGCAAGGTTAGCTTCAACTCTGTCTACCCGGTCCCGCTGCACCTGAATCTCGAGCTCAGCAAGAATCCGAGTATCGCGCCATGTCTGTAAGCGAGTATCCAGCTCGGTAGTAATGAATGAAGAGACACTTGCATCCCGGAGCTCGCGAAACGTCTGAAGCTCATGCTCTAGGCAGTCAAGATCATCAACTATAGCCTTCGCCAGATCCGGGTATCCTGCATCCCTTATTGAATTTATCTTAGGATCAAGGAATGGCTTAAACTGGTGAAGGAAAAGTCCGCCGTGAAAGAGTTTGCCAAGCATAGCATTCATAAAGGAGAAGAAAGAGCGGACTTCTATGCAGATGATGATCTTCTCAGGGTCATTATCCGATAACAACTCCTTCACGAGGACATGAAGCTGAGAAGAAAGCCCTACACAAAAAAGAGAAATTCGTCAAAAGCCTTAATGAGGAAATAAATAACATTTCTCAGCTGCTTAATTTATACCTCTTTCCCCTTGAGTCACTGGGGGTAGTGGAGGTGTAACGGCTGTGGATGTATCGGCTGGTGTAGCTGGTCTCACAGCCGGCTCAACAGGATCAGTCTCGACAAAAGCTCCTGTCGAACACAAAACAGAATGCTCAAATGCATCACATTATAGCTGCATTAGTCAAAATTAGCCAGTCCTATAATTAACTTGAGAAGAGGCACGTACCTTCAAAAGAACCATCCTCGGGATTCTTAGGGAGCGTAGACTCAGGAAACATATCCTCAGGCATCTGGTCATCAATCTGAGGAGAACCATACATAAAGTGGAGCATAGGAGTGTCCACAAGCAAACCTTCCCCATCGAAATCTTCGGTCAGGAAATCTGACAAGAGAAAATATAAACGCGGTGAAAGAAGAATGAAGAGATTATGACCAAGGAAATGACTTACCTCCTACGGGTGCGTCAGCCTCTTCACTCTCAAAGTCCATGTTCGCCTCTTGAAATTTATCTAAAAGAGCAAGAAGCATAGAGACAATTACGGGAGGAACGACTTCTTAATCAGTCAATACCTTTGATTGCCATCTAAAGGGCATATCGTCAATGATAGATGTACCTGGATGTGAGGAATCGGGTCCTACATCGATAGTTTCCCTAACATCGGCAGTATTTGCAGGTCTTTCTACCTGGTACGGTGAGTTAGGCTCACCAGAAGATACAAAATCATGAGCAGGATCGAGACTCATCTCGCCTTCCTCGCGCTCTCCTGCATAGAATGGAAAAGCATGAGCCTGAAATTCTAAACGATTAGGAGAATGGTGTATAGAGTAAATGTTACCTCCATCTCTAGCAGAATCGTCACTAGCCAAATCCATGTCAGATGCTCGCGGATCTGCACGCGGCTTGCGGACTAGTTTCTTCCGCCTAGCAGCTGGAACAACAGTCGAAGGTCTTGCCCGAGTAAAAGGACGGAATTCTTCTTCACTGTCGGTCGCTGTCCCTGAAACATCAGATAGTGGTCAGGACTAACAATTCTGAAATGTAGAGGGAGAAGATAGGTGACTAACCTCGCTCGAAATCTCCCTCGTAGTCTTCAGGATCTCCGCCTGAGGCCTCTCCCGCAGAACTGAAGGCCTTATTTCCTTCTGCGTCAATTCGGCGGGTCTTGCCCCGCGCCCTCTGTGACCGAGCACCGTCCCGAATCACACGAGAATCAACCTGAGAAGCTTCCTCGGCCACTAACTCTTCAATCGGCTTCACTGGGACAGTTTTATTAGCTGCTAACAACCACCTGCAGCTTAAGAAAGTGAGATTCAACTGCCGCTCAGCACTCGGAAGACTGAACTTAGCACCAGTGCAGCCCGTCACGGTCCACAACCATGCACGAAGACCGTCCACCAAACCTCCATGAGTCCGAAGCTGCTGACGTGGATTCCCGACATACGAACTGGCGGGCGAATCGGCAAGGTAGATACGGCTCTATAAAACACTGATTCCCCACCCGGAAGGTCAGATAGCCCGGCCTAATGTTCACTAGCCAATTAAAGCAGCCGATATCTAAATAAGTGCGATACTCCCTCAGCTTCTCCTCATCAATCAAACACTCACCATATCGGCTAGAGAACTGCGGAAAGCAAGTCGAGAATGCCCAGTACTTGTGGACCTGTAGCTGCCTTCTAATGTCAGGGAATCCTCGGCCCTCCCACTTGCCATTCTCAAGCAACTGTAGTAGGGGAACAGAGTGGTCTGTGGCGTTCGGTTCCGACATCATATCAGAACGATGAAGGACGAACCAAGCCATCAAATAAGTATACGAAAGCTCCACCTTAATGGTAGGAATCTGAGTCGGCGATTCACTTTCTTTCCGTGTAAAAGCACTAGAAATCTATCGAAGCCCTCGATGAATGTTAGCCACCATCACCGAAAGAAGCGAAAGTTCCTTTTTGTAGGCAAGTTGAACCGCTGGGTAGAGCACTTCCAATGGCAAAGCGTCACCAGACTGATACGGGACCACGCATTTCTTTAACCAGATGGCGAGGTAACCGGCAAGAAGGGTCATCGGCCGAATCGGTGCGGTCGCATGCCATAAGAATGATTTAAACTTGGTCCTTGCAGGAAAGCCACTCTGAGGACTGCTAATGGTATAGGAATGAGCGTCAATATTCTTCAGTAGACTATTAACCCCTGAAGGAGTGAGTGGTGCCAGCTCACAAATAGCCTCGCCGGAATTGCTCTCTAGATTTCTGAACAGATAAGACGCGAACTGCTTCAGGCTTACATTTGATTTAGTCCTCTTCGCTAAAGGCTCAGACTGCGCCAAAGCAATATGATAGTGACATGTGAGATCCCATAAAGTCTCATAGCGATCGGGCATATGGTCCTTCAGCTGACTCAATTCATGGTTGGAAGGAAAGTACTCCTGATATAACATCTGACCCATGGGCAGACCAGAAATCTTGTGCATCTCATGTCTCCATGCCTAGTCAGAAAAGTGTTCGAATCCGGGTTATAGAGCTCGCACAAAGCAAAGAAATGCTTCGCGCTAACAGGCAAGCCATACATAGAGGCACGAATAGCTGCATATAGACCACAAGCGTGCAACTCCTCACTCCATTGGCTTAAGACGTATTTCGTCATGCGAGTCCACCAAAGCTTGTCTAGAGAATGGACTCAGCCATAAAATCGATGACGCGTCGCAGGCATCTCCCGTCCTAAGTCAGCAAGGCGATTCCTCAAAGTAGAGGCAGAGGCAAGAAACTCGTTACGTGGCGGTGCATCTAGTCCCAGTACTCCAGGACGCAATCCAATGATGTGATTCCTGCTCGAACCAGGAGCTGCCTGATGAGTGATATAGCCACAGTGAACGCTCTCATGCTCCTCCGTCAAGCGCCACGACATCTCCCGTTTAGCAGCCTGACGCCTAAGCTCAGTCAACGATCGGTGTCGAGGAATCTTCGGTAAATATATGAAACCACCGCTATTCTTATGAAGCCACTGCTCGGCATCAATGAACACTGCATCAGGATCTCTGACAGAATCGCCAAATAAAAAGTCAGTCTTCCTGAGAGACTGAACAGAACTGGCATCCTTCACGAAAGGGGCATCTGTAATCAATTGTCGAAGAGCTCGATGTCCACCTTCCTTCACCACTTGGGCAACATCTGTCAACATGCCCGGAACAAACTGAGAAGTAAGTGGAATGGGTGAAAAATCATCGGACGTCGAATAATACTCGTCACGACGTCCGTTCACCGCATGAGATAAAAATGCTCCGGAAGGATACTCCACTAAAAACAAGCAATTAAACGTTTGTGCATCATATTATAGCTCCGGAAGGAAATTGAACTCATCCTACAGACAGGTAAGATAGAGTCATTGCCTTATAAAGGGTGAGACGATTTGGCCACATTGTGCATTCATAAGATAGGGTATATCGACAATATATCCCTGCCTTATAAAGCACAATACAGCGCCAAAACGCCCCCTTTATTTTGAGATATGGTTTTGACCAAGCAAAACATATCTTTGAAGCGTCGATCCTCACCAAGGAGAATCAAGGCTCTTCCCGATTGCCTCACCAAGGAGAACAACGTGGGGAAAAAAAACTAATTTGCAAATTTCCAGGAAAAAGAGGACTAATTTCGGGACACGCGACATGATGATCTGCAAAATAAATTAGGGGATCAGATCTAGAAAAAATTTCCCTTTTTATTGCAATTCTACCCCCTGAAAGACGAGCTCGAGGTGCCAAATCATAATCCTAACCCTCACATACGATTCCACAAGTTCATAAATTGAATTAAGCATGAAATATGCTAAAATTATGGAGGATATACCTGAAAGAAAGCTCGAGGATCCGACAAAAATCATATCTTGAAAGAGGCTCGAACCACGTGCTCGAGGGGCCTGAGAGAAATTTTTATATGGAGATTTTTGAGGGATTTTTCAGTCTAAAATCCAAAGGAGGCTAGATCTAAGACAAATATGAGGATTTGAGGGAGAAAAGACCTTGAACCAGACCGGACCAGGTTGAACCAGACCAGACCAGTCTAAATCAGTTCAAAGGAGGCTGAACCAAGCCAAACCAATCTTAACCAGGCCAAACCAGACTGAACCAGACCAGACCAGGATGAACCAGTCTGAACCAGTCTTGAACCAGTCCTGAACCAGCTTTGAACCAGGTTGAACCAGTCTTGAACCAGGTTGAACCAGTTTGAACCAGATTTGAACCAGAATTCAAATTGAAGCTGAACCGAGCATCGAAACGACTTCAAATCGACTGAGGGTTCAGTCCTTTGCTTATTCTTTCCTCTCCCACATATTCGGAAGGGTCGGAAGATTTTTTGAGCCTAATTACTGCCTTTTTGGGTCATTATTAGGCCGGTTCGGCTCATTCGGACATGAAAAATACTCCAATAAGGTATACGAGTATAAAATATTCCCTATTTTTGGTTGAGAAGTTTCAGGAGAATATTTTTCTAAAAATATTCTTAAGGATAACTCAACAACACTATGCCGCACAACGCGTCGCAAATAAAGACTCAACGCCAACAATCGAGGGTCAGTTCTATGTTAAACCAACGAACACGAGCTAAAAGATCAGAAAATCAGGAATCGACTTCAAGTTCAAAATTCCGACAACGGTCAGACAATAAATGCAGTACCGGAACCCTTACAGACATTCGACAAAGCACCGAATAGCCTGAAGGATTGAAGGAATCAAGAATAGAAGCCATTCAAAAGTCCCGTCATACCGATTGAAGGTTAGGACAATCACATCCAAAGTATTCCAGACTCTCCTATAAAAGAACGAGGCTGAAATACTTTGGAGGGGGTATCTGTAGGCGTATAAAACTGCTTATAGGTCCCTTAACACAGCTCGGCACGATGATTCAACAAACCAACGAACCATCGGGCGAGATATCCAAACATGATCGTCGGACCACAACACCAAAGCCAAGTGACACGCGACGAAGCGCATTAACGAGGCGACGAGGCTAACGAACCGTACGCAAACAATGGAATACATCCACTCGCATGCGGAATCAAGCTAACAGTTCGGTGAGTCAACGAGTCATCCAACCGTGGAACGGATTCGAACTCGAACTCCAAGGCATATTTACTGCCAAATCGGGATCCGGACTTCTAAATCAGAGTTCAGATCAACGACGAAACTCGGATAAACCGATAAACCGCGAAACCGGACAATGGACGACACGACGAAAACCCGAAAAGAAGCCCGACCAAAAACCAAGCCACCCAAAGCGGTGGCTCGGCCGCCGCACACCCTTGGCGTGGGCTCGGCGCGTCGACGCCACCCAAGGGTGCCCGGACCGGCCCGAGCCACCCCAAGGTGCTCGGCCATGGCCGAGACCCACCCAAGGCGTTGCCTCCGCGCTGGCTCGACCCACCCATGGTGGCTCGGGCCATTGCGAGCACCCATGGGTGGCCGACGCCCAACCGAGCCACACTTCCGAGATCCCGCGCGCCCCCAGATCTGCGCCCCCAGCATCGCTTTCAGAGCGCGTATAAATAGAGGGCATAGGCTCATTTGTTGGAAGCGTGGAATTTTTTGATGACGAAGCCTCTGCTAACAATGAGATCTTGAACTGGAGATTTGAAGCTTTGAAGACTTGGCCTCTTTCAAGATCCGTGTGTCTCGGCGATCATCCACGCCAAATAAGGCAGGAGTTCGAGAGAGATCAGATCTGAGATCTACACGACTATACTCCGGATCAAAGCTTGGCCTTTGATCCCGAGAAGGCTACTATTTCCTTGGTGAAGTAGTGCCCCCTGGCTGTTATTTCCTTCGTGAGATAACACCCGTTATATCGTGTAGATCCGACCGGATCTAGATCGCGCGGTGGTCCACGGATTAACCCCGGCGTAGGCGAAGAACCCACAAAAGCGAGTGACCGCAAAACAGGAGCTCGTGATTCGTTCAAGAAAAGTTGTAATTTTTATTTCTTTTTTGATCTCGTTGTAACCGGATCTTATAAAAAGACCGGATTTTTGTAATCGATGGAATCAATGAAGAAGACAATTTTTCCCGCGAACATACCTAGCTTTGCAGGCTATCGCCACTTCAGCTTTCCCAGTCAAGCTTTGGTGATATTCATCAATTATCTCCTGGCGGTAGGAATCGGACTTGAAATGAATGACTTCTTCTTGAAGCTTGACAATAATTGCATGCTCCTCACCTAGCCGATGTTGTGCATACACTGCTGCCTTTCTCTCTAACTTGGTTAGTGCCTCGGTGTGATCCGTCTCCCGGAGAAACTCTTCCATTTTTTTTGGCCCTTTTCTCGCTCTCCTCTAGCTGCTGCTTAAGTCTATTGACCTCAAGAGCACCTGGGGCCGACGCCTCCGCAGCTCGGCCGACGCCTCCGTAGCTCGCTCCTAGTCGGCCTCCTAATTAGCCCTCAGAGAAACAACTTCTCTAATGAGCTTCTGATATAGGGTCCACAACCGCTCCATTCGGCCATTCAGCTCCTACTCCAATAGAGCTCCTCATGTAAAATAACTACAAAGGAGTAATGGAGACTAATATCAAGAACCCCCTAAAGATACTTCTCATCCTGAGGGAGGCTCAACTAGTCGCTCGCCCTAGATTGGATCCACCGAGACCCGAGAATAGTCCCCCGAACATCAAGATTGCGCTCGGCCTCAAAATGAAATTCTGGTTCTGGCTCATGTCCATGTTGAACAACGACGAAAGTAAGTCCGATAAGGTACTTCTTCATCTCAACCCAATCTTCCTTCTCGACGTCGGTCACGCGAGGGAAGGAATACCCTAGCCTAGGAGGCGACATTATTTCTTCCTCGACCGGCTCTTTCCCCAGGTGAATCGACTCGTAATGGTGACAAGACGACTCTCCCTCCTCATCAGCTCTCGTCCCGACCCTTTCTCGAGAATCCTTAGCCCATTCTTCCAGAGATGACTCGTCCGAGCGAACGACATCTGCCTCAATCGGCTCGACCGTCACCTGTACCTACTATTCCTCATCCTCCCCTTGAGGTGCATGTTTCGCGTACCACATCCGCCATCTTTGGGCAAGGGCAGAAACAACTTCCTCCTTAGCATCCTCAACCTCCTCGTCCTCCATTAGAGGAAAGTACCAACGAGGATGTTTCCCTAGCCTAACAGACGACTCGCCCTGGGGATCAAATATTGGAATAGTAGATTCCAGAGTCGCCTCTACCGCCCCTATGATGAGAGCTGAGGCTTTCTCATAATCTTAGTCATTGAAAGACTCAAGTGACACCCTAGTGACCCGTAAGACCAACTTGTTGAGCAGATCCTCAAAACGATGAGAGCCAGCATAAGACTTGATCATATCAAGCTCGACCCTTTCAACATCAGATAGCACACCCCCCGAGAGCGCATTCATTTTTATCTCGGGCCAGTGGGAAACAGCCCAACTCTAGGTCATCCCCCATGACCCAGACAAATCTCTCCTTCTAATCCTTGTGAGAATTAGGAAGGTAGATGATGAGTTTAAACTTCCCCACCATCTGAAAATGGAAGTGATACTCTTTCTGAGTCACCTTTACGGCCACCAAACGGCCAAAGTCTTTCAAAGAAGTCTAGATCCCCAACCAGTAGTAGATCACCATGAACCCCACTAAGACCGCAATAGCGCTCGGCTTTATCTGCGTCGACAATACCCCTAGTGCCCCCAAACACTTTCTTGAAAAAAAAAGGTGCAAAGGCAATCTCAGACCACATTCTAGATGCCTCACATATAGCGGATTTTGCTTCGGCTCATGATCAAATATAGCATCTGACTTCGTTAGGGCATACAGATCATACGCCTCAGGGATGTCAAACCTACTGGACATCACCTTCATCTGTGTCAAAGTCACTTTAGAATGAATCTTCTCTAGGAAAACTCGACGATCAACTGGTTCGGAAACCATTGGAGACTGAAGAATTGATCGTTGAAAAAAATGAATAAAGGAGATCTGGAGTTCTCTCAAGGGAATTCAAAAGGATAATGGCCGCCTCTTGCATAGCCTTGTTCCTATAAATAGGTTGATTTTGAAAACTGCCAGAATTCGAACCGTCGGATCCAGCTGTGCCCAATTGCCAAGATTGGTTTTCAAATTTCAAAACACTCCTAGTGATCGAGGCGTAGCCCTCACCTCGAATGGGCCGTAATTTTCCATGAAAAACGGGGTTGCAGCAGTAAAATGAATGTAGGAAGATGTCAGCCACGTCATTTCGGAAGATACCTTTCAGTTCTCATTCAAACTCCCCACATCCGTCCAAAATAATATTTATTTATATTTCACTCAGACTCGGCTAAAGCCCACTCCGAACGAAAGGGGTCAACTGTTATGGTACTTTCACTCATCCGAGTATAACTCGATGCCAATAGCACTTTTTATGTGGTACGCCCCAATCAATTTGGTAGCAGAGACCAATAAAGTCATTTTCCCCTCATGTCGACTCGAGAGGCGGTACCAATCAACCTCCCTTATCGAAAAGTGACCTCCTTTATCGAAGACGACTCACCAGGAGTCCACTCAACCATTTGACTAACGCCTCACGAGGATGACTCGAAAGGCGTTACTTCTCGACGAAGTTAGAAGATAACTTTTACTTCGAGCTTATCCTCACTAACAACATGTCCATGTCGCATTTAATGTTTAGCAGAAATCAACATGCCTCTAGCCTCAATAGTCTTTATGACTCATCGGACCACGTGGGCCACCGCCATACTCCCTCTCACTTCTCATTTAATACTGAGGAGATCCTTTCTCCAGTCACCAACCGACACCTGTAAAGCTGAGGCTGACTCAGCTGTCAGCCTGCACTTTGCCACTGCCCTCCTGTGCTCGATCGAAATGACCAATCTACCCCTTATGTACCAAGTATAAATACAGGTACTATTCTAACATGAAGGGGGTTCGCAAATCTAATCCTCTTATGCATACACTGCACAATTACAAGAACACAGTTCTTTTTCACCCCACAAAAGGGATCAACTAACTTGATCGTTGGAGGTACAATGGGGGAACCAATCCCTGCCCTCTCACGAACTTCTGTATGTGCAGATTGTTCAGTGCCCCCACTCAAGAACTAGTCACAAAGTTAGAGAAGAAAGTGGCCCCTCTCTAGTACTGATCAAACCAATCCTAGCCTAGATCAAACTGTGTGTTCATATTAACCATCAACAGAACTTGTATCGAATCCCAAGACCATCACGAAGGGATGTTTTGAATAAAACTAGAATAAATTATTCTTTTATTAGAGATAAATAATATAGAAATATTCTGACTAGTTCAATTACAAAGTACACATTGAATTTTTTCTATTTTTATTTTAACATGTAGATCTTTTCTATTTTATTTTGTTGAATAATGTAGTGCCATATCATCTACTAGTAATATTTGTTCTTTTTGGTGCAGGAAGATTTGGAGGATGCAAATCTCTCTGATGACAATGATGTTGAAGCTTAAAGATAATGTAATTATAAATCAATGGTTTAGAATCTAGATATTTTGTATCGGAAGTTCTTTTGAGGCTGGCTGAACTACGTACTATTAACTAATTCTAGTTGCATGTGACATTGCTTATTTTTGTATGACATTATTTAGAATTGATTAAATGTTGTTCGAGCTTTGAAACTATGTTATTATTGTCTGATATCTTTATCTTGTGATCTTTTATATCTTTTAGGAGATATTCGAAATGATGCACAATAATTAATCACTATTATAGAAAAATAAAAGAAATTGTAGTAAGACATGACACAATATATAACTTTGTGTTGCATGCAACAACTCATCGCGCATTTTCAGATATTGTTGCAAGTGCGGTTGCAACCATATGTTATAATTCACAACAACTGACAGCTGCTGTAAGATGGAGACAGCTTACAGCGGTCCACAAATGCAACGTATGACCATTTTAACCATCGCTCATAACTAGTTATAGTGACGAATGTTCTGAGTGCAATGAAATACACAATAGCTGCAACAAAATGTAATTAGTTACACCATCATTATACTGCTGACCTCTAGGTGCAACGAATACCATGTTGGGTTCGATTAATCCAACGAACCCATGTGGCCCAACCTACTCGATTTTGGATTTGATTTAAAGTTGCCATTGATTCAAGTTAGGATCAGGATGCTAACCATATGGTCTGGTTAGACAGTTTTATATTTATCAAGTTGGGTGGTTATCTTGAATATCTAAAGGATAGGATCAACCGGAGTGTAATCCCACGGTTGTGATTAAACCATGATGGGTAGGGTTAATCATAAATATCTATTTAAAGGGTGGGAGTCCCTCCTCTCAACCGTACGCAGAAAAGAGACCTAATTCCCATCATTGGCTACGGGAGGAGAGAGGAGAAGACTTCCATTGTCTTTCGACGGTGAACGGTAATTTAATCTGTTATTTTTCTAGTTCAATTTTCATGCCTAGATCGTTAAATTATCCAACAGTGGTATCAGAGCCGGTTTGTGCATGAATTTTTTGAAATTTTTTTTATCTAGAATTAAAGTTTTTATTTTCGGATTAATTAATTAAAAAAAAATAAAGTTTTTAATTAAAGTTTTAGTCTTTGTTCTCCACGGCCATCAACATAAAATTTAATTAGTATAAATAATTTTTTTTTTGAGTTTTTCATCTGCTCCTCGTGGAAGACCTATGGCTGCTTCTCGCCATCAAAGGAAGTTTCGCCATGGCTTTCCAAGGAATTTTGGATTAATTTAAAAAAAAAGGGAACTACGATTGCATCCAGCGCTTTTCTGTTGCCCGTCATACCGTTATATATATATATATATATATATATATATATATATATATATATAATATATATATATTATACCTCATCTGGTTTTGCATCGGGAGTTCTGTGGCCATGCGCCATCATGTTTTTCTTCTGTATGCCTTCATCCTGCCATGAACTCGAATAACTGCCAGCCGATGGCCGTGGAGGTGGAGACAGTCCCTCGTCGAGTTCTTGCAGATCTCGTTTTTCCGGCGACGCCGCGACGGAGAGATGCGGCCGGCAGCGAAGGATGGCGGTGCGGCGGCGGGGATGCGGCCGGCGGTGGAGGGCCGGGTCTGTAGGGTTAGGGTTTTAATTAGGGTTTTAATTAATTAATTTAATTGATAAATAATTAGATTAATTAGTATAATTATCTATTAATTGTTTTTAAGTTATATAACCCTATAACCCATTAAGGAAGACCCGATCCAGTATGTAATGGACCCAACCCGCTACAGTAATGGATTGGATCCATTAAAATCTGACCCAACCCATTATGTAATGGGCCAGATCCGTTAATTTCCAGACCCGACCCATTACAGTTTTGACCATTCATTTTGTTTTGTTCGCTACAGATCCGTTTTAAGTCCGATTTGAGCCCATAAATAGTCGTTGGAAAGATCATTCTGTGTACTTTTCAACTACATAGTTTTAATTTTTATTTTTTTTTAAGTTTTAATACAGTAATTTGGACAATTCATAAATATTATTGTATACACATAAAGATAATTGATTTACTTTGATTATATCCTTAATTCAGGTGGGGTAAATATTTGGGTTCATGATAAAATGGATTAAAGTATTAGATCAACCTATGGGTTAAGGAAGATCAGTAAAACAGTCACTTAGAAATTATGGTAGAGTAGGTTAGTGTCTTGCCCAAAGGTGACCAACCTATAATACCCTAATTTTCTAAGGTTGAGTTTAGTCTTATTTGGACTGGTATGTTGCACTTATCTGTGGGTGGACTACTAGTCTTGCCCAAAGGTGTCTAGGAAATCCCCTACAGGATAAGTGGTGCAGGATAGTTGAAACATATCAGTGAGAGAAGAATAACCCTATTGCCCAAATGTTAGGAAGTGTTCAAATCAAACTGATACTGTGTAGGCTAGTTCTGTAGGTGATTATATATCACATTTGGGGGTCGAATAGCATGTCAAATCACTTGCTGTAGACGGTAAAAAATACATCTATGGGCTTACAGGAAATTCG
This sequence comes from Asparagus officinalis, assembly GCF_001876935.1. Taxonomy (NCBI): domain Eukaryota; kingdom Viridiplantae; phylum Streptophyta; class Magnoliopsida; order Asparagales; family Asparagaceae; genus Asparagus; species Asparagus officinalis. The sequence continues at coordinate 92,303,604 of NC_033797.1, read as the reverse complement.
CCTACGAGAAGAACTCACACGGGCCCTAAACCGCGTAGACACCAAATGTATTCGATTCTAGATTCGCCTAACGATCGGCTCGCCTGTACGAGCTAAGGTCGATTGGGATAGCGGAAGTCCGCCGCTTACGCGATTCGCCTGCCCAAGTCCAAAGACGAATCCGCCTGCAAACCTCAAGGCCACTAGTACAGTTGGGTATCCGCTACCCTACGTGCTGAGATGGGCCATCCCATCTCTCTCGACCCGAAGGGAGAGAACACGGCACCCCCAGACCGTCAAACGGCCGCTCACAGTACGAAGGCCTAGACAGGTGTCGAGTCAACCTGAGCATTCATAAATGCGACTCACCTCGGCTGTCTGAGTCAAGAGCTGGATCCGCAGACCCACTCGAGTACTGTGCACCTACTTCGCCGCCTCTCCTGACCGGAAAGGAGAAAGCACCGTGCTCAAAGCACGTCGGACGGTCACGCACAGTACGAGTGATCGGACAGACACCTCATCAACCTGCGAACTCATAAATGCGGTTCATTAATGCTGGTCAAGTCCACTCGGATAACAGACGGCCGTTGCCTCATATACAAGGATGGGCCTTCCCATTTTAGGTGACAGGACATAAAGCACAATCCCTCGAATGACCATTCATGATATCGAGGAGCAGCTAGACGTCTCTGAAGAAGATATGGTCACATCCCGTAATTCAAGGATGAGTCAAGCTGTCCTTCTTCCATTTAAAAAGCCCCTTCCAGCACACTGGAGGAGAGGTCGCAAACTTAGAGAAAAGAGTTGAGACCAAGCTCCCTACATAATCTTTGCATTGCAGCATCACTGTTTAGTTCCGAGCTCCGATCGCTGGCGAACTAAGTAGACCCGAACTCCCTCGAGTTGAGCTTCTACTACGAACTGAAGCTCTCCAGCAACCTCGATCGAACGGTCCAAGGGAAGCAGACTCGACACGAGCATCGAGCGAAGCGTCCTATAGCCACCTAAAGTCCCCACACAAAACAAAGAGGGCATTCCCTCTGCTTCTATTGTAACCATTTGATTTGTTAGTTTGTAATAAACCTACTTATTAATACAAACGAACACTCCCGAAAATTTCTACCCTACAGAAGATGGCGACCACAGTGGGAGAAGCTGTTTCATCGAACGAAATGGTGGTGGCTCAGTTTGATGAGGTTACTGTCGGGACGACCGTGGAGTCCCTAGAAATCGAGTTCGACCAGGCCAAGTACGAAGAGTACTTATCCTCCTCCTCCTCTGGTGGCGATGCGTCCCGCAAACGCCACAGAGCTGTGCGCCGAGGCCGACCTCAGACGGTCAAAGCCTCTGCACCTGAGGGTTCCACCCGAATCTCATCGGAGGAGCCCACTCCCTCGCAATCGATCAAGGCCAAGCCAGAGATCGAGCGCAAGAGGCAAGGGTCTGCCAGATGGATCGCCAAGCGGTCCACGTAGACACCTGCCTCGGAGGAAGCGCCGGTTCACTCCGGCACAAACCACACTGCCACAGCTCACGGTGACGTTCTCCTCGCTAGGAGAGCTAACCAACAGCGACGGCAAACGCCCGTCAGGCAGGAGGTCCAAACCTCCATTTCTCACGACGACCTGAACCATCATACAGGCCCGAGAAACACTAGACGGGAAGGCAAACTACCCGACATCGGAAGGCCCTCCAAATCAGGAGCGCCAACCGAAGACGGCAGAACCATCCGCCCAGGAGGACTTCGCTTCTCAGGTCACATCCCTGATGCGAATAGATCTCCTCGAGCGAGCAAGCCTACCCAAGTAGGCGAATCCTCGAAGGCTGGCGAGTCTCGCCATAGTCACTTGGCGGATAAACGTAAAGGTAGAGAAGTAGGCGAATCCTCGTGAACCCGCCCTTCCAAACGAAGGGTTGAAACCCGCCAATGTACTGGAGTTCGCTCAAACGCGAAGACTCGCCAGTCAAGGCGAGATCGCCCAACTCCAGCACCAAAGCATTCCACCCAAGGCGCACCGGAGAGCGCGTCCAAAAATCTCCCGTACACTCACCCGAGCGACTCTTCTGAAGCTGGGGGTTGTCACCAACCGCCCATAGAAGACCTCAGGGAATACTTAACTCGCAAACGCACTATACATGAGGCGAATCCTCAGTGCCACTGCGAGAGACTCATCCACACGGTCCTCGCCGACTGCCAGTGCGTCGGAACGACGAAACCCTCGGTGTTCGAGAGGCTTTCTCAACAGTCCTCTCGACCAAGGCCCTCCCGTCGAAGGCGCCGTCACCAGAAAAGACACGCTGCTGAAGACCTGGAGCTCTCATCCGCCACAGTTAACATGACGGACAAGGGGAAGGCGGTGCTCTCCGACTCGCCAGACTCGGACTCCGTCCTGAGACCTAACACTCGGTTCGCTCGACGCCGGCAGGAAGGCATATTCCAGCAAACCCGTAGCCGCAGGGGGCAAGTATTGGGTTTGACTATTCCACCTTAGTACCTCCCTCCTGCGGCGAAGACGAGGTTCATTCGGCGGCGGCCACATCTTGGAGGCACAGCAGGCGACCATCGACTCTCTAAGAGAGATGATGGAGCAACTGCTGAGCAAGAAGAAAAAGAAGGGAACCCAACGTCCCTTGCCCCGGCAGACTAGGGATAAAGAATGGGTACCACCTCACCGTCCAGCGGCTGAGACGGAGGATGATCGACAATCCGATTACTCCTCCAAAACATCGATAGGAACGTCGCACACCGCGGATAGCACCCGTGACAAAAGATTCGACGAGTTCCAGGACCAACTGAACGCGCTGAAGCTTCAGCAAAACATGAACAAGCTGGGGGTGGTACGTCCCTACCCCACGGAATGGGACACGGTCCCATACCCAGCGAAGTTCAAACCCATCAGCTTGTTACAGTTTGATGGCAAGGGGTCACCCTCGCAGCACATCTATTATTTTATGGCGCAAACCGGATTCCTTACCGGGAATGACGCCATTCTCACTCGACTGTTCATAGGTACCCTCAAGGGGGTGGCCTTTGAGTGGTTCCGCAAACTGGAGCCTGGCTCCATCAAGGCATGGGCCGACGTCGAAAAGCTCTTCCTCGCCCGCTTCTTCGACGACGACACGGAAGTGTCAATGGCCACTCTCCTCGCTGAGAAGCAGCGTAAGTCGGAGTCAGTTAACGACTTCGTAAAGAGATTTCGAAATCGATCAGTCCACTGTCGGGACCAAGTTTCCGAGGCGACACTGATCGAGATGTGCCGCAACAATCTGTCGATCCACATCCTGTCCAAAATAGGGGCAGTTGAAACCCGGACTTGGAAGGAACTTGTTCGCCAAGGCGAGCAAGTTGAAAATATGATCAAGAGGCTGGAGGCCGAAGAGCCACAGTCCAAAAAGGGAGCAGCAGAACCAGCGGCGCCAAAGAACCCTCCTCGATCGAAGGGAAAAGAGGCTATGGCCGTAGACTCTGCCGCGGCGCCAAAGTTCGTTCAAAAGCCGAAACCCAGGCAATTTGAACCACGCCCCCAGCGGCAATATGATTTCAAAGAAGACCAGGTAGTGGCGACTCTCGACACTCTACTCAAGAGTGGGCGAATTAAGTTGCCAGAAGCCGCCAAACCGGAGGAGGCGGACAAAACCGGTGACCCAAGTTACTGTGCATATCACAGATTCCTTGGGCATCACACAACCAAGTGCTACGTCCTCAAGGACAAACTCCAGGCCCTCTACGACGCGGGGGTCTTGAAGAAAGAGAAGGTCCAAAAGCAAGTGACGGCAAACATGGTCACTTTGAGCTTTGGGACGGGTCTCCCGGAGGTTCAAGCTCCGGCGGGGATAATTCCTATCCCCAAGGCGGTTTTGAAGATCACTAATGACGATCCTCACAACCAGCGGGGAAAGGGTTTGGTTCCACAAACTTTGCCATCAAGGCAGGTGATGTGGGTCCACCCGGACCTCCTCAATGATGAGCAGTGGACTACACAGCCTTCCAAGGAGGCTAAGAGGAAGCATTGCAACGTTGTCTCCGCCATCCCAGATGGAGATGACATGACGATGACTGCCCTAACCGATTCTGAAGAAGACACCAACGTCTTCGCCACGAGGGCAGGGAAAGAATTTGCGAAGGAATATCCCGCGAGGGCGGAAAACCCGGCAGGACCTCCCGCGAGGCCAGCCGCAGCAGTCCCTCCCAATCCAGATGGACCAAGTTCAAGCCGCCAGCCTTACCGGTTCAATGTGCTCGCGCAATTGAAAAGCATACCCGCGCGAATCACCGTGTACGACCTCCTCCGGTTGTCTAGGCCTACCCGGGAAGCCCTACAAGAGGCGTTGGCTGACGCAGAGGCGTTCTCGACCCATTTCTCAAAAGAAACGGAGATCGAACAGGGCTGTACAACTTGCTGCCAAGTCTCCGAGAGACAGATCCCCTGCATCACTTTCACCCCCGAGGACATGCTCATCAAGAACACGTCCCATGACCGGCCGCTGTACTTCACAGGATACGTCGGCTCGGCGAAAGTGGATCTTTAACGCCACGGGGACTCGGCCGCTCGGCAAAATCCGCCTGAAATGTCGGATAGGCGACATGAAGACGGAGGTGACGTGCTACGTTATCGATGCTGAACCCTCCTACAACATACTCCTGGGGCGTCCGTGGATTCATGGCAACCGGATCGTTCCGTCCACACTACACCAGTGCTTGAAGTACGTGGACGATTACGAGCGGGTAAGAACAGTAGTGGCCGACAAGCACCCCTTTAAAGGCGTCGAGAACTACTTCGTGGACTCTCTGCTGTACCAGGACCCCGATCAGCCACCAGCAGAAGAACTGGAGAGTGGCAATGAGGCGGACAGCGAGCCGGAGTATGGTGACAGCTTAATTCTGAATGACTTTGAGTCAATTGTAATTGGTTACGAGAGTAACCATGTAACCAATGCCGTTCAGGCGGAAAGACTTATCATGAATGAGAAATCCAACTTTGCTTATTTGTCGTCTTGCTCCCCGTCCGAGGATGACGCACCTAATAACTTATGGTCGACACTCTACAGTGAGTCTTCCCTACACTTGCCGGTATGTTCGTCATACGTCTTCAAAACGCGGCCGATCGAGTCATCGCAAGCTGTGTTTGTCGTGCCAGCACGGAGTAGGTATCGAAAAGACATCATCTTCGGTCGAATCGATCATCCCCTACTCACGCTATGGGACGAATCTGAGGATGAAGACCCAGTGCCCCAGTTTTCACAATACAGTCGAGTGGCGAAACGCATGATGAGCGACATGGGGTATGACCTCACTCGCTTGGAGGGCCTGAATTACGGCCGAGGACATAAGACGGTCATCAAACCCGCCTACGTCCCCAAAGGAAAGCCCTCAAATTACTTCAACAGGCCCCGGAGAGGCTTAGGCTACTCCTCCTCCTCGTCAGATTTGTGTTTTTACGTCAACGAGGACTCCGACTATGCATGTTCGGGGGACCAATTGTCAACAACCTCAGCTTGGGACTCGGACGTCAGCGTGAGGAATCTATTCGATAGCCTCACAGTCAACATGGCTACGGTGGATCGCACCGAAATGGCAGAGGATGAACAACTTCCACTTTATGACGAGACATGGGATCACCATGTTAACGCCCAGTGGAACAGTCGCTTCGAACAGCGCGAACCACCAACTGAAGACGAAGTCCTCCAGGTGAACATGGGTACTGAGGCGAATCCCAAACCCATATTCATCAGCGGCAGTCTGCCTCCTCAAGAAAAAGAGGATCTCATCGCCCTCATACGGGAATACATTGACGTCTTCGCCTGGAATTACGAGGATATGCCTGGCCTGGATCCGCGGGTCGCCACGCATCGCCTCAACATCAGCCCTGACGCCAAGCCAGTCAAACAACAGCAGAGGCGGTTTCGCCCCCAAATCATGGAGGCGATCGAATCTGAAGTAAAGAAGCTGATCGAATCCGGCTTCATCAGAGAGGAGCAACACCCCGACTGGGTGGCGAATATTGTTCCAGTCTTGAAGAAGAACGGCAAGATCCGCATCTGCATCGACTTTAGGAACCTCAACGCCGCGTGCCCTAAAGACGAATTTCCTCTGCCCATCACGGATGTCATCATTGACAATACGTGCGGATTCGAGAGGATGTCCTTCATGGACGGCTTCTCGGGGTACAACCAAATCAAAATGCACCCCGAGGACGAGAAGCACACTGCATTCAGAACTCCCATGGGGGTGTACTGTTACACCGTCATGCCTTTCGGGCTCAAGAACGCCGGCGCAACCTATCAGCGCGCCATGAGCATGATCTTTCGAGATCATCTGCGAAAGACTGTCGAATGCTATGTAGACGACTTGGTCGTGAAGAGTCGCCGCAAGGAGGATCACCTCCAAGACTTGAAGGCGATGTTCGAACTCATGAGGACTCATCAGCTCAAGATGAATCCTACTAAGTCATTCTTGGGGATGTCTAGCGGTAAATTCCTCGGTTTCGTCGTCACGACGAAAGGGATCCGGATTGATCCAGACAAGGTGCGGGCTATCCAAGAGCTCCAACCGCCCCGAAATCTTAAAGAGCTAAGGGGCCTTCAGGGATGACTGGCTTATATCCGAAGATTCATCTCGAATCTCTCGGGCAAGTGCCAACCCTTCTCTAAGCTGATGAAGAAAGGTACCTCCTTCATCTGGGATAAGCCATGCCAAAGGGCCTTTGAAGAGATCAAAGCTTATCTCTCAAATCCACCTGTCCTTGCGTCGCCAATCTCAGGGAGGCCATTCCTCATATATATACGGGCCATGGAACACTCTCTAGGTGCCCTCTTGGCTCAAAACGACGATGCAGGCCACGAGCAAGGCATCTACTATCTGAGCAGAACCTTGCAGGGCGCCGAACAACGGTACCCAATGGTCGAGAAGGAATGCCTAGCCTTGGTGTTCGCTATCCAAAAGATGCGGCACTACTTGGTTGGCCAAACCATCCATGTCATCTCCCGGATGAATCCCATTCGGGTCTTCATGACACAACCTGCAGCGTTAAACTGGCGCCTGGCCAAGTGGGCGCTTCTGCTCTCTCAATACGACATCCACTTCATGCCACAGAAATCAGTCAAGAGACAAGCCATCTGCGATCTCATGGCTAGTCACCCGCTGGGGGTGAAGACCGATCTATTCGAAGATCTGCCAGATGAACCTCCCGAAGCCAATATGACTTCGTCGCCAGAGGTGTGGCAGATGTTCTTCGACGGCGCGTCTCGCGCAGGCGCGAGCGGCTCTATTTCTGCAGGAGTGGGGGTGGTCCTCACCTCTCCGCATGGTCACGTGTTACCCCGGGCCTTTTCCTTAACGGAACCGTGCACCAACAACGTAGCCGAGTACAATGCATTGCTAATAGGGCTCGAGTTGGCTAAAGAGTTAGGGATCAAGCATCTGGAGGCTTATGGCGATTCGCAGCTCATTGTTAAACAAATGACTGGCGAATACGAAGTCAGGAATGAAGATCTTATCCTACTCCACAAGGCGGCCATCAGACTGGTGGAGTTATTCGAGAGTTTCCGCATTAAGCACGTGCTCCGCTCAAGGAACACTCATGCAAATGCCCTCGCATCCTTGGCAACCAATTTGGCCCAACCTTTTGGGACGGCCCAAAGGGTCACAGTCGCCAGCCGAAAACTTTTTCGACCCAGAGACGTCCCAGAGGCGAACGCCACTCATCAAGCCTCGGATCAGCCAGATCAGGAAGACTGGCGTCTCCCGATCATCGACTATGTCTTATACGGCATATTGCCTGAAGACGTGAAGGAACGAGAGTCTATCCGACGACGTGCCTCGTGATTCTACTACGATTCAACCACTAAAACGTTGTATCGAAGGTCATACGATGGCTTATAGCTTCGCTGTCTTTCAAAGGCGGAGGCGCAAGAGGCCATACGCGAAGCGCATGACGGCGTGTGCGGAGCCCATCAACCTGGACCCAAACTTTGGGATCGCCTGCGAAGAATAGGCTACTTCTGGCCTGGGATGGTTACTGACGCAGTCGCTTATGCAAAGCGATGTTACGAATGTAAATCACGATCCTTCGAGGGTAACTCAAAACGAGCCTGGGTGCCACCAGCGTGAGTCCAGAACCATCCCCGAGCGCCATCCACCAGCCCTCCTTCAAAGCGCAGGTAGGGATTGGCGTTGCCCACATACAATTGATCATACCCAAACTGGCGAGCGAACCTGCAGGGGATGTACGGCTCAAGATAGCATGTAGAGCCCGTTCTTAGAATGTGATACCCCGGCCGAATGTTCACCAACCAGCGAAAAGCACCACGAGGGAGGACTGTGTAGTGATCCGCCGTCGGCGCATCCCTGAGATATTCTCCATATCCGCCCCCGCTAAAATAAGGAAAAAAGCGGCGAAAATTGTAATGCCCGAAGTGGGAGAGCGTCTTCCTTGCATCAGGGATGTCCTTGCATTTCCAGGAGCACCGCTCCAAGCGCTGGACGAAGGGGACGAACTTATCACCCTGAGACATCGCCGGCGCGCTCATCAAACATTCACAGTGGTATACGAACCACGCCATCAAGTAGGTGTACGGTAGCCCCACCCTAGGATTGGGAGTTTTGATAACTACTCCTTCCCCTTCATCGAGGACCGACACGCGGCAGAATTGGGTCGTCAGAGTACGGAGCCCTCGATGAATGCACGCTATCGTCACCGATATCAGGGAATAAGACTTCCCGTGAGCTAGGCAAACCACCGGATACACGACCTCCACAGGAAGAGCCTCAAAGGAGTGAGTGGGGATTACGCACCTCTTCAGCCATAACATGAGGTACCCCGCGAGCAGCGCCTTCCCCGTGATGAGAAACTTTTCCTGATGATGGAATGAGTGAAAGACCGTACCAGACTTAAACCTGCCCTCGTCGCGGTCAAGAGTCATGGTGCTTCCTTCTTCAGCTGTCCTCGCCTCCACTTTGGGCTGGTCGCACGCGCCTAACGGGAGAGCGGGATTCCCCTTGACATCGTTCCCCGGGAACAGATAATCAGCCCAATTCTTGTGGCTGATCCCCGGGGTCTTCTTCTTCTTACCTTTGTGATCCGATGTCCCTAAGGTACTCAGGCAGATGTGGTAGTGGCAGAGTAACTCCCACAGAGTCTCAACCGCCAAAGGGGAATGTTTCGATAGCTGATCGATCTCATCTTGATCAGGGATGTACTCCTCGTAAGGAAAGTCTCCCAGAGGCAGCCCCGACACGTCGTACATCTCATGAGGGGTGATACCCAGAGGCAGCCCCGACACGTCGTACATCTCATGAGGGGTGATACCAAGCTCACCATTGGGGGTGAAAAATGTACCGCTTTCCACGCAATACAGTTCCAGGATACTATGGAACTGAGAAGCGTTGATCCGCAGGCCGTGTCGAGTGCCTTCGATGGCCACATACAACTCTGTGTCCTTGAGGTCAGCATTTTCGGCCAGAACATAGTCGGTGATCTTGGACCACCACGTGTCGCTGCCAGGTGCAGAATAGACCCACCCCGGGGCTCTAAAGTCCTTCGGGGGAAAGCTCCCACCAGCTCGAAAGAAGCGGTGACGGAAGGTCTCCGCCACCGCTGTCGACTCCCCCACGGGCGGTTCCTTAGGACATTAAGCCAGGGCGCAGGCCCGTCACGCGCTTGCACGAACTCTCCACTCCATACCCAGCAGTAGAGCCCGTAAAAACGCCGCAAGTGACCCCGTCCTGAGAAGGGGTCAAGTCCCAGCTCATCGTCCGAGGAATGGCGAAGGACCGCAGCTCGACGATCGAAAACCCTCTCGACATGCTGGGGAGGTAATAATGAACCCCCTCTACCGTGCGGAACCACCGGCTCTCTTTGAGCAACAAGGCGGAAGGGTCAGTCATAGAGTCGCCAAACAAAAACTGAGGTTTCGGCAGCTCTGCCCTGGCTGCAACAAGAAATGAAAAGTCAATCGAAACAAAACCCGCTGTAATGGCAAAATCGCCCATCGAACAGAGGAGGGCGAAATCGCCTGTCGAAAGGGGGAACCCACTTCGAACGAGGTCTGTCCGTACAGACTATACTCCCCTCTAACAGGAAAGGGCCGAACTCGCCTTACGAAAAGGGAGTTCGCCTCCTTCCCGCTGAATGATTCGCCCGCAGAGACAGTAATCATCCTCTAAGGGAAAATAGGGCAAACTTTACCCCAAATCGGGGAAGCTACCAGGCATAATGAGCAACACTCATCTCCCTAAAATCCGATGCCTAAGACCTACAAGAGATCGTCCAACGAACCCATCAACATACCTGGGCGCGACTCCAGAGCACCGGCAGGCATGCCGGCGGAGAGACGGTCAGAGTAACGTCCGGGGCCTGCACCCCTCACCTTGCACCTCTTAGATTTCGGAGCCATTGTAGGAGGAAGCGGGAATTCTTTCCTTGGAGGTTCCTTTCGAGATTTGAGAGCACGGTAACTCCCAATGGAGGAAAATGGCTGATTTAGAAGGGCGGAGTTTTCCACGTGGCCACGACTGCCCTCGAAAGGCGAAAACCCTAACGGACAGGAGACGTGGCCACGATCAAATTCGACGACCCAGATCACCCTCGGTATATCGAAGGAACCGAGGTTGGTGGTTACATCCGACGGTTGAGTTCGAAAACCACGGCCACGATGCGTCGCGGGGCGAAACACACGAAAATCGTGTTGTCAAGTCACGATCGCCATGACCCGATGAGACCGCGCCGCCTTAGCTGGGAAGCACAAAGCCCTATCGGCAGACATGTGGCTCATCTCCCGTCAGATCTGGGCCTGCCTCAAAAAGAAAGGGTCTCGCCTGCAAATACTTGGCATGACCCCGCGAGTTGCACGAAACTTGGCTCCCCAAAGACTAATTTCACCTTGACGAGTCATTCGCCCTCAAAGGTAAAATTACGAATGAAGCCTATAGATTGACCTCGCTTAAACGGTTAAACCCACGCCTCAGACGGCTAAGGGTTAGAGCAGAAATCTTAGCATTAAGCCTAAGAGAAACTGTTCAGCAACTCATCATACTGAGGGGAATAGTATGGCTAGCCCGATTCAAACGGTAATCGGTAAAGGCACATCAAACCCGTTGATAGCTGAGGGTTTGCTAAAAATCCTAAAATAAATCAAGTGCGCCTGCTTCACTAAGAATTTCCTCATTCAAAGTATTCCAGACCACACGCGAGCCGGTTCAGGTCTGAAAACTTTGAAGGGGGTCTTCCTCATTCAAAGTATTCCAGACCACACGCGAGCCGGTTCAGGTCTGAAAACTTTGAAGGGGGTCTTGTAGACGGTAAAAAATACCTCTATGGGCTTACAGGAAATTCACCTACGAGAAGAACTCACATGGGCCTAAACCGCGTAGACGCCAAATGTATTCGATTCTAGATTGGCCTAACGATCGGCTCGCCTGCACGAGTTAAGGTCGATTGGGATAGCGGAAGTCCGCCGCTTACGCGATTCGCCTGCTCGAGTCCAAAGACGAATCCGCCTGCAAACCTCAAGGCCACTAGTACAGTTGGGTATCCGCTACACTACGTGCTGAGATGGTCCATCCCATCTCTCTCGACCCGAAGGGAGAGAACACGGCACCCCCAGACCGTCAAACGGCCGCTCACAGTACGAAGGCCTAGACAGGTGTCGAGTCAACCTGAGCATTCATAAATGCGACTCATCTCGGCTGTCTGAGTCTGGAGGTGGATCCGCCGGCACTCGGCAAGCTGGCTAGACCCACTCGAGTACTGCACACCTACTTCACCGCCTCTCCTGACCGGAAAGGAGAAAGCACCGTGCTCAAAGCACGCCGGGCGGTCACGCACAGTACGAGTGATCGGACAGACACCTCATCAACCTGCGAACTCATAAATGCGGTTCATTAATGCTGGTCAAGTCCACTCGGATAGCAGACGGCCGTTGCCTCATATACAAGGATGGGCCTTCCCATTTTAGGTGACAGGACATAAAGCACAATCCCTCGAATGACAATTCATGGTATCGAGGAGCAGCTAGACGTCTCTGAAGAAGATATGGTCACATCCCGTAAATCAAGGATGAGTCAAGCTGTCCTTCTTCCATTTAAAAAGCCCCTTCCAGCACACTGGAGGAGTGGTCGCAAACTTAGAGAAAAGAGTTGAGACCAAGCTCCCTGCATAATCTTTGCATTGCAGCATCACTGTTTAGTTCCGAGCTCCGATCGCCGGCGAACTAAGCAGACCCAAACTCCCTCGAGTTGAGCTTTTACTGCGAACTGAAGCTCTCCAGCAACCTCGATCGAACGGTCCAAGGGAAGCAGACTCGACATGAGCATCGAGCGAAGCGTCCTATAGCCACCTAAAGTCCCCACACAAAACAAAGAGGGCATTCCCTCTGCTTCTGTTGTAATCATTTGATTATTAGTTTGTAATAAGCTTTCTTATAAATACAAATGAAACTCCCTTTTTCGGGAAATCAAATTTCTACCCTACACTTGCCCAAAGGTGTGATGAGATGATGCACCCGCCTATCCCGCAGAGTGGAAGGTTGCATACGTAAAACACTCTGACCCATCCATTCTAACCCTAAATTGGATGTGGAAATATTAAAGTTAATAAAATTAAAGGTCTCATTTGATTTATACGTCCATGGTGTAATGCAGATGGACGGACAGTTTATCCAGAAGCATCTGACTGGGATTGAGCCCCTAACCGGTTCTAACTATGGCAACTAGAAGATGCAAGTTGAAATAGTACTTGGGTGTCTTGACTATGACTATGTTCTCACTGAAGATAAAGCCAGAAGAGCCTGATGAGTTATCAAGTCAATCTGAAAACAAATCTCATGCTATGTGGGTCAAAGCCAACAAGCTTGCAATGCTAATCATTAGAGCATTGGTGGACCAGACTATTCGTGGAGGGATTCCGGCTTGCGAAACTGCTAAGGAGTTGCTTAAGACCATCAAGAAGCAGTTTGAGGGATCCGTTAGAGCGAGACAATACAATTATCTGGTCAAACTCATTAATCTGAAATATGATGGAAGTGGTGATGTTCGTCAGCACATCTTGAAGGTCTCTCAGTTGATCATTCGTCTCAGGGAGTTAGGACTTCAGTTAGAGGATGATCTGATGGTTCATTTTGCAGTCTCTTCTCTACCAAGTAATTTTGACACTTTTAAGGTGAACTATAGTTCTCAAGATAGGAAATAGGACTTGAATGAGCTTATTGCTGTAAGAGCGGCTGAAAACAGGAAAAGCTGAGATAGCAAATTTGGCACATGACAAGCTTGTACCAAATAAGACAGGAAAGAAATCATTCAAGAATCAAGGGCACAATAAGGGGAAGAAGTCTTTCGGCAATTTTTCAACTATTTCTAGCACTTCTTCAGCAAGTGAGAGGGTTGAATTTTTCTTCTGCAAGAAACCTGGTCATATGAAGAGAGACTATCTGAAGTATAAGCAGTGGCTGAAGAAGAAAGGAGGGAATAATTCACAGTCGGAAGGCAAGGACAAATGAGCAACTACTTTTGGGAAACTCACAGCCTTTGGAGGTGGAGCTCGTTGGGACTTTCAGTCTGTGCTTGGATTCTGGAGTTTCCTTAGTTTTATCAAACACTTTCTATGTATCTCCTATGAGAAGGAATTTTATTTCAGTTTCTAGACTTTTTGGATCTAGTTATAGTTTTGTTTTCGAGAATAGTTTTGTTTTCTATCAGAAATGGTTTGGATGTTATCATACATGGTTTCTTAATTGACGGTCTTTATAGATTAAATTTAGATGCATCTTTTCATTCCCCTCTTTGTATGTCTGTGTATTCATCTTCTTCTAGTACAAATCGTCCTAGGCTTAATAGTAATTCTTCCATACTTTGGCATCGGAGATTGAGACATGCTTCAAGAAATATTAAATCTATGTGTTCTGATCGAGGTGGGGAATTCTATGGTAAAAGCGATCAGGACGGCACAAATAATGGACCCTTTATTGAGTACTTGAGGTCACAAGGCATTTTTCCTCAGTACACTCTCACAAGTTCTCCGCAACAAAATGGAGTAGCTGAAAGAAGAAATCGTACTTATCCAGATGTTGTTCACAGCATGATGAGTTATATGGCTTTCGAGAAAATCCTGTCGATCGCTGCATAGACCTCAAAATCAGTGGGAGTCGATTCCTCATTCTAGTATTATATGTAGATGATATATTGCTTACTAGCAGCGATATTCATCTCCTACATGAGACTAAAGATTTTCTTTCGAGGCATTTTGATATGAAAGACCTCGGAGATGCTTATTATGTTTTGGGCATCAAGATCCATAGAGATCGAAGTAAAGGCTGTTTGGGCTTATCCCAAAGGGCTTATATTGAGAAAGTCTTTCATCATTATGGCATGAAGTTTTGTGCACCAGGTGAAGCCCCAGTTGTCAAAGGAGATATGTTCAACAAATCTCAATGAAGCCCCAGTTGTCAAAGGAGATATGTTCAACAAATCTCAATGCCCACGAAATGAAGTTGAGCGTAGTCTCGTGAACTCTGAGGAGTATGTCTCTGCAGTTGGCAGTCTAATGTATGCGGTGTCATGCATTAGGCCAGACATCAGTTATATCATGGGAATATTAGGCAGGTTTCAGCTCATTGGAAAGCTGTAAAGAAAGTTTTGCGGTATTTACAGAGGACTAAGGATTTCATGTTGGTCTATAGAAGGTCTGATAATCTAGAAGTCATCGGTTATTCAGATTCAGATTCAGGTTATATATTTCTGCTCGCTGGAGGAGCAGTTTCCTTGAAAAGCGCCAAGCAGTCCTTAGTGACGACATCCACCATGGAGGCAGAGTATGTTACTGTTTTTGAAGCAACATTGCGTGCCTCTTGGCTCAAGAATTTCATCAGTAAACTAAAGGTAGTGGATTCCATTCAGAGACTAGTAAAGTTGTATTGTGATAATCAGGCAGTCGTACAGTTCGTAAAGAACAAGAATTTTTCTAGCAGGAATAAGCACATCGATGTGAAATACTTGTTAGTCCTTGATAAGGTCGAACAAGGATTGATTGAGGTTCCTCATCTGCCGACTCAGTTGATGATTGCTGATCTTTTGACCAAGAGAATTTCTCCAGGGCTCTTCAAAGAACATGTATCCAGTATGGGTGTTTTAGAGTCTTTAGATTCTATATGATCAGTGAGATTTAGTTGTAGTAGTAGTTTTGTTTTATTTTCAAGTACTATATTCTGGATTGCTTTGAGCTCATAAAGAAACTATTGTGCTGATTTTATATTAGCAGTTTGATATTTTCAAACATTGTGTTATTGGCCATTGTTGCTTGATATATATTTTAAAGTAAGGAAACTAAAGTTTAATGTAAAGAGTTTCAAGTTAATCGTAATGAAACTCGAATTAAAGACAATGGTCCATATAGTCATAAAAGGTTAAAGTAAAGAGACTCTTAAATTTGTGCAGAAGCTGAATGTGATTGGGCATCATATTTGAGGCTTTCGTTCTGGACTAAAGGTGATGGTTTTCACATGGCGGATGCCGGTAAAAGTTTCAGAACGGCATACACGTTTGTGTATGTTGCAGAGGACACTTAAGGGCGTACATCGGATTTGACCATAAGGGATGTACGGCTCTATTACACTCCACTAAAACCACCATAAGGAAAATATCTTTAGAACATTAGTGGTACTAGCGGTTGGACCGTGGAGTGACCTTGTGCCATATTTAGTGTTTTCACGATCAACCATTAGTGGTACTTTTGTTTTAAGGAAAAGGTTTCAGAAACTATCCTAATTAGAATCATGGCAACAAGTTGTTTTCTAAAATAAATGGGTGCGCACCCGACTTTTAAAAGTTTTGTTTTCTAAAATAAATGGGTGCGCACCCGACTTTTAAAAGTTTTTGAAAATTTAAATATTTTTTAAAAAATTAAAATGAGGTATGTTGTACCAAGTGAGAGATTGTTGGGTTCGATTAATCCAACGAACCCATGTAGCCCAACCTACTCGATTTTGGATTTGATTTAAAGTTGCCATTGATTCAAGTTAGGATCAGGATGCTAACCATATGATCTGGTTAGACAGTTTTATATTTATCAAGTTGGGTGGTTATCTTGAATATCTAAAGGATAGGATCAACCGGAGTGTAATCCCACGGTTGTGATTAAACCATGATGGGTAGGGTTAATCACAAATATCTATTTAAAGGGTAGGAGTCCCTCCTCTTAACCGTACGCAGAAAAGAGACCTAATTCCCATCATTGGCTACGGGAGGAGAGAGGAGAAGACTTCCATTGTCTTTCGACGGTGAACGGTAATTTAATCTGTTATTTTTCTAGTTCAATTTTCATGCCTAGATCGTTAAATTATCCAACATACCATTCACTGCAGCTGTTATGCATTTCGATGCAATTTTTAACGTGCTGCAATATGTCCCTTCTCCATGTAGTGATCATTTTTTGCCAAATTTGCCAAATGTGCATAAAAAGAAAATTTTGTTGCAGAGTGAAATCGTTACTAGGCTTTTGATTTGATTTAGCTGTTTTGTATTTGCAGGCCTAAGCACCTTGCGGTTTCATGTGAACGCTTTTGAATGATGTTTACTTGCAAAAGAACTACTACACATGGTATGTTTTGCACATGATTTTTTTTTTTTGTTGGCAAAATTATATGAATTTCAGAATAAACTTAATCTGCGCATGTGAATCCACATATTACCTTCATATCTTATTATAATTAAATAGGTAGGAAAAACTTTCTCTAATATGAATGAAACTGTAGGATAGCTTGCTAATATATATATAGTTTACTTTATAGTGAGTACATAGATAAGTTAATCTGTTGAAGAAAATACATCAAAAATATAATATGCAACTTTCCAAAAGTGTCTTTGATACTAGACGTACGCCTAGGTGTGTCCAAAAGTGTCTTTGATACTAGACGTACTACACATATATTATACATATATAAGAGAGTGTATACTTATATATACTTATATAAGAGAGATTATACATATATAAGAGAGAGTATACTTATGTATACATATATACTAAGAGAGAGAGTATATATATACATACATACATACATTATACATATATAAGAGAGAGTATATATACACACACATATTATACATATATAAAAATATATTATATATACATATATAAAAATATATTATATATACATATATAATACATATTAAAAATAAAAAAGTAAAAAAACCGCTTTATATCCGGGCTGGGCCGCGGCACCAAAGAGGCGGCCGCCGCCCAGCCGGAGCCCGGACTTGGCCCGCGAGTTTTCCGGGCGAGGCCGGCCGGTCATAGCGGCTCCCCAATGCCCCCCCCCCCCCCCCCCCCCCCGGCCCCCCCTTGGCCGGGCCCGGGCTGGCGCGCTTTTTGGACACCCCTACACGCCACTCAAGTTGCCTAGAGCGAAGCAATTACTAGGAACAATTACAGACAATTCTAGACATTGCCTATTTTCCGAGGTTACCTAGACTAAATTGGAGAGACAAATACCTAATGGATCTATAGACTTAAACATAAATATTGTTTAGGTATATTTATTGTGGTTCAATTTTCAATTATGTGTATAACGAAGTATATTTAAGTATGAACTCGCTCATCTAAACTTAATATTCAATTCATTTAATTTGTTGCTTCATTACTAAAAGACCGCGGCT
This sequence comes from Asparagus officinalis, assembly GCF_001876935.1. Classification (NCBI taxonomy): domain Eukaryota; kingdom Viridiplantae; phylum Streptophyta; class Magnoliopsida; order Asparagales; family Asparagaceae; genus Asparagus; species Asparagus officinalis. Next base: position 92,285,981 of record NC_033797.1, on the reverse strand, counting down.
TTACATAAAGATCTGCATTTTTTGGCTTATGCAAATTTCTATGGATAACGAGCTCAGGTGATAGTAAAGTGGGATTAAATATTATTTGTTAATTTCTTTTTGTTATATGTGCTTTGTTAAATGAAGCAATATATTAAATTGCACATAATTTCTTACCATCTATTTTTTTTCTTAGTTATTATTCATGGGTAGTTCTATAAAAAAAATTGGGCTGTCTTATCGGTATATGCCTCTATCCTTTAGCTCGCTATAATTTATCTGCATATAAACATATATGTTTTATTTTGTTGTTGTGTAGTTGTTTAAATGGCAATTTGTCTCACATAATTACCATCATAACTTCACCACTAATCTTATTAATATCCTTAATTACTAATCTCAAATTAGACTCCCCAACTTAATTGAGCTAATTTCATAAATTTGCAAAAGAAACCCTAAATAAAAACCTAATAAAAAGGTATATTCAGTCTAGGATTTTAGTTGTGAGAGACTACAAATATGTCCTCAGTTTTCTGAGTAAGTCCAAAATAAAAAATTTCAATAAATTATATAATAAAATTATTTAAAATTTTAGAACATAAAACAAATGCATACACATGCGTCCCAGTTGCACTATACTAGTTAGTAGCAAACAGAGGACCAAGAAGGGTTGAAAAAATAATTGAGGGGCTACTGGAGGAGGTTGAGCTGACAAAAGTTTGCACCAATGATTCACATAACTTGCAAACGAAATGAATTGGATGCCTTATGATCACGAGGACTTATAAAATACGGTGGATCTTTTTGCGCTTTCCTCTTCTCAATGTTTTTTTTGGTCAATGAAGAATTTTATTTTCATTTATCAAATATGTAAGTTTTGTACATCAAGATACTCCTCAAAGAGATATCAAAACAAAAGGTATACACTAGGGAACATGCACAACATGCACTCCCTCATTAATCAGGCTCTTACTAATTGACTTTAGAGTATGCTCCCAAAAACAACTTTAGTTTCCTGTATCAATATGCACAAATCTACCTGCATCCAGATCCAGTACTAGCATAGCCATAAATCAGTCTGCAGAGTGTGTACAATATGTACAAATCTACCTGCATCTAGATCCATTACGATGCAACTAGCACATGCATATATCAGTCTACGCTTAGTGTGCACCACATGCACAAAACTACATCCATCCAAATCTAGTATCGATATACTATCTGTTGATTGTGCACAACATGCACAAAACTACATGCAACCAGACATAATTCAACGAGAGCAACAAATCTTTGCTTTCATCTGATAGAGAGCTATTTAGAGCAATGATTAAAATATCAATTTTGATTTCTTTAGCCAATTGCACAACACTTCTGAAAGTTTGTTTGAATATCCTTGCATTTCCCTCACATCATATGTTGTATATTGTGGACGCTAATGCCATTCTTTTTATATTTTGCTTGAATCCTTTGCCCATCACTCTTGTAAAATACCAGTTCAAGGGAAGATTCTAGGTACACGTCCTCCAATTAAATTTAAGCCACTCCATGACAAGATTCCAAACTTTACTTGAATAAGAGCATTCAAAGAACAAATGATTTCGGCTTTCAAAACCAGAACCTGAACATAAATGGCAATTGTTTTTAGATATCATCCTTCTCCGCAACAGTCTATTTTGAGTGAGCAATCTATCTTGTACAACTAACCAACAAATATAGGAGTGCTTTGGATAATTCAAACTTTCCCAAACTGTTTCTTGCTATGGAAAATTGTTTGCTGAAGAGGAAAGAGCTAGATACAGGGACGATAGCTTTATTTTAGAATTCTTGTAACAGGAACTGATGTCTTGCTTCAGATTTTTAGCTCCACCACATTGTACCATTGCTTTATCTCTAACTTTTAATAGTTCCTTCCATAACCATGAATCTCCAAATTTAGCTTGCACATGCCAAACATCACTGCTTCTTAAGTAATTGCCATGGATCCATTTGATCCATAATAACTCTCTATTTATATGAATGTACGTACCAAAGATTTCTCAAAGCTGAAGCTAAGTTCCAGATTGATGCTGAGAAAACACCAAGGCCACCATATTTTTTCCCACACAGACTCTATCCCATGAAACCAAAGGGATGTTGAAAGATTTCTCATATTTCCCCCATAAGAAGCACATGCATAGATCATCTATTTTCTAGAGATTTTGATAGGCAAAACATAACTAGATGTTCAAAATATTTGAACACCTAGTATAACACTTCTAATTATCTGTAATCTTCTAGCATATGATAGATTTCTGTGTTTTAAAAAACTCTGAAATTGACTAGTTATCTTATTGAGAAGGGGGAGCAATCTATGAAAGAAAGCCTCTTGTGAATAAGGGAAACTCCAAGATACCTCATTGGTAAGACACCTTCTCTAAATCCCAGGTGGTTATTAATTGAAGCTTTAACAATATCATCAACCCATCCATAGAAAACTAAGTATTTATTTGAATTTTCTTCTAATCCTGTTGCAGCGCAAAAATCAATGAAGTATTGATATAATTTCTGGACTGAACATAAGTCTCCCCTAGCAAACAGAAGCAAATCATCCGCAAAAATTAGATGAGTAATTTTTAAACTATCACATCTTGAATGATATTTGAATTTCTTATCATTTCTCAATATGTCCAATCTCCTTGATAGATATTCTATTCCCAAAATGAATAGATAAGGTGAGAGTGGATCTCCCTATCTTAACCCTCTTTCTCCCTTAAAATATCCATGAAGAGATCCATTTAAAGAGATGGAGTAATTTAGGTAGGATATGCAAGCCATAATCCACTTTGTCATCACACTGGGAAAGCCAAGGCCGTTGAGCATTTCTGTTAAAAATTTCCATCTTATTGCATCAAAGGCTTTCCTTATGTCAATGCTAAGCATGACTCGAGGAGATAGATGTTTTATGTCATAATTCTTTATAATCTCATGAGCAAGCAATATATTATTTGTAATTTGGCTCACTTGAACAAAAGCACTTTGAGCTTCATTTACAAGTAACCCCATGACACCTTTGACTCTATTTGCTAGAATTTTTGAGATGATTTTGTATAGACAGTTGCAGCAGGAAATGGGTCTGAAGTCAGAAGGTGTTTTTTAGCATTGTACCTTTGAAATTAAAGTGATGGAGGTTGAATTAATTGTCCCCAGCATTTTTCTAGATTTGAAAAATTCTTCAATGGCTTGTGTGACCTCATCACCAATGATCTCCCATGTTGATTTATAGAAAGAAACATTATATCCATCTAGCCCTGGAGCCTTATTCTCAGGCATAGAAAAAATTAATGTTTTTATCTCCTCTTTAGTATGTGCACCGTTCAGACACGGACCATTCCTAATAACATTTCTATCTGTACTAGATGTGGGAATAGCAGTACCCATGAGATCTTTATAAAAGGAGATTAATGCATTCTTAATCCCCTCTCCATCAGTTATTCTTTCTCTCACAATATTATAGATCACTGTCACTCTGTTAAGATGTCTCTTGGACTTAATGACAGAATGAAAATAATTTGTGCTTCTATCCCATTTGACACTCCATGTTATTCATGATTTTTGTTGATAAAAGGACATCTCACAATTCAAAAAGTTGTTATAAGAATCAATACAGTCTTTTTCCTAATTTATGAGCATAGGATTGAGAGGGTCAACTTGGAAATTTCTTTGAATAGCCTCTAAGGTAAGTCTAGCTCTTTGGACCTATTCACTTATGTTATAAAAGTGTGTACTATTAATTTCCTTGAGAGCTCTCTTCAGTCTCTTGAGTTTTGTAACAACTGAGTACATCTTATATCCTTCAACTCATTCCTGCCAGATTTTTGAAACTGTAGGCAAAAAACTTGCATGATTGATCCACATTTTGAAGAAGTTGAAGGGTTTTTTCTCTTGAATACAATCATCAAAGATGGACACCAGAGCTAGAGAACGATCAGAAAAGTTTGGTAGCAAAAATTCCACTTGGCTTGAATTATACATATTGATTCAAGAATCAATTACCAGTACCCTATCCAGCCTACTCCAGACCATTGAGTCAGCTTCTTGTTTGTTGTTCCAGGTGAAAAAACATCCAGTTGTCTTAAGATGAGTGAGATGACAGTTTTCTATAAAATCACAGAAATCATCTGTATCTTCTTCTGAAAGCCATGTACCCCCCCCCCAGCCCCCAGTTTTTCCTCATTATGACCATGGTATTGAAATCCCCACATAATAACCATGGTACATTTCCAATAGATTGATATATCTGATTGAGTTGCATCCAAAGCTCTTTCCTTGCCACTAGATGATTGAAAGCATAAATGGATGAAATAACACAATTAAACCTTCCATCCACTAATTTTACTTAGCATGTTATGTGCTGTTCTGAGGAGCTTACAGTTTGAATGTCTAGAATATTTGGATCCCATAATATTATGATTCTTGCTTTTCCTAAGTTTACCACATTTGACAGCCAACTCCACTTGATAGCAATCTTTTTGGCAATAATAGGCATGCATTTATTTTTAATTTTTGTTTCTAACAGAGTAAAAAAAGAGAGATGATATTAGTTTAAATGGTGCTTAACCAAATGCTGTTTAGAGGATTTATTTAATCCTCTAATATTCCAAAAGGAGAAATTCATTTAAGCTAAATCCCCTCTATCTATAGTAGAGGGATCAAAATACATCCTATTTAGATCTATGAAAGGTATTCGAGGTATTGAATTTCTCTTTATCTTACTTTTTTCAACTTGAATCCATGGTTTATCTTCTATGAAGGGACTGTTGATTTTATCTCCAGGGAGTGACTTCTGAACATGCACAACATGCACATCCCTATTGTCATTTGAATTGTTGCTTTCCCCAAATAAACAGGCTTTGCCGCATTGCTATTTGCACATGTTCAGTCTGATTTTGCTGAGCATGCACAACATGCACAGGCAAGGACCCAGGATAACTTCCAACTAATGTAGGTGCTTGAGTCTGCTGAGGATGCACATCATGCACAAAAGTTCCAAGACTGCTACCAACATCCAGATTCTTGTGTTCATGTGATTTTTCCGGGTTCTGTCTAGGAAAACTTGGAACATTATTTGCAATAACTCCAACATCTCTTATCTAGGTATCTGAAAACCTGCACAGATTCTCATGCACAGGCAAGGTACCAGAGTAACTCCCTACATTCAGACTTTGATTTTTCATTGATTTAGGTGCTTGAGTCTATTGAGAATGTACAACATGCACAAAAGCTCCAGTACAGCTACCAACATACAAGTTCTATCTAAAGATACTTGGTACATCTTTTACAATAACTCCATCATCTCTCTTTTGTGAATCTGAAATCCTACTTTGATTTTCTGGATTTGCAATTTTCATAGGTATCCATCTTTGTATCCTTGAAAATCTCTTACAATATTGAGTGTCATGGCCAACTAGTTTACAGTGATCACACCATCTTGGTTTCATTTCATAGAACAGCTTTTGATTAAAGCTCTTACCATTAGGGTCTTGTATAGTAAAGGGGAAGACATTTTTACTTCCACTAGGACTCTAGCATAAGCCAACCTCTGCCTATTTGCTGTGAGTTTATCTGTAGTGATTGGCTTGCCAACAACACTAGCAATTTTGCTAATACCCTTTGTATTTCACAAATTGAGCCTTAATTCTTGCAGTTGAATCCACATAGGATACACATTATCATTTATCTTTTCAACTTCCTCACCGATTGTCCAAGCCTTCAGTAGTAGAGGTCTAGAACCAAAGAACCATGACCCATTTGCAGGAATTTCATTCATATCATATTCATTTTTGAATTTGAAAAGGAATAATCCTGATTTGAGGAGGCAAACATCAAGAATATTCAATTTACCCCAAACTTTCTGTAAAAAATTCTCCATTGCCTTAAATCTGACATTCAAACCCATCACTTGTCCAATTAGAGAAAATTTCCATATGGATGCACCTTCATTCAATTCATGAACATTTAATGATACACTATCTTTTGTTTCCGAAGGCACATAATTCAAAACCATGCACAACCAGGTTTCCTATTGTCTGAAAAGAAACTCATGCAAATTTTTCCATTTTTACTAATTTGAGGGGTATGAATTTCTTTATCAGATACCAAAGGAGGAAAATCATGCTTCTCAAAATTTAGATTATCATTCATAGATTGAGAAACATTAATAGATTTCATTTTGTTTTCAACTGAATTCCATAGATCAGAAGCAGAATCAAGAACAGGTTGAGGATTCAATTGATAAGTATCAAATTTATTTTTCAAAACTAAGGACGAAATCTGAGATGAGTTAGCAACTTTATCTAGATCAATGTCTTTAGCCTAGGAAAAACTAATTGAATCATTTTCATGATGAGAAAACAGAGACTCACCGAGACGACGAGTAAGAACTTCAAGCTGATCTTGATGAGAATCTAACTATGAAGAACAGAGGATTTCTGCCATTGATTTCTTTTTTCTCTCTCCTTTCGGACCCGTTGATCCCATCACATCTTCGTCAAGAAAATGAGCCTAATCCCCTAGCAAATGTGGAGCAACTCGATCTTCATCGTCTTCTTCTTCAACAGATTTCTCACCAGAAATGATCAAAGTTGTATTAGATCCTCTCAATCCAAAGCTTAGAATCTTTTTCCCACTGTTCTTCTTCTTCCTTTCCATCAAGAACCCATCTGATCCTTCTTCTTCCTTGGCAGGGGTGCAGGATAGCAGGAGAAAAAATGCCTGCTAACAAGCGCCAGATAACCTCCCTCCTCTTCTCAGTGTTTGTTACGACAATTCTTGCATTTAGTGACATTTTCAAATCTCATGTCTTAGATACACTCTCATGTTACTCTCAGCTTCTTTGATCAGTGGTATACTTATCCTATTAGCCTATACAATTTCTGAATACATTACAAGGATTGCCAGCACTATGAAAATGCATTAGCTACAATGTTTTAGGGTGAATTCATAAACCCCATTAGGTAAGCTCATTCTGAGAAAATTTTCCTACATTTTATAAGTTTCACTTAACTTCTCTAACTTTTGGGGCTCATCGCAACCCCTCCCAAAAAAAGAAAAAGAAAAAAGGAAAAGAAAAAAAAGACGAGAGCACCAAGTTTTAGGAAGAAAACATCACGTGCCAAAAATTCATCAAAAAGAAAAATATTAATTAAAAAAATAATAATAAGAGAAATAGGCCCTCTTACCTTTGCGAACACGATAAAAAAAGGAGGGAAATGGATTTCAGGGTTAAAATTTTTAAAAGGATAAGAAGGGGTTTTCCCAGCTTCTATCAGAGATATTTTAGGCATTTGATCGCACATCATTTTAACGGACAACTTTAGACCTGATAGAGTAGCAATTAGGAGTTATCAGACAAAACTTTAGGCTTTTTAATTAACATTAATAAAGTTTAGGGTTTATTTCATGTTAGGCAAAAGTTGAAGGGGCCAGGTTTTGTGAAATTAACCATGGTTTTGTGCATATTTATTCCAAGACTAGTCATGATGACAATAAAGCAATGTTGCTATCAGATGTTATACAGGAACTTTTCACATTTCTAGTTCATCATTCACCAAGTGGAAAACAGTTTTCTCCTCAAATATGGTAATTGTTGAGAGTAGTGTTTATTATTATTTAGTCATACATCGGGTAGGGACAAACTTCTTTGTTCTCCTAAATATTATAAATAATATTCAAGAGAGAGCTAATAAACTCACTAGGGTTTTCCCAAACTACATGGTATCAGAGTCACCCTCTTCTCTCTCTTTCCAATTTTCTAAACCCTAGCCGCTACATTCCACCCCTCATAAACATTAGCTGACACTGTTCATCCGCCGTTAAAAAATTATAGAGTAAGCTAATTATTTAGCTTATCAACAAGATCTTCATAGATCTTTAGCTAGTTATTTAGCTTATTAATTAGATCTTCATAGATTTTCAGCTAATCATTTAGCTTATCAACTAGATCTTTATAGATCTTCAGCTAATTATATGGCTCCATGCTACGATCAATCGTTAAAAATCTCTTTGATATAAATGATAAGTCGTTATTTACATGATGGTTTGGACTAATTACTTATTGATGACTAGTTGTTGATGATTTAATCAATTTGTCCTTTTGGATCATTTGTTGCTAGATCTTGTAAAGTATCATTTGTTGTTGGATTCTAGAAAGGATCATTTGTTGGATCCTTCAGAGAAGGATCATTTGTTGTTGGATCCAAAAGGAAATTGTTGAGTGAGGTTGATTTTTTTGGGGGAGATTACTAGTTCTTATTTTTTGTATTGATGGCGTCCTCCAGTAAGTCTGATGAGATAAAGACCCACACGGAGGTGCTCTCTAGCAGGATCACTGACAAAAAATTAAACGGGTCCAATTACCTGCTTCAGAAGCAACTAGTTTGAGTAGGATGGATGAACATAGTTAGACCTTTGAGGAGCATTATGGCAACTTCAATCGATTCACAAAGGAGCTGAGACAGATTTTTTCTATTACAGGGGATATTTAATAGATGCAAGATCAGTAGGATCAACTGATGGTATTCACCTTTCTTGGTTCTCTTCCACAGTCTTAAAATTTAGGTAAGTCACAAATTATTGGGAGCTCTTCTATACAATCTTTAGTAGAGATGTATTACCTTTCGAGATCAGTCGTGCTAGCTTCGTCAAAAAGTACTATCGTAGAGTTTGCAAACAGGTCTCCTCTCATAGAGTAGACAGACAACTAGTCGAGTAGGTGGACATTGTGGAGGTCGCTTTGGTAGACGTAGAGGATGCTTTGCATCACATGGCGGATGAGGTGATAGTTTATGAGGAGATGCAGGGGACAGTTCATATGGTCCCTCTATCTATTGTCATTATTTTAAAGAACCGGGTCACATAAAATTTTATTATCCTCAGCTATAGGGAAAATAACCCCAGAGTGCACATATGGGCACACAAGAGTGTCCTATAGATAAAGACACTCGCCGCTAGTTTGAGTAATTTTAGTTCCGGTTATTTCAGCAAGTGAAGAATACTCAATCCTTACTCACTTCAGCTACGCTTGCCCAGACAAGTAAACCCAAACTTTCCTTCCATCATCATTGTCTCATACTTGAGTTATAGATTCAGGAGTAACTGCTCATATGACTGGAAACCGATGTATATTATCCTCCTATACACCTACCACCTCCTTTCCTTTAGTAGTATTGGCTAATAAATCCACTAAACCTGTGGAGGGTGTTGGATCTGCTAACACTAATACCCTTCCATTTTTTCCGTGCTATATCTTTCTTATTTTCCATTTAATATCTTATTTTTCAGTAAAATTACTAAAGCATTGAACTCTATGGTCACATTTTTTTCCTACATATTGTATTTTTTAGGAACTTGGGATGAGGAAGATGATTGGCATTGTACATGAACAGAACGACTTGTACGAACTGAACTTTGCACCTTCCCAAGTGGCATGTATCAGCTCCACATCAGCCTTTGAAGCACATTGTTAGCTTGGTCATTCCCCTCTTTCACTTCTTAAAACTTTGATTTCAAATTTAAATCACGTCGAGTCTTTATAGAGTGTGAGTCATGTTAACTCGGAAAACACCAACAGGTATCTTACCCGAGTCCCGTCAATAAGCAAGTCAGTAACCCTTTGATTTAGTACATTCTGACATATGGGTTCCTTGCTCTGTTCCATACAAACTTGGTTTTTAGTATTTTATTAGTTTCGTGGATTACTTTTCTCGCATGACTTGGATTTATCTGCTGAAGAGTCGTTCTGAAGTGTTCTCTACCTTTAAAGTTTTCTGTGCTAGGGTTAAGAGTCAATTTCACAGTACAATCAAAACTTTAAGGACTGATAATGTTAAGGAATATTTTGAGAATTCTTTCATAAAATATTTGGAAGAAAACAGAGTTTTACATTAGTCTTCTTGTACTTACACATCCGAACAAAATGGGTTTGTTAAGCACTCACTAACACTTGCTGGAAATTGCTAGGATCTTGTTATTCCATCGTCAAGTTCCAAAATTTTTTGGGGCGATGCCATTTTGACAGCATGCTAAATGATCAATAGACTACCCTCATCTATCTTACAAAATAAAATCTCGATCTCTCTTTTATATCCAGCTGAAGATGCTTTTCATTTACCTCCTAAAATCTTTGGGTCTCTGCGCTTTGTTCATAATCATAGTTTATTGGCCTTTTTGTTTTGATGATGATTGACAAACAATCCATAATATTGTTTGTCTAGTGTTTGTGTTTTCTTATTAGATATTCTAGACAAATAATAAGTTGGAGGTTGGATGGAATTGAGCATTCATGATACATATCCATTGGAGGAAGGTGGAAATAGTGGAGTGAAGCCAATGCATCAAGTCATATTCAAGATCAAGCTTCATCTTAACCAAGTCAAGCATATTAAAGATCAAGATAGCTTGGGTAATTTATTTTTAGGTTTATGCTTTGTGTGTTAAATACTCTAAGCTCAATATTATACACACACACACACAATTCATTGGTTTATCCATTTTCTTATTTTATCCACAAACAAAGTTTTTACAAGCAAAATAAATATTTGTATACATACATGTTTATTTTTATGTGGATAAATGATTTTGGTTTAGTGATATAGATATGAAACAAATATACATTCATATACATATTTATATTATAGATATGAAACAAATATACATTCATATACATATTTATATGTTTCATATTTATCATTTTGTCAAATGCATATATTGTGCAAAACTTTATTTTTGTATAATATTGAGTTTTTAGTTTGTATACTTCATAACAATATTTTATATCATTTCATTCAGTCTATAAACTCATTCAAAAGTTTACAAAATATTGTTTAAGTCAAAATATCAAAAACAAGTGTTTCATGTTTTCATGTTTTGACCAAGTTTTGCAAAACGATGATATTTTATAAATGGGAAGTGAAAATTCAAAAATTCTTTTTGCAACATGTTTATTATCATGTTTATAAATTTTTCCCAAATATTTATATTTTTCTAAATATATTTGGTATTTTTAAAAGAGATTTAAAAATCAGATTTACTATTTTAAACAGGTTGATATTGTGTCATCAGTCGACTGATGCAAGTGTTCAATTGACTAATGAAATCACCTAGAATTATCTAAAGTTTCTATTTTTTTATTTAGTCGACTAATCAGTCAACTAATGTGCTGTGATCAGCCTATAACGGTCAGCTCATCAGTCGACTGACCGAACCTATCAGTCAACTGATTGAACCCGTCAGTCGACTGATGTTGTAACGGCTAAATTTTTTTTTCTTGCTAGTTTTTTCTAGCTTTTATCTATTTTGGATTTTTTTTATCTTTTTGCCTTGTTTTTTCTTTCCTTTGGGGTTCTTATAAATACCCCCACACATACTCAGTTTATTTTTTAAGAGAATGTTTTAAACAAGTTTAAGAGTATTTTAAAAAGAAGTTTAAGGGTGTTTAAGTTTTTTGTTTAAGCGTGTTTAAAAGTTTAGTTTGTGAAGAAATTTTCACAAGAGTTAGAAGAGATCATCCTTTGGTGTTTGAGCTTTAACTCATCTCTCTCTCTCTCTCTCTCTCTCTCTCTCTCTCTCTCTCTCTCTTGTTATTCATTGGAGAATTTTTCTAAACTCAAACTCTAGCTTTATATTTATATGCTTGTTTGATTATCATTATTCTTAAGCTAGATTTCATATTTGAGTTTAGTATTGATTTCACTCATTGTTTACACACACCCTATTGAGCTTCTAGTATTTTCATACACATTATTATTAGGGTTGTGAGAGTCTGTAATATTGAGTTGATCTAAATTGAGTTCTCATCTTGTTTAGAGAATAATTATTTGATTTGTGAGCTTTCATTATGAGGATACACTTTGTAATACACTTGTACACCGAGAAGAGTGTGTGGTGAGAGACGGGGTCATCCTAAGAGGAGTGGCATCGGTAGTAAAGCCTAGGGAATGATTATAAATCTTAGCACTTGAGGGAAACATGGGCCAAAGACCAGCACTTAGAGGGTGTAGAGTAGGATTGTAAAATTTTCGATGAGCTAGAAAATCGAGTGTGAGGGTTAAATATTTTCGAGTGAGCGTTAAAACCCGGTGTGATAGTGGATTTCTCCCCAGGAGTGGGGAGCGGAGACGTAGGATGGAAGGTCCGAACTCCGTGATCATTTGCTTGAGTTTGAGTTTGTCATTTGCACACTGTCACTCTTGCATGTTTATTGTTTATTTTATCCTTGTGTTAGTTTATATATCCTTGCATATATTTTACTATATATCTCATAGCTGGGATATTGCTCTTTATTTATATTGCTCATTCTTGCTCATAACACATTGTATATCTATCTTGCAAGAGTATTTATTAATAAGTGTTAATTGGCATTATTATCGAATTAGATTAGCATAAGACCCTATTCACCCCCCTCTAGGGTTCTTTCTTAGTGGTATTAGGGTCTAACAATTAGTATCAGAGATTGGTACTCTTGATTAGAGGCTTAATCGACTAGAGTTAAAGTTCCTTGTTCTATTTGTGCTAAGCTAATTTTGAAATATATTGTTATCTTGTATATATATATATATATCATGGATATGAATGATACATCTTGTTTAGGCTATGATCCTAGTGTTGCTCCGAAATTCAATGATTTCCCTTATGCTCAATGGTGTTATAGATTTAAATTATTTGTTAAATATAAAAATATTGAATTATGAAAAACTATTGATTGTGCTTACATTGTACCCACTTTGAAAAAGTCCAAGTGGAACTTAAATAATAAAAGAATATTTATTATGAACAAGCTTTTGTTAGAATTTTTGCACAATGCATTTGACTAATCTTTTTCTAATAAGCTTGATTCTTTTGATAGTGCTTACACTTTATGAAAATCCATAGAAGCACATTAATGAGACTTGGAGGAAATTCGACGTGTTTTGACGGCTTCCTCTTCAAGTTCTATTGGAGCATCATCATCATGCACACGGCCACTAGGCGATAGCCCTAGTGTGGTAAGCGAATCAGAATTCAATAATGATATAACCATTAATGAACTCGCTTGTTCATAAGATAGGTTAATGTATGCCCACACTAAGTTGCATAATAATTTTATTAATTTAAAAAGAAAGCATATTGCTTTAAAATCTGATCATGAGGAGCTAGTGCCAAAATTTGATGTCATTGTAAAACAAAATACTATGCTTAAAGAAAACAATGACTTGTTAAATTTGAAAAATGAAAAATTAACCTCATCCATTTCTAGCTTATCTCGTGTTAAGAATAATACCATATTAGAAGTAGAGAAAATTAGAAATAAGTTTAATTCTTTTAGAAATGATCATATATGTTCTACTTCTAATATTAATGCTAATATACCTAATGATGAGTTGAACAATATTAAAAACCACATTTCTTCTTTATATTCAACTCTAACTATATGCATTAATAATCATAATAAACTTATGAAAAAGTATGCTAAATCTAGTGCTACAACTTTAAAATCACCTACCCACTATGCACACTTGTATAGCAAAGTTTACAAATGATTAATTTGCGATCGTAAATGTCACATTGCTAAATTTTGCTATGATGCACACAAATCTTCTAAGATTAATGCTTCTTGTGTATCTCATAAGGATTCTTTATCACATACACATGCACATGTATCCATTGCTCATCATAAACATGCTCATGTGTATAAATGTGATCATTGTGATCGTTTTGATCATTTGACCAAATTTTGTTTTGATTTAAAGAAAGTTTCACATTTACAAAATAATTTTAAAAGACCATCCATGTTTGTAAATATTTCTAATATTTCCCGTGCACACTCATATGGTCCATAAAAACAAATGGATCGCTTTCATTGTACATATTACAATCGGAAGGGTCATTTGTAAGATTATTGTTATGACCGGTTAAGTACACTAATTGCGCCCAAAAGTTTGGATCAAAAGTTACTGTTTTCATTATCGTCAAATCTATTACAACTTTGGTCATCACAATAAACTCAAATAAAGAAAAAAGTAGATCTTTTTATAAGATCGACTTATACAATGAAAATATAAAATAGTACAACTCTTGTCAAACAGCGCAACATACATTTATCACTCGCTGCTTGTATGGGAACTTCGCCTATGCCGGGGACGTTAATATCCGTGGACCATCGCGGATCAGATCCGATTGACAGAATAAATTAATCAAAGCTCTTACTTCATGAAGGAAGTAATCGCTACAACGATAATCCCGACCAAGCGAGATTACGGCTCTTCTTGAGATTAAGACTAAGCTTAAAATCCAGAGGAATAGGGGACGGGTCTCAGATCTCTTGAACTCCACTCTTTATGCACATGAATTCACTAAGATCTGCTAACCCTCGCTGTAAATTTGTGGCTCCACTCTCCAATTCGGCAGCGTTTCACCCTCTTGATCTCTACCTCGTGAAATGAGCCCCTAGGCTTGTATTTATAGGCTTCGGATACGGGTATTTAGATGAGAATGAGAGATTTGGCCTTATCTTCAGTCAATAACGGCCTAACCATGTTTGTGGATGTTTCCGTCGAAAGTTGGCTTCATTATCGATTTTATTATAACTTTAGTCGTTTACAACAAATTCAAATAACGAAAATAAAAAAATTACAACTCTCTTGAAAATAAACACAAGAATCGTTTGTCAGTTCTTGCTTGCATGGGTTCTTGGTCTGTGACGGGGACGTCAATATCCGTGGACCACCAGATGATCAGATCAGATCTAAAGCTTCGTTGATTCACAAAGGAATTAAGAAGCCGAAGCAATTATCTCAGCAACAATGAGATAACTACTCTTCTTAAGATTACCACAACAGGGTAATCTCAAGGGAAGAACACGGCCACTGCAGATCTAATGAACTCTTCTTTCCTGTGCCGAAGAACTCGATTGATCTCCTCCTCTCTTCTAAATTTTGTGCTCCTTCAGTCTTCAGTTCGGCAGGGCTTCGCCAACGCTCGAGAATTCCAGATCCCCAAAAATGAAGGCCCTGGGGCTGTATTTATAGGCTTCGGGACCCCTGTTTTTGGATAAGAACAGACGATTCCCTCTTATCCTTAGTTGTAACCACTTAATCATATTCATGGATGATATTTTATCAGTTGGAGCAAATCCAGGCGGTTAACGGTCGAAAAACCGCCAAAAACAGCAAAAATCAGCTTTTTCGGGTTACATACACGCGTAGGTGTCTCGGCTTGGACGAGACACCATTGGGTATCTCGGCCAAGCTGAGACACCTACAGGTGTCTTGGTTTGGCTTAGGGTTTAGTTTTGTGCATTCCGTCTATTTTTGTTGTATTTTCATCATCCAAACTCAAAATTACGTGATTTAATATCTGTTAGAAAGCCGAAGAGGAGATCTATGAGCTTCCATGATTGAATCACATGTGGAGTAATTAGGACACGAGGGGTGTTTCGTGTTTTGTAAGTGACACGGAGCTCCCGATTAGTTCATGTTTCTGTTATTCCGAAGTTTCGTTGTTTCGCGTGGTCCGTCAGCTTACTTCATGCATTTATCATCGTCAAATGAGCTTCTATGACTCGAATAGTGACGTTCATTGTCTTCTCTCTATTTTGATCTGCGTACAGGAACCTGTAGGCAATTTTTGACACCTACAGAGGATTATATCAAGTCAGTTGGGAACCCCTAGAACAGATAAATCCCGAGAAAACTATCAAAAACGCATTTGGGGGTCAGAACTTCGCGATACGCCCTGCTGACCCGCGGGTGGTGCGGGTCGGTGCGGACTAACCCACGCGGGCATGGGTCGGCACGGGCTGACCCGCTCTAGTGCGGGGGTTTGGCCTTTTGCTAAACTCTCTGTTGTCTTTTTCTGATTTTTCGAGACTTGTATTTTCTGTCGTTTTGCATATTTGGTTGTCTTGTTGACTTGTATGTTTCGCTGATTGACGAGCGTGAGCTGATTGACGAGTGTGTTCGATCACTTGGAGTTGACTATCGTGCGCATGTTGATTGACGTGCACGTGTTGACTGACGTGCGCGAGATGATTGACGTGCGCTTGCTGACTGACGTTCATGAGCTGACTGGCGTGCGCAAGCTGACTGACGTGCGTAATGATCACTTGGAACTGACTGACGTGCGCACTCTCTTGGAGATGACCGACAAGCGTGGGTCACTCGGATAATCCTTCTTGACTCGGATGATGACGTTCATCGTCTTCTCTTCATCTCGAGCTGCGTACGGACATCTACAAGTATTTTTAGACGCCTACAGATACCCTCTCCAAAGTATTTCAGACACATTCTTTTATAGAAGAGTCTGGGATGTTTTGGATAAGATAAGCCCTTTTCTCAAACTCATAGAGGGACCTGTGAACTGCTTCAATTCTTGACTTCTCCAGCCTTCAGTCTATTCAGTGCTTTGTCGAATAGATGAAGTTCTTCCGGTCTTGCTTTTATAGTCTGGCCGTTGTCAAAATCTTGAACTAATGTTGATGCGTAAGTTTCTGAATTTAGCTCGTGTCATTTAGTTAACTTTAAACTGATTATCTTCGTCAGAAATTCATATCTGAATATGATCGAACTTACTTGAATCATCCTTTGCCTTATTTTAGCGAAATTGCTAATGTGTTGACTGGCATCGACATTTACCATAGCACGTTGATCAGCGTTAACCTTTGCTGTAGCACGTTGAGCGTTGTTAACACAGTTTATACTCGTACGTTTGCTGGAGTCTACACAGTTTAAGCTCTTAAGGCATTAGAGCGTGGCGGTCCCAAATGTCAGAGCTGCAGGACCAACTATTAAAGCTGATTCATCTGCATGTATGAATCTTATCCTAAAGTTATTGGATTCTCAAGCCATGAGACCAACTAATGAAGCTGGTGCGTCAATGACTCTCACACTTTATAGGATTTTTGGCAAACCCTCAGCCCTCAACGGGTTTGATGAGCCTTTACCGACTACAGTTTGGGTCGGGCTAGCTTGCAGATTGTTTAAGTCTATTTCGTATGTAATATTATGCTAAGAGAGTTAATTCCCTTAGTGTTACGATATTGAATACGCAGACTTCGTCTTTCTCACGGGAATAGACTACCCGGCGACGTGTGTTAGATATGGACTTAGGATTTTTTGAAAACCCTCAGCCTTCAATGGATTTGACGTACCTTTACCGACTACTGTTCGAGGGGCTAGCATGTAGATTGTCTAAGTTCGTTCTGCATGTAACGTTGTGCTAAGAGAGTTAACTCCCTTAGTGCTACGATATTAAATACGTAGACTTCGTCTTTCTTACGGGAATATACTACCCTACAATGCATGTTAGGTGCTGACTCATCCTTACTTAGGATTCA
The DNA here is from genome assembly GCF_001876935.1 of Asparagus officinalis. Taxonomy (NCBI): domain Eukaryota; kingdom Viridiplantae; phylum Streptophyta; class Magnoliopsida; order Asparagales; family Asparagaceae; genus Asparagus; species Asparagus officinalis. The sequence goes on along the minus strand of NC_033797.1, from coordinate 92,268,655 downwards.
GGATAAAAGTCCTCAGACTCGGATTCTGGTGTCTTCTTCAATCAGTGAAAGACTAAATTAGCAATGTATGTTTGGCGCTGACTTATCCCTACTTAGGATTCGGGATAAAATTCCCCATACGTGTGAGACACGGATTATGGTGTTATTAATAATAACCTGCCACAATGTCGAATATGTGGGTTTTTGTCCTTTTTAAGGTTAAGGACTAACCGGCAACGCGTGTTAGGCGTTAGCTTATCCCTTCTTAGGATTTGGGATAAAATTCCCCATGCTTATGAAGCACAGACTTTAGGAGTTATAATGTTGAAATATTATGTCTTCTCTTGGGGTAAAGACGAACACGATATGGGAGAGAAAGAATTTTATATTCTATCTCCCAAAGTTAAAGAGGAACAATTTTATATTCTATCTCCAGTTGCCAAAGGAAACTCAAAGTGGGATCTCCACTTCAAGAATCCGAGAAGGTGAAACTAAGAGTGGGATCTCCACTCCGAGAATCAAAAAGATTCAGATAATCCTAACTATTGGAAGATTTGATTACCGAACTAAAGGTGGCTTTCTCGTTTATCAAGAGTAAATTATGGTTTTGGCCCTAACTATAGGAATGTTTGACCAAGTAGGAGTTTGAGGCGGCCCTAACTGTAGGAAGGTTTGATCGTTCGATTTGAAAGTGGACCTCTCGTTTATGGAAGAAATCGAGAGGAGATTTTGGTTGTGGTCCTAACTATAGGAAGGTTTGACCAAGTGGGAGGTTTGAGACGACCCAAACTGTAGGAAGGTTTGATCGCTTGATCTAAAAATGGACCTCTCGTTCATGGAAGGAATCGAAAGGAGATTTTGGTTATGGTCCTAACTGTAGAAAGGTTTGACCACCTAGGAGTACAAATTACAATGGGAGTATTGATTCGTACAAATCACTCAAAGGGAGTTCCTGGTGTTAAGTGACAAATACTTAACACGAAGTGGTTTGATAATTGTCAATAATCAGGAGATAAAATTCTGAGTACTATGTCCGAACTCTGAGAATGAGAGTGTTGAGTGCACAGACGTAGGGGGAGTTTGACTGGGAGTTTCTTATTCATCACCTTCTTATAGTGACCAGGTTATCCATAAGAATACACTATATAGAATTCTTTCGGGAACTTCCCGTTACATCCACCCCCTGCTTTCTTTGTGAAACTGGGTTTAACATTGTACTCAGCTGAATGGTCGGGTTATCCTTAAGAATATCACATACGATATTCTTCCAGGAACTTTCTATTAAAATTAGTAGATAGTTTAGACGTGTATACCTGTTGGAGTATTAAGAAGTAGTTTATACTCGTATACTCTTCGGAGTGCCAGAAGGAGTAGTTTATACTCTTATACTTATCAGAGTCTTCATTCGACTTAATTTAGTATTATAGTGCCAGCTTTAACCAAGGTTTGAATGATATTCTTGAGAGTGAAGCAAGCCTTGGTGGGATGAAGGATCCTCCTGTGGTACGCACAGTACTTTGGATCCGAAGTGTTGTTAGTTTCCTCCTGATTTGCGATAGGTGGTAGCTTGATCTTGTTGTTATTAAGGAGGGATTCGAAAATGGCTGGAACATCTTCGTCCTTGAAAGAGTACTCTTTTTGGAGTCTCAAATCCAAAATCTTTTGCTATTTTCGGGGTTGTTACTGTGATGTCTGATTAACGTCAACAACTACTACAGGTGCCTTCCTCTTACCATGGGAGACGAAGCTTAAGTTTGGAGGGTTAGTCGTCGGTTGGCTTCTCTAGGCTTTCTTCCTTCTGAGGAAACATTCGGCCTCCTCTCCGTGCACTTTCAACTCTTTCCAGGTATTGGATGGTGCTACTCCCATAACTTCCAACACGTCCAAAGAGAGGTTGTTATGACAGGTTTGGAGGATGAAGTCCTCTGTGATCGGATCTCGGCAGTTCATCACCTTATTCCGGAAGTGCTTGACGAAGTCATCGACCGTCTCGTCGTATTTCTGTTTCTCATCGAAGAGTGTCCTGATTGACACCTCGGTGTCATTATCAAAAAAGTGGGCGAGGAATAGGTTCTCCAGGTCTTCCCGACTATTAATGCTTCCAGGGTTGAGATGACGGTACCAATCGAAGGTGGGCCCACGTAGGGTGCCAACGAATGACCGGACCATCAATGTCTTATTGCCAGAGATCATTCCCAAGTGAGACTTAAAATATATCAGATGCTGAGTGGGCGAACCCTTCCCGTCGAACGGCGTGAAGTTGATCAGGTTGAACTTCGCCGGGTATGCTATTGAGTCCCACTCTCTTGAGTAAGGACACAAAATACCGGTTTTCGTCACCTCTCGAGTAGACATCAGAGCATTCATTTTTCTCTCAAGATCTTTCATCTTCTCGTCCTTGTCTGTATCATGCTTTGGACGATTTCTGAGAGGAACAACGTGGCCACCCCTGGTATTATCATCTTCGGTGGGACAACCCCTAGCGTTGTTATCCTTAGTGGGGCCACCCCCAGCATTCTGGCCAACGAGAGGGTTATCAGCATTAAGGTGTTCATCTACATCTGAATCGCTAGCTTCTTGACTAACATTGTTATGACGACTGGATTCACCTATCTGATTCGACAAGGCTCGGATCTGTTGGTCATGCTCTTCCCTCGATTCACCTATCTGATTCGACAAGGCTCGGATCTGTTGGTCATGCTCTTCCCTCATCCGCAGCATAGCCATTTCCATTTCAAACTTGAAACAAGGCTCGGATCTGTTGGTCATGCTCTTCCCTCATCCGCAGCATAGCCATTTCCATTTCAAACTTGAACTTATCTTTTTTGCTTAGTCAAGGCATCCTCGATGATTTTGGCCACTTGCTCGGTGTTAATCATAAACACTTCGCGGGATTGTCCCGGATTGGATACCGTTTTGTTGGAAGTGACTGCAGAGTTAGCATCTGATGCTCCATCATCCGAGGATAATCCCCTCTACATTCTCTAATAATTCCTTTGTCTAATAGTTCCTGATCACAACCGGGTTAGACGATGCGATATGAGTGGGTCAGAACTAGAAGGTCGAGTCGATTTTCCCTTATCGGCCATATTAACCGTGACTACGGATTTTTTAGGTCCGATAGCTTCTAGCTGATGTTGGTACATTAGATGGACTATTCCCGAATTGACTCCTATTCTTGGAGAAAAGTCGGGGCTAGAACCACTTGAAACAATTGGAGATTTTCCTTATTGGCCATGTTGATAGTTGTAGGCGTCTAAAAATACCTATAGGTATCCACACACAGCTCGAGACAGAGAGAAGGTGATGAACGCCATTATCTAAGTCCAAGAGGATTATCCGACGCTGACCAACGAATCAACGAACTATTTATGATGTGGCCCGCACGCTCACCGACCACTATCAAGTGGCCTGCGTGCCCATCGGCCACCAAATGGGCAAACCAAGCGGCCCGAGTGCTCACCGGCCACCACCAAGTGGCCCGCACGCCCATCGACCACCAAATCGGCGAACTAAGTGGCCCGCGTTTTCACCAACCACCACAAAGTGGCCCGCACGCTCAACGACCACCAAAATAGCGTACAGATCAATGAAACGATGAAATACGCGTAACGACGGAACAAGTCAAAACCCGAAAAACCAATAAAAGCCGCTGGTGGCCGAGTCACATCAAAACGACTCGGTCGAACCAGTGGTTCGGCCCAAAGCCAGATCACTGAAAGGTGACTCGGTGGTCGAGCCACCGGGTGACAATCGGCCAGATTTGATGATTTTCGGTTTTGATGTTTTTTTAGGATTTGTTTGTTTCTGAGCGTTCCAACTGATCTGATACTATGGTTAATCAGTTCTTAACTGAAGATAAGGAGGAATCACTCGTTCTTATCCAAATATCCACTTCCGAAGCTTATAAATACGAGCTGGGGTGCTCATTTCTAGGGGGCTGGACATCAAGAGGGAGAAACGCTGCCGAATTAGAGAGTGGAGCCACAAATTTACAGTAAGGGTTAGCAGTTCTTGGCAATATCCTGTGCATAAAGAGTGGAGTTTGAGAGATCTGAGACACGTCCCCTATTCCTTCGGATTTAAGTTTGGCCTTAAATCTCGAGAAGAGCCGTGATCTCGCTTAGTCGAGATCATCGCTGCAGCGATTACTTCTTTTGTGAAGTAAGAGCTTTGATCAACTTAATCTGTCAACCGGATATGATCCGTGATGGTCCATAGATATTAACGTCCCTGGCACAGGCAAAGTTCTCACGCAAGCAGTGGGTGATAAACGTCCGTTGCTTTATTTGACAAGAGTCGTATCTTTTGTATTTTCATTGTATACGGAGATCTTATAAAAAGATCAACTTTTTTTATTTGAGTTTATTGTAAACGATTAAAGTTGTAATAGATTCAATCATAATGAAAACGATAATTTTTGACCCAAACAAGCTGGTGACCACACTGGGAAACAATAGCTTCGCTGCCAAAGCTATCGTGCCGCAACCACGGATCCGGATCCCGGTTTACGAAGAGGTAGAGTACGAGTTCGACCAACTAAAGTTCGAGAAGTATCTGTCGGACTCCTCCTCCAGATCCTCTTCCCCTCACAAGCGCAGGAAGATCAAAACCCCCGTTGCTGCGGTAGCTGCCCCTTGCAACGCCTCTTCGGCCTCCAACGAAGCCGGATCTATAGATCTGGACTCCTCCTCAATCAAGGAGATAACCGCTGTAGCCGCGCCAACTTTATCGAAGAGGGCACGCCAAAGGCAGCGCTAACGACTTGCGCGTCGATTTGCTAAGGCTTTGGAGCCTGTTGACGGGATTGGCTATAAGGCGGATCTGAAACGCAGAAGGCACCAAGTGCCCCAGTAGCAAATAAATGACCTCTCCTCCAAACTAACAGCGAATAAGTGGATCCAAGTCAAACGGACCTGCTCAACCCTCGAGGAGCGCATTTAGAAGCGTCGCACCTTGATTGCGCACGCACGAATTCTCGTGCGAGAAGCGCAGAAGCTGAAGCAAAAAGAGGTGATCAAGAAACCACTGAAATCACGCCAACTATGGAAACCAAAGTACGAAACGGCGTCGATAAAAAGTCAAATAGCGCCCGGAACTGTCGAAATATGTGAACCACCAAATGGTGGCTCGGCCGAAACCGAGCCACCAAATGGTGGCTCGGCCAAAGCCGAGCCACCAATTGGTTGTTTGTGCCGGTTCGCGTCTAGTTCGGTTTAGTTCGAATCTGGTTTGGTTCGGTTCACTCCTGGTTCGGTTCGCTTCGCACCCGGTTCACCTCCCGTAGTCCCGTTTAAGCCTCCGGCGGCCCCTGTTTCTGTCCCGATGAATCACACACCTCCAGCAAGGCACAGTGATAGTGTGGACTTGTCCTAATTCCAGACGAGGATGACAGATCACCTGGGTCCTTTACACGAGGATCGAGGTAAAGTTCCGATCAAAGAACGCTTAGGTCAAGTGACTGAACCCCGAGCAACCACTCAAGCTGGGAGTCGCACACGTCCTCGCAACAAGTCAGAGCCTTCCTATAATGAGAAAACCCCTACAATTGATCGCCTCGGACGGCGAATTGAAGACCAAGAGCCCATTGAGATCCCACGCTCCCAAAAGCATGGTTCTAAACACGTGATTCTTGAGAACGCTAATAAAGCAGCAAACCCCCTGAAAGAAACGTATTCATCTGACAATGACAACGTTATACCAAGGGAATCGTGCTAACACACGATAGGTTGCTCCGGTCATCTGATAGACGAGTTGTACTATCGGGCTAGGAGTACGAACAAGTCTCGGAAGAGAAGTACCCGAGAAACATAATCTCACTGCCCGTGCGCTAAACTTATCAGGGCAGTCTTATCAGCGTGTAGCTGCCCCAAGACCACTCTGCAGAGGGTCTCGGTATTCAAGAGGATCTCTAACAGAACGATCAAGTCCAAATCAAAGCATTTCTTTAAGAAACGATCGGCTGTTCGAGATGACGAATTCCCAGAAGTTACCATCAATATGGTCAATAAGGGAAAGTCCCCGATTGTTTCAAGTGGTTCTAGCCCCGATTTTTCTCCAGGAAGAAGAGTTAATTCGGGAATAGCTCGACAGCCCCGATTTTTCTCCAGGAAGAAGAGTTAATTCGGGAATAGCTCGACTGATGTCTCGACTCTAGCTGGAAGCGGTCAGACCTGAACAATCCACAGTCACAATTAATATGGCTTGGAGGGGAAAGTCGACTCGACCTTCTAGTTCTGATCCACTCATATCTCATCGTCTGACCTGGTTTCGATCGGGAACCATTAGACAAAGAGATTATCAGTGAATGTAGAGGGGATTATCCTCGGAAAATGAAGCATCAGATGCCAACTCTGCAGTAGCTTCTGACAAAACGGTATCCAGCCCAGGGGAACCCCGCGAGGTGTTCATGATCAACACTAAACAAATCACCAAAATTCTTGAGGATGCTCTAACTAAGCAGAAAGAGGCATTCAAGATTGAAATAGAAATGGTTATGCAACAGATGAAGGAAGAGCATGACAAACAAAATCCGAGTTTTGTCTAATCAAATTGGCGAATCCAGTTGTCGTAATACTGCTAACCAAGCAGGTAGAGATTCAGATATAGATGAACGCCTCAACGCTGATAACCCTCCCGTTGACCAAAACGCCGGGGGTGGTTTAAATGCCCCCTACAGATAACAACGCTAGGGGTGGTCCCACTAAAGATAATAATGCTCTCGATACGAGCAAGGATGAGAAAATAAAAGCTCTCGAGAGCAAAATCAACGCTCTGATGTCTGCTCGAGAGGTGAAAAGGATCGGCATTCTGTGTCCCTATCCAAGGGAGTGGGATTTAATAGCATACATGGCGAAGTTCAACCTGATCAACTTCACGCCGTTCGATGGGAAGGGTTCGCCCACTCAGCATTTAACCTATTTTAAGTCCCACTTAGGCATGATCTCCGGCAATGAAGCCTTGATGGTGCGGTCATTCGTTGGCACCCTTCGCGGGCCCGCCTTCGATTAGTACCACCGTCTTAACTCCGGAAGTATTAATAACTGGGAAGACCTGGAGAGCCTATTCCTCGCTCATTTCTTTGATGATGATGCTGAGGTGTCGATCAGGACACTCTTTAAAGAGAAACAGGAAGACGAAGAAACAGTCGACGACTTCATCAAACGTTTCCGGAATAAAGCGATGAACTGCAGAGATCCGATCACGGAGGATTTCATCCTCCAAACATGTCATAACAACCAATCTATTGAGATATTGGAAGTTATGGGAGTCGCACCATCCAACACATGGAAAGAGTTGAAGACGCGCGGAGAGCGGGCCGAACGCTTCCTCCGAAGGAAGAAGGTCGAAAGGAGCCAACCGACGGCTAATCCTCCGAACTCAAACTTTGCCTCCCGTGGTAAGGGCAAGGCACCTGCAGTTGATGCTAATCAAACGTCACAACGGCAATCCCGAAGACAGCAAAAGGCTTTGGACCCGAAACTTCAAAAAGAGTACTCCTTCAAGAATGAAGATGTTCTAGCTATCTTCGAATCCCTCCTTGAAAACAACAAGATCAAGCTACCACCTATCGCAAATCAGGAGGAAGCTGACAATACTGCAAATCCAAAGAACTGTGCGTACCACAGAAGGGTCCTTCATCCTACCAAGGATTGCTTTGCTCTAAAGAATAGCATCCAAACCTTGTTTGAAGCCGACGTCATAAAGCGGATAAGCCAAATGAGAATGACAACACTCCGAAGAGTATACGAGTATAAACTGCTTCTCAATACTCCAATAGGCACATGAGTCTAAACTGTTTCCCACTTTTTACGGGAAGTTCCTGGAAAATGTTACGTAATATTCTTAAGGATAACCTGGTCATATAACTGAGTACAATGTCAGACCTAGTTCTGCAAAGGAAGCTGGGGTGAATGATTCATGTAACGGCAAGTTCCCGAAAGGATGCTACATGTAATTTTCTTAGGGATAACCCGATCATTACGAACAAAGTGATAAACACTAAACCCACACAGTGATTTTCGAACACTCTTTTGTGGAGATGAGATTCGATCACTTCGTTGGATCAATCTTCCCTTACAAAACTCCTATTGGTGTTTGACGACTCACAGTCTTCCACCATAAAATCCCTCATTGATCAAATTAATTGACAGTGGGTCAACTAAAATTCTTTCCGGTTTAATCGATTCAAACTTCTGCTATGTTCGTGCACTCAACACTCTCATTGTTAGAGTCAAGACATAGTACTCGCAATTTTAATCTCCCGATCATTGATTATTGTCAAACCCCTCCGTGTTTAGTATTTGCCACTTAACACTGGAAATCCCCTTAGAGTGATTTGTACGAATCAACACTCCTACTGTAATTTATACTCCCGCTCTCACTATTCACTTGGTCAAACCTTTCTACAGTTAGGACCACAGTCAAAATCCCCTCTCGATTCCTTTAATGAACGAGAGGCCCACAAATCGAGTGATCAAACCTATAAAAGTTAGGGTCATCTCACACTCCCACTCTCACTTGGTCAAACCTTCCGACAGTTAGGACCACAGTCAAAATTCCCTCTCGATTCCTTCAATAAACGAGAGGTCGACTTTTAAATTGAGTGATCAAACCTTCCTACAGTTAGGATCATCTTAAACTCCCGCTTTGTCAAACCTTCCCACAGTAAGGACCAAAACCATAATTCACTCTTGATAAACGAGAAATCCATCTTTAATTCGATAATCAAACCTTCTGACAGTTAGGGTTATCCGAATCTTTTTAATTCTCGGAGTGGAGATCTCATTTTTAGTTTCACCTTCCTAGATTCTTGAAGTGGAGATCCCACTTTGAGTTTTCTTTTGCAACTGGAGATAGAATATAAAATTCTTCCTCTTCAGCTTTGGAAGATAGAATAAAAAAAATTTCTCTCCCGCATCGGGTTCGTCTTTTCCCCAGAAGAAGACATCACTTTTTCAAACTCCTAAAATTGTTGCCTCACACGCACGGGGAATTTTATCCTGAATCCTAAGTAGGGATAAGCCAACGCCTAACAAGCATTACTGGTCAGTCTTTTATCGTAAAAAGGACAAAAGCCCATATATTCGATATTATGGTAGGTTGTTATTAATAACACCAAAATCCGTGCCTCACACGCACGAGAAATTTTATTCCGAATCCTAAGTAGGGATAAGTCAACGCCTAACACACGTTGCCGGTCAGTCTTTTACCGTAAAAAGGATAAAAACCTACATATTCGATATTGTGGCAGGTTGTTATTAATAACACCAAAATCCGTGCCTCACACGCACGGGGAATTTTATCCCGAATCCTAAGAAGGGATAAGTCAATGTCTAACACGCGTTTCCGATTTAGTCTTTCACCGTTTGAGGAAGACATCAGAATTCGAGTCTGGGGACTTTTATCCCGAAGCCTAAGTAGGGATAAGTCAGCACCTAACACACGTTACCGGGTAGTCTATTCCCGTGAGAAACAAGAAGTCTACGTATTCAATATCGTAGCACTAAAAGAGTTAACTCTTTTAGCATAACGTTACATGCGGAATGGACTTAAACAATCTGCATGCAAGCCCGATTCAAACGGTAATCGGTAAAGGCACGTTAAATCCGTTGAAGGCAGAGGATTTGCCAAAAATCCTAAGTCAGCATCTAACACGCGTTGCCGGGTAGTCTATTCCTGTGAGAAAGACGAAGTCTACGTATTCAATATCGTAGCACTAAAAGAGTTAACTCTTTTAGCATAACGTTACGTGCAGAACGGGTCTAAACAATCTGCATGCTAGCCCGACTCAAACGGTAGTCGGTAAAGGCTAATCAAACCCGTTGATGGCTGAAAATTTGCCAAAAATTCTATAAATGTGAGTCATTCACGTATCAGCTTCATTAGTTGGTCTCGTGACTTGAGCATCCAACGACTTCGAGATAAGATCCATATCTGCGGACGAAACAACTTTAATAGTTGGTCCTGCAGCCTAAAATTTGGGATCGCCATGCTCCAATGCCTTAAGAGCTTAAACTGTGTAGACTCCAGCAAACGTATGAGTATAAACAATGTTAACGCTGGTCAACGCGTTGCAACGAAGATAATCAGTTCAAAGTCAACTCAATGACACGAGCCAAAACTAACTCACCAATTTCGATTCAAGATTTCGACAACGGTCAGACGATAAACGCAGCGCCGCAAGAGGTTCATCTATTCGACAAAACACTGAATAGAGTGAAGGCTGAAGAAGTTAATAATTAAAGTAGTTCACAGGTCCTTTGACACCGACTGAAGGTGGGGGCCTATCATATCCAAAGCATCACAGACTCCTTTTTAAAAGAATGAGTCTGAAATACTTTGGAGGATGTATCTGTAGGCATCTAAAAAAGCCTATAGGTATCCACACACAGCTCGAGACAGAGAGAAGATGATGAACGCCATTATCTAAGTCCAAGAGGATTGTCCGACGCCGACCAGCGAATCAACGAACTATTGATGATGTGGCCCGCACGCTCACCGACCACTACCAAGTGGCCCGTGTGCCCACCGGTAACCAAATGGGCAAACCAAGCGGCATGTGTGCTCACCGGCCACCACCAAGTGGTCCGCACACCCATCGGCCACCAAATCTGCAAACTAAGTGGCCCGCGTGCTCACCGGCCACCACCAAGTAACCCGTATGCTCAACGACCACCAAAATAGCATATAAATCAATGAAACGATGAAATACGCGTAACGGCGGAACAAGTCAAAACCCGAAAGACTAATAAAAGCCGCTGGTGATCGAGTCACATCAAAATGACTTGGCCGAACCAGTGGTTCGGCCCAAAGCCAGATCACCAGAAGGTGACTCGGCGGCCGAGCCACCGGGTGGCAGTTCGGCCAAAATCA
>NC_033797.1:92239038-92257782 GCF_001876935.1 Asparagus officinalis | reverse complement strand
GAGCCACCAGGTAACAATCGGTCAGATTTGATGATTTTTTTTTTGATATTTTTTTAGGGATTTGTTTGTTCCTGAGCATTCCAACTGATCTGATACTATAGTTAATCAGTTCTTAACTGAAGATAAGGAGGAATCACTCGTTCTTATCCAAATACATGCTTCTGAAGCTTATAAATACGAGCTAGGGTGCTCATTTCTGAGGGGCTGGACATCAAGAGGGCGAAACGCTGTCGAATTGGAGAGTGGAGCCACGAATTTACAGTAAGGGTTAGCAGATCTTGGCGATCTCCTGTGCATAAAGAGTGGAGTTTGAGAGATCTGAGACCCGTCCCCTATTCCTCCAGATTTAAGTTTGGCCTTAAATCTCGAGAAGAGCCGTGATCTCACTTAGTCGAGATAATCGCTGCAGTGATTACTTCCTTCGTGAAGTAAGAGCTTTGATCAACTTAATCTGTCAACCGGATCTGATCCGCGACGGGCCACAGATATTAACGTCCCCGGCACAGGCAAAGTTCCCACGCAAGCAGTGGGTGATAAACGTCTGTTGCGCTATTTGACAAGAGTCGTATCTTTTGTATTTTTATTGTATAAGGAGATCTTATAAAAGATCAACTTTTTTATTTGAGTTTATTGTAAATGATTAAAGTTGTAATAGATTCAATCACAATGAAAATGACGATTTTTGACCCAAACAAGCTAGTGACCACAGTGGGAGCCAATAGCTTCACTGCCGAAGCTATCGTCCCGTAACCACGGATCCGGAGAAGACTCGCTTTCGCTACGGCTCCGGTGGGTTCCCTTAACCAAGCCACTGCGGATCCCTGTTTACGAAGAGGTCGAGTACGAGTTCGACCAACTAAAGTTCTAGAAGTATCTGTCGGACTCCTCCTCCAGATCCTCTGCCCCTCACAAGCGCAGGAAGATCAAAACCCCCATTGCTGCGGTAGCTGCCCCTTGCAACGCCCCTCTGGCCTCCAACGAAGCCGGATCTACAGATCAAGACTCCTCCTCAATCAAGGAGATAACCGCTGTAGCCGTGCTAACTTTATCGAAGAGGGCACGCTAAAGGCAGCGCCAACGACTTGCGCGTCGATTTGATAAGGCTTTGGAGCCTGTTGACGGGATTGGCTATGAGGCGGATCTGAAACGCAAAAGGCACCAAGTGCCCCAGTAGCAAATAAATAACCTCTCCTCCAAACCAACAGCGAATGAGTGGATCCAAGTCAAACGGACCCGCTCAACCCTCGAGGAGCACATTCAGAAGCGTCGCACCTTGATTGCGCACGCACGAATTCTTGTGCAAGAAGCGCAGAAGCTGAAGCAAAAAGAGGTGATCAAGAAACCACCGAAATCATGCCAAGTCTGGAAACCAAAGTCTGAAACAGCGTCGATAAAAAGTCAAACAGTGCCCGGAACTATCGAAATATGTGAACCACCAAATGGTGGCTCGGCCAAAACCGAGCCACCCAAGCCGAGCCACCAATTGGTGGTTTGTGCCGGTTCGTGTCTAGTTCGGTTCGGATCGCATCTGGTTTGGTTCGGTTCGGTTCGCACCTGGTTCGATTCACTTCGCACCCGGTTCACCTCCCGCAGTCCCGTTTAAGCCTCCGGCGGCCCCTGTTTTAGTCCCGATGAATCACACACCTCCACAAGGCGCCGTGACTGTATGGACTTGTCCTAATTCAAGACGTAGATGACGGATCGCCTGGGTCCTTTACACAAGGATCGAGGCAAAGTTCCTATCAAAGAACGCTTTGGTCTAGTGAGTGAACCCCGAGCAACCACTCAAGCTGGGAGTCACATACATCCTCGCAACAAGTCAGAGCCTTCCTATAATGGGAAAAACCCTACAATTGATCGCTTCGGACGGCGAATTGAAGACCAAGAGCCCGTTGAGATCCCACGCTCCCAAAAGCATGGTTCCAAACACGAGATTCTTGAGAACGCTAATAAAGCGGCAAACCCCCTGAAAGAAACCTATTCATCTGATAATGACAACGTTATACCAAGGGAATCGTGCTACCACACGATAGGTTGCTCCGGTCATCTGACAGACGAGTTGTACTATCGGGCTGGGAGTACGAACAAGTCTCGGAAGAGAAGTACCCGAGAAACAGAATCTCACTGCCCGTGCGCTAAACTTATCAGGGCAGTCTTATCAGCGTGTAGCTGCGCCAAGACCGCTCCGTAAAGGATCTCGGTATTCAAGAGGATCTCCAACGGAACGATCATGTCCAAATCAAAGCATTTCTTTAAGAAACGATCGGCTGTTCGAGATGACGAATTCCCAGAAGTTACCATCAATATGGTCAATATGGGAAAGTCCCCGATTGTTTCAAGTGGTTATTGCCCCGTTTTTTCTCCAGGAAGAAGAGTTAATTCGGGAATAGCTCGACTGATGTCTCGACTCTAGCTGGAAGCGGTCAGTCCTGAACAATCCGTAGTCATAATTAATATGGCTGGGAGGGGAAAGTCGACACGACCTTCTAGTTCTGATCCACTCATATCTCATCGTCTAACCCGGTTGCGATCGGGAACCATTAGACAAAGAGATTATCAGCGAATGCAGAGGGGATTATCCTCAGATGATGAAGCATCAGATGCCAACTCTGCAGTCGCTTCTGACAAAACAGTATCCAGCCCAGGGGAACCCCGCGAGGTGTTCATGATCAACACTGAACAAATCGCCAAAATTCTTGAGGATGCTCTAACCAAGCAGAAAGAGGCATTCAAGATTGAAATGGAAATGGTTATGCAGTGGATGAAGGAAGAGCATGACTAACAAAATCCGAGTTTTGTCTAATCAAATTGGCGAATCTAGTCGTCGCAATACTACTAACCAAGCAGGTAGCGATTCAGATATGGATGAACGCATCAACGATAATAACCCTCCCGTTGACCAAAACACCGAGGGTGGTTTAAATGCCCCCTACAGATAACAACACTAGGGGTGGTCCCGCCAAAGATAATAATGCTGGGGGTGGCCCCGTTATTCCTCTTGAGAATCGTCCAAGCCCCGATACGAACGAGGATGAGAAAATAAAAGATCTCGAGAGCAAAATCAACGCTCTGATGTCTGCTCGAGAGGTGAAAAGGACCAGCATTCTGTGTCCCTATCCAAGGGACTGGGATTCAATAGCATACCCGGCGAAGTTCAACCTGATCAACTTCACGCCGTTCGATGGGAAGGGTTCGCCCACTTAATATTTGATCTATTTTAAGTCCCACTTAGGCATGATCTCCGGCAATGAAGTCTTGATGGTCCGATCATTCGTTGGCACCCTTCGCGGGCCCGACTTCGATTGGTACCGCCGTCTTAAGTCCAGAAGTATTAATAACTGGGAAGACCTGGAGAGCCTATTCCTCGCTCATTTCTTTGATGATGACACTGAGGTGTCGATCAGGTCACTCTTTAAAGAGAAACAGGAAGACGAAGAAACGGTCGACGACTTCATCAAACGTTTTCGGAATAAAGCGATGAACTGCCTAGATCCGATCACGGAGGATTTCATCCTCCAAACATGTCATAACAACCAATCTATTGAGATATTAGAAGTTATGGGAGTCGCACCATCCAACACATGGAAAGAGTTGAAGACGCGAGAAGAGCGGGCCGAACGCTTCCTCCGAAGGAAGAAGGCCGAAAGTAGCCAACCGACGGCTAATCCTTCAAACTCGAACTTCGCCTCCCGTGGTAAGGGCAAGGCACCTACAGCTGCTGTTGATACTAATCAAACATCACAACGGCAATTCTGAAGACAGCAAAAGGCTTCGGACCCGAAACTTCAAAAAGAGTACTCCTTCAAGAACGAAGATGTTCCAGCTATCTTCGAATCTCTCCTTGAAAACAACAAGATCAAGCTACCACCTATCGCAAATCAGGAGGAAGCTGACAATATTGCGGATCCGAAGTACTGTGTGCACCACAGAAGGGTACTTCATCCCACCAAGGATTGCTTTGCTCTAAAGAATAGCATCCAAACCTTGTTTGAAGCCGACGTCGTAACGCGGATAAGCCAAATAAGAATGGCAACACTCCGAAGAGTATACGAGTATAAACTGCTTCTCAATACTCCAATAGGCACATGAGTCTAAACTGTCAACACTCCGAAGAGTATACGAGTATAAACTGCTTCTCAATACTCCAATAGGCACATGAGTCTAAACTGTTTCCCACTTTTTACGGGAAGTTCCTGGAGCTGCTTCTCAATACTCCAATAGGCACATGAGTCTAAACTGTTTCCCACTTTTTACGGGAAGTTCCTGGAGAATGTTACGTAATATTCTTAAGGATAACCCGGTCATGTAACTGAGTACAATGTCAGACCTAGTTCCGTAAAAGAAGCTGGGGGTGAATGATTCATGTAACGGGAAGTTCCCGAAAGAATGCTACACGTAATTTTCTTAGGAATAACCCAATCATTATGAACAAAGTGATAAACACTAAATCTACACAGTGATTTTCGAACACTCTTTTGTGGAGATGAGATTCGATCACTTCGTTGGATCAATCTTCCCTCACAAAACTCCTATTGGTGTTTGACGACTCATAGTCTTCCACCATAAAATCCCTCATTGATCAAATTAATTAACAGTAGGTCCACTAAATTTCTTTCCAGTTTAATCCATTCAAACTTTCACTATGTTCGTGCACTCAACACTCCCATTGTTAGAGTCCAGACATAGTACTAGCAATTTTAATCTCCCGATCATTAATAATTGTCAAACCCCTCCGTATTAAGTATTTGCCACTTAACACTAGAAATCCCCTTTGAGTGATTTGTACGAATCAACACTCCCACTGTAATTTGTACTCCCGTTCTCACTGTTCACTTGGTCAAACCTTTCTACAGTTAGGACCACAGTCAAAATCCCCTCTCGATTCCTTCAATGAACGAGAGGTCCACAAATCGAGTAATCAAACCTATAAAAGTTAGGGTCATCTCACACTCCCACTCTCACTTGGTCAAACCTTCCTACAGTTAAGACCACAGTCAAAATTCCCTCTCGATTCCTTCAATAAACGAGAGGTCCACTTTTAAATTCAGTGATCAAACCTTCCTACAATTAGGATCATCTTAAACTCCTGCTTGGTCAAACCTTCCCACAGTAAGGACCAAAACCACAATTCACTCTTGATAAATGAGAAATCCATCTTTAATTCGATAATCAAACCTTCCGACAGTTAGGGTTATCCGAATCTTTTTGATTCTCGGAGTGAAGATCCCATTCTTAGTTTCACCTTCCCGGATTCTTGAAGTGTAGATCCCACTTTGAGTTTCCTTTTGCAACTGGAGATAGAATACAAAATTCTTCCTCTTTAGCTTTGGGAGATAGAATAAAAAATTCTTCCTCTCCTGCATAGGGTTCGTCTTTGCCCCAGAAGAAGACACCACTTTTTCAAACTCCCAAAATTCGTGCCTAACATGGACGGGGAATTTTATCCCGAATCCTAAGAAGGGATAAACCAACGTCTAACACGCATTGTCGGTCAGTCTTTTACCATAAAAAGGACAAAAGCCCATATATTCGATATTGTGGTAGGTTGTTATTAATAACACCAAAATCCGTTCCTCACACGCACGAGAAATTTTATCCCGAATCCTAAGTAGGGATAATTCAACGCCTAACACACGTTGTCGGTCAGTCTTTTACCGTAAAAAGGATAAAACCTACATATTCGATATTGTGACATGTTGTTATTAATAACACCAAAATCCGTGCCTCACACGCACGGGGAATTTTATCCCGAATCCTAAGAAGGGATAAGTCAACGTCTAACACGCGTTTCCCATTTAGTCTTTCACCGTTTGAAGAAGATACCAGAATTCGAGTCTGGGGACTTTTATCCCGAAGCCTAAGTAGGGATAAGTCAGCGCCTAACACGTGTTGTCGGGTAGTCTATTCCCATGAGAAAGACGAAGTCTACGTATTCAATATCGTAGCACTAAAAGAGTTAACTCTTTTAGCATAACATTACATGCGGAACGGACTTAAACAATCTGCATGCAAGCCCGATTAAAATGGTAATCGGTAAAGGCACGACAAATCCGTTGAAGGCTGAGGATTTGCCAAAAATCCTAAGTCAGCATCTAACGCGCGTTGTCGGGTAGTCTATTCCTGTGAGAAAGACGAAGTCTACGTATTCAATATCGTAGCACTAAAAGAGTTAACTCTTTTAGCATAACATTACATGCGGAACGGACTTAAACAATCTGCATGCAAGCCCGATTAAAATGGTAATCGGTAAAGGCACGACAAATCCGTTGAAGGCTGAGGATTTGCCAAAAATCCTAAGTCAGCATCTAACGCGCGTTGTCGGGTAGTCTATTCCTGTGAGAAAGACGAAGTCTACGTATTCAATATCGTAGCACTAAAAGAGTTAACTCTTTTAGCACAACGTTACGTGCAGAACGGGTCTAAACAATCTGCATACTAGCCCAACTCAAATGGTAGTCGGTAAAGGCTAATCAAACCCGTTGATGGCTGAGAATTTGCCAAAAATTCTATAAATGTGAGTCATTGACGTATCAGCTTCATTAGTTGGTCTCGTGACTTGAGCATCCAACGACTTCGGGATAAGATCCATATCTGCGGACGAAACAACTTTAATAGTTGGTCCTGCAGCCTAAAATTTGGGATCGCCATGCTCCAATGCCTTAAGAGCTTAAACTGTGTAGACTCAACGCCGATCAACGCGTAACCCTATGTTAACGCTGGTCAACGCGTTGCAACGAAGATAATCAGTTCAAAGTCAACTCAATGACACGAGCCAAAACTAACTCACCAATTTCGATTCAAGATTTCGACAATGGTCAGACGATAAACGCAGCGCCGCAAGAGGTTCATCTATTCGACAAAACACTGAATAGAGTGAAGGCTGAAGAAGTTAATAATTAAAGTAGTTCACAGGTCCTTTGACACCGACTGAAGGTGGGGGCATATCATATCCAAAGAATCACAGACTCCTCTATAAAAGAATGAGTCTGAAATACTTTAGAGGGGGTATCTGTAGGTGTCTAAAAATGCTTACAAGTTTCCACACACAGCTCGAGACAGAGAGAAGATGATGAACGCCATTATCTAAGTCCAAGATGATTGTCCAACGCCGACCAGCGAATCAACGAACTATTGATGATATGGCTCGCACGCTCACCGACCACTACCAAGTGGCCCGCGTGCCCATCGGCAACCAAATGGGCAAACCAAGCGGCCTGTGTGCTCACCGGCCACCACCAAGTGGCCCGCACACCCATCGGCCACCAAATCGGCGAACTAAGTGGCCCGCGTGCTCACTGGCCACCACCAAGTGGCCTGCATGCTCAACGACCACCAAAATAGCATACAGATCAATGAAATGATGAAATACGCGTAAGGGCGGAACAAGTCAAAACCCGGAAAACCAATAAAACCGCTGGCGGCCGAGTCACATCAAAACGACTTGGCCGAACCAGTGGTTCGGCCCATAGCCAGGTCACCAAAGGTATCGGCGGTCGACACAATGGCGCTCGCCAGGCCGATCCCATTTGGTGGCCCACACTACATACAGCAGGCGAGCCATCAGGTGACAATCGGCCATATTTGATGATTTTTGGTTTTGATATTTTTTGGGGGGATTTTTTTATTTCTGAGCGTTCTAACTGATCTGATACTATAGTTAATCAGTTCTTAACTGAAGATAAGGAGGAATCACTCGTTCTTATCTAAATACACGCTTCCGAAGGTTATAAATACGAGCTGGGTGCTCATTTCTGAGGGGCTGGACATCAAGAGGGCGAAACGCTGTCGAATTGGAGAGTGGAGGCACGAATTTATAGCAAGGGTTAGCAGATCTTGGCGATCTCCTGTGCATAAAGAGTGGAGTTTGAGAGATCTGAGACCCATCCCCTATTCCTCCGGATTTAAGCTTGACCTTAAATCTCGAGAAGAGCCGTGATCTCGCTTAGTCGAGATCATCGCTGCAGTGATTACTTCCTTCGTGAAGTAAGAGCTTTGATCAACTTAATCTGTCAACCAGATCTGATCCACGATGGTCCACAGATATTAACATCCCCGGCACAGGCAAAGTTCCCACGCTAGTAGTAGGTGATAAACGTCCGTTATGCTATTTGACAAGAGTCGTATCTTTTATATTTTTATTATGTAAGGAGATCTTATAAAAAGATCAACTTTTTTTATTTGAGTTTATTGTAAACGATTAAAGTTGTAATAGATTCAATCACAATAAAAACGATGATTTTTGACCCAAACAATGGTGACTTCTGGGAATTCGTCATCTCGAACGACCGATCTTCTTTTGTGAGAACACCTTGATTTGGGTTTCAACGCTTCAGAGGAAAACCTTTGGAATACCGAGACCCTCTGTGGAGCGGTCTTGGGGTAGCTACACGCTGATAATACTATCCTGATAATTTTGGCACACGGACTATAAGAGGCCGCTTCTTGGTTACTCCTTTTCTGAGGCTTGTTCGTACCCCTAGCCTGATAGTATAACTCATCGGCATGATGACCAGAGTAATCTACCGCGTGTCGGCATAACTTCTCAGGTATAACATCGTCGTCTGACAAACATGTTTCCTACTGAGAACTTTCCACTTTGATGACGTTCTCAAGAGTCACATGTTTGGAGCCACGCTTTCATGAGCGCGGAACCTCAACGGGCTCTTGGGCACTAACTTACAGTCTGAGGTGGTTGACTACGAGAGTTTCCTCTTTATGAGAAGCCTCAGACTTGTTATAAGGACAAGTGCAACCCCTAGCTTGATGAGTTGCTCAGGATTTAGTCATCGGACCCAAGCGCTCTTTGATCGAAACATTACCTCGATCCTTGTGCAAAGGACCCAGACGATCCGCCATTGGCTTCTTACTTTTGAACAAGTCTACACTACCACGAGGCTTCACTAGAAGTATTGGATCAATCAGAACAGAGGAGGGACTCGACGAAATCAAAAAAATGGGTACAGAGTGTCTCCTGTCTCGGCCCTAGCACGGGTCAAATGCTGGTGATCGGTGGCTGGGAGGGTCAGACTTGAGTGACCCGTAGCTTGGAGGGTCAGACCTGAGTGACCCACGGCTGGGAAGGTCAGACTTGAGTGACCCATGGCTTGGGTCAAACATGAGTGACCCACGGCTAGGAGGGTCAGACCTGAGTGACCCGCAGCTTGGAGGGTTAGACCTGAGTGACCCACGGCTGGGAGGGTCAGACTTGAGTGACCCCTATTTTTTAATCTTTTCAGCCGTTGTTTCATACTTTGGCCACCAAGCTTGGTGCAGCCTTGGTTGTTTCTGAGCTATGTCTTTCTTCTACATCTTTTGTGCCTTTTGCACAAGAATTCGCACGTGCGCAAGCAGTATGCGATGCTTCTGGATGCGTTCTTCAAGAGTTGAACGAGTCCTTCTAACTTGGATCCATTTATTCGTTGAGGACTTGGAGGGTTTCTCATTCGTCCGTTGTTGGGGCGCTCGACGTTCCTTGAATTTCAGATTCACTTTATAACGGATCCCGTCTATAGGCTCCAAAGCCTTGGAGAATTGGTGCGTGAGGCGTTGGCGTTTCCTGTGGCGAGCTCTCTTCGATAAAGTGGGCGCGCCTCCAGCGACTATCTCCTTGATTGAGGAGGAGTCTAGATCTGCAGATCCGGCCTCGTTGGAGGCCGGAGGGGCATTACAATGTGCAGCTACCACATCAATAGGGGTGTTGATCTTTTTGTGCTTGCGAGTGGAGGAGGATCTGGAGGAGGAGGATGACAGATATTCCTCAAACTTCTGTTGGTCGAACTCGTACTCAACATCTTCAACAGCTGAGATCCAGATCCAAGGTCGCAACACGACAGTCTCTGTAGCGAGATTGTTAGCTCCTACGGTGGTCACTAGCGTGTTTGGGTCAAAAGTTGTTGTTTTCATTATCGTCAAATCTATTATAACTTTGGTCGTTACAATAAAATCAAATAAACAAGAAAAGTAGATCTTTTTATAAGATCAACTTATATAATGAAAATGTAAAATAGTATAACTCTTGTCAAACAGCGCAACGGACGTTTATCACCCGCTGCTTACGTGAGAACTTCACCTGTGCCGGAGACGTTAATATCCATAGACCGCCGCGGATCAGATCCGGTTGACAGAATAAGTTAATCAAAACTCTTACTTCACGAAGGAAGTAATCGCTGTAGTGATAATCCTGACCAAGCGAGATTATGACTCTTCTCGAGATTAAGACTAAGCTTAAATCCGAAGGAATACAGGACGGGTCTCAGATCACTCAAACTCCACTCCTTATGCATAGGAATTTGCTAAGATCTGCTAACCCTCGTTGTAAATTCGTGGCTCTACTGTCCAATTCAGTAGCGTTTCGTCCTCTTTATCTCCACCTCGTGAAATGAGCCCCTAGACCTGTATTTATAGGCTTCAGATACGGGTATTTAGATAAGAATAAGAGATTTGGTCTTATCTTCAGTCAATAACGGCCTAACCATGTTTGTGGATGATATCAAGTCAGTTGGGAACCCCTGGAACTGATAAATCCTGAGAAAATAGTCCAAAACCATCGAAAATGTGTTTGGGGGTCAGAACTGCGTGATACGCCCTGCTAACCCACGAGGGGTGCGGGTCGACGCGGTCTGACCCGCACGGGCACGGGCGCGGGTCGGCGCGGGCTGACCCGCGCTGGCACAGGGGTTTAGCCTTTTGCTAAACTCTTTGATGTTTTTTCGATTTTCCTGGACTTGTATTTTCTATCGTTTTGAGTATTTAGTTGTCTTATTGACTTGTACGTTTTGCTAGTGATGAGCGCGAGCTGATTGACAAGCACGTTCGATCACTTGGAGTTGACTGTCGCGTGCGTGTTGATTGACGTGTACATGTTGACTGACGTGCACGAGCTGACTGATATGCGCGTGCTGACTGACATACATAACGATCACATGGAGCTGACTGACACATGCACTCTCTTGGAGCTGACCGACAAGCACGGGTCACTCGAAAAATCCTTCTTGACTCGGAAGATGACGTTCATCGTCTTCTCTTCGTCTTATGCTGCGTGCGAACATCTACTGGCACTTTTAGACACCTACACTAAATAGGTTCATAACCCTAGGGCTTTGAGCTTAAACGATAGGGGTCATGTCCCTAGGTTTTTCGACACCAAGAATGCTTGGGTGTCAAAAAAAATTTAATCTTAAACCAAGATCTTTCGTTTTTTTATTTTTCATTTCTTGGTTTTAAAAAACGTGTTTTAAATTTTTTGTAAACGAAAACAATTTTTTTTAGTCAATTCTTTTGTTTTCATTTTATTAACTTTGATTTTGATGAGCGGTTTATGTTTAAGCAACCCCCAGATTTATTGGGTGTTTATTTCCAAATCATGTTTACCGGGTGCTAAAATGTTTATATGGGTTGATGTGGTTGCCTCTCTTGATTTCTGAATTGATATTTATTGGATTTCAACTTGATTTATGATTTCATTTGAGTGATTTGTTTTTCATTTGAAAACATTTTGCATGATTCTCATGTTCTTCTTTTTTAGATTTTATAAATCATTTTATACATTGTTTTTATGTTTGTGTATTGAGACACACTTTTTCATATTGACATATCTATATGTGTCCTCATTGTATTTTTGTATGTGATTTTGCTTAAGCATGTTTTCATCTCGCTTGCTCACATGTTTGTCTAAGTACTTCATTTCATACGTTCATTAAGGCATTTTGATAAGGAGAACTATTCCCTATTATTTATTTTTATATTCACCGTGCTTTTAGGTAAATGGAGCCTTCGCTCTCTTCATTCTTTTGTTTTCCCTGTTTTTGATGTTTTTAAAGGGGGAGAAACAAGTGGATTGTGAGTATATTTATGAGTACTGTGCTATATTATATATTTTATGTACTCTTTGTGTAGATTGTTTGTCATCATCAAAAAGAGAGAGATTGTTAGCCTTTTTGTTTTGATGATGATTTACAAACAATCTCTAATATTATTTGTCTAGTGTTTGTATTTCCTTATTAGGTATTCTAGCCAAACAATAAGTTAGAGGTTGGATGGAATCGAGCATTCGCGATACATATCCATTAGAGGATGGCAGAAATAGTAGAGTGAAGCCAATGCATCAAGTTATATTCAAGATTAAGCTTCATCCACAACCAAGTCAAGCATATTTAAGATCAAGATAGCTTGGCTAATTTAGTTTTAGGTTTATGCTTTTTGTGTTAAATACTCTAAGCTTAATATTACACACACACACACACACACACACACACACACACACACACACACACAATTCATTGGTTTATCCATTTTCTTATTTTATCCACAAACAAAGTTTTTACAAGCAACACACACACACACAATTCATTGGTTTATCCATTTTCTTATTTTATCCACAAACAAAGTTTTTACAAGCAAAATAAATATTTGTATACATACATGTTTGCCATTTTCTTATTTTATCCACAAACAAAGTTTTTACAAGCAAAATAAATATTTGTATACATACATGTTTGTTTTTATATGGATAAACGAGTGTGGTTTAGTGATATAGATATGAAACAAATATACATTCATATACATATTTATATGTTTTATATTTATCATTTTGTCAAATACATATATTGTGTAAAACTTTATTTTTACATAATATTGAGTTTTTAGTTTGTAGACTTCATAACAATATTTTATATTACTTCATTAAGTCTATAAACTCATTCAAAAGTTTTCAAAATATTGTTTAAGTCAAAATATTTATATGTTTCATATTTATTATTTTGTCAAATGCATATATTGTACAAAACTTTATTTTTGCATAATATTGAGTTTTTAGTTTGTAGACTTTATAGCAATATTTTATATTATTTCATTAAGTCTATAAACTCATTCAAAAGTTTTCAAAATATTGTTTAAGTCAAATATCAAAAACAAGTGTTTCATGTTTTTATGTTTTGACCATGATTTGCAAAACGATGATATTTTATAAATGGGAAGTGTAAAATCAAAAAAAAAATTGTAACATTTTTATTGTCATGTTTATAAAGATTTTCTAAAGTTTTATATTTTTTAAATTTATTTACTATTTTTAAAATAGGTTTAAAAATTAGATTTACTGTTTTAAACAGGCTGATATTGTGTTATCAGTCGACTGATGAAATTGCCTGAAATTGTCTAAAGTTTTTATTTTTTTATTCAGTCGACTGATCAGTCGACTGATGAGGTCTTCAGTCGACTGATGTGCTGTGAGCTATCTGTAACAGTCAGCTCATCAGTCGACTGATCAAACCCATCAGTCGACTGATGCCGTAACGACTAGTTTTTTTTAGCTTTTATCTATTTTGGGTGTTTTGTCTTTTTGCCTTGTTTTCTCTTTCCTTTGGGGTTCCTATAAATACCCCCACATATACTCAGTTCATTTTTTTAAGAGAAAATATTTTAAACAAGTTTAAGAGTGTTTTAAAAAGAAGTTTAAGGGTGTTTAAGTTTTTGTTTAAGTGTGTTTAAAAGTTTAGTTTGTGAAGAAATTTTCACAAGAGCTAGAAGAGGTCATCCTTTGGTGTTTTAGTTTCAACTCATCTCTCTCTCTTGTTATTCATTGGAGAATTTTTCTAAACTCAAACTCTAGCTTTACTATATACTTGTTTGATTATTATTGTTCTTAAGCTATGTTTCATATTTGAGTTTAGTATTGATTTCACTCATTGTTTACACACACCCTATTGAGCTTTTAGTATTTTCATACATAGTATTATTAGGGTTATGAGAGTTTGTAACATTGAGTTGAGCTAAATTGAGTTCTCACCTTGTTTAGAGAATTATCATTTGATTTGTGAGCTTTCATTGTGAGGATACACTTTGTAATACACTTGTACACCGAGAAGAGTGTGTGGTGAGAGACGGGATCATCCAAAGAGGAGTGGCATCGGTAGTAAAGCCTAGGGAGAGATTGTAAATCTTAGCACTTGAGGGAGACATGGGCCAAAGACCAACACTTAAAGGGTATAGAGTGAGATTGTAAGAATGTTGATTGTAAAGTTTTTGATGAGCTAGAAAACCGAGTGTGAGGTGTAAATATTTTCGGATGAGCGTTAAAACCATGTGTGATAGTGGATTTCTCCCCGGGAGTGGGGAGCGGATACGTAGGACGGAAGGTCCAAACTCCGTGATCATTTGTTTGTGTTTGAGTTTGTCATTTGCGCACTATCACTCTTGTTTGTTTATTATTTATTTTATCCTTGTGTTAGTTTATCCTTGCATATATTTTACTATATATCTCATAGCTAGGATATTGCTCTTTATTTATATTGCTCATTCTTGCTCATAACACATTGTATATCTATCTTGCAAGAATATTTGTTAATAAGTTTTAATTGGTATTATTATCGAATTAGATTAGCATAAGACCCTATTCACCCCCTCTAGGGTTCTTTCCTAGTAGCATTAGGGTCTAACATAGTCCTCAACATAATAAATTAGATCCGCAATCTCTTAAGGGTATCTTTCTTGGATATTCTCAGACTCAAAAATGGTACATATATTATTGTCCCTCCTTGAATTGATATATTATTTTAGTTGATGTTGTCTTATTTGAGAACAAACCAAGACATGTTGCCTTTGATAAATTCTTAGATCCTCCCGATGATTAGGACTACCTTCTTGTTCACAAAACCACTGTTAATGTTCCTTCTAAGGCTGCTATATAGACCAAACTATCATCCAAATTTACAGAACCAGTTTAGATTTATACAAGACATGTTGATTCGCAACCTGAGCCATCATCTCAATCCACCCAAGTGCCTGATACACTAGTAAGTCAAAATGGGCCCTTACAGCCAAGTGCTCAGGCTACTAATAATCTCCTAATTGCCCTCCGAAAGGAAGAGAGATCTTATTCTCGAAGTTCTCGATATCCTCTTACACACTATGTCTCTTTCGCTTCGTTAACTCCATCATATTACTCAGTCATATCATCTTGGGATTCACACTCGGATCCTAAGAATTTATCAGAAGCTCTGTCTATCACAGGTTGGACAACGACAATGTAAAGAAGAAATGATGATCTTAGAAAAAAATGGGACTTGGGATCTTGTTTTCCTACCACCAGGGAAGAAAGTGGTTGGCTGCAAATGAGTTTAGACTATCAAAGTAAATCCAAATGGCTCTCTAGCTCGCCTCAAAGCTCGATTAGTTGCGAAGGGGTATTCACAGATATATGGCCTTGATTATATCCATACATTCTCTCATGTAGCTAAAATAACATCTATACACATTCTTATTTTGCTCGCTGCTCGCTACCACTGGCCACTACATTAGTTGGATGTTAAAAATGCATTCCTTAATGGTATTCCTGATGAGGAGGTCTATATGGAGCAACCACCACGTTTTGTTGCTTAGGGGAAGTGGCAATGCTTGTAGATTAAAGAAATCTCTCTATGGTTTGAAACAATTTCTGATGGCTTTGTTTAGGCATTTTACCGCAGTTGTCCAGACCTTTGGTCTTCATCGAGGTCAGAAAGACCACTCAGTTTTCTAAAGTTTTCATGGTGGGAAGCGGATCCTTTTAGTTGTATATGTTGATGACATTATCATCACTGGTGACGATGCACAAGGCATTAGTCATTTAAAGAAGTATCTACAATAACAATTTCATACTAAGGACCTTGGACCCTTAAAATACTTTTTGGGTATCGAGGTAGCTAGATCAAAGAAGGGAATTCTCTTATCTCAGAGAAAATATGTACTTGATATGCTACTAAATACTGAGATGTCAGAATGCAAGGGCATTGACTCACCTATGGATGATAAAACAAATTACTATCGACTCAGGGGGAGTTACTGGAGGATACTGAAAAATACGAGATTGGATAGTGCATATTCTGTTAGTGTAGTCAGTCAGTTTCTCTCGGCACCTAGAAAACCTCATATGGAAGCTGTGAAGAGGATTCTTAGGTATCTCAAGAAAACTCCAGGAAAAAGAGTACTCTATTCAGATAGATCTCACACGAGAATTGTAGGATTCTCAGATGCAGATTGGGCAGGATTTCCTGAGGATAGACGGTCAACTACTAGGTATTGTGTGTTCCTTGGAAGAAATATCATATCATGGAAGAGTAAGAAACAAAATGCAGTCTCTCGATCTACAGTTGAGTCTAAGTATAGAACCATGGCGAATTTGACTTATGACTGATCTGTGTTAGAGATATACTAACAGAGATTGGTTATCATCTGGAGTGTCCATGAGCTTGTATGGAGATAACAAGGTCACCATTTACATAGCTGAGAATCCAGTGTTTCATGAGAGGACAAAGCATAAAGAGATTGATTGCCACTTGATTCGTGAGAAAATGGAGAAGAGAATCATTAGAGCCAAGCACATACCATCAGACCATCAATTTGCAAATATTCTCACTAAACCTCTTGGGAGAACACGAGTGAATTTTATTTGTAACAAGCTAGGCATGTACGATATGTATACTCAGCTTGAGGGTGAGTGTTGAGAATAGTGTTTACTATTGTTTAATCCCACATCGGGTGGGGACAAACTTCTTGGTTTTTCTAAACACTATAAATAACATTCTAGAGAGAGATAATAAACTCACTACGGTTTTTCCAAACTACAGTTTTTCCAAACTACAGTAATTACGATAACTTGTTACATTTGAAATGATTTACCCACAAGATAGCTCATTAATTTCCAAATTCTTGAATATTTGCATTTTCGTTCGTTCTTAATACAACTTAATATTTTCACCCACATGTGGGAAAACTTGCTGAACCTTATTTCTATTTCCTGAACCCCAACAAAACCACAATAGACATGGGTAGTTCAGTGTGAATCTTTATTTTTCTTTGCAAAAATACTAACCTTATCTTCACCTATTCCTGTGCAAAATTACAATTTATCTGCTCCATATATTTTGGAGCACAACCGGCTGGTCCCCTCTCTTCTTTCACATTTCCTGCCAATTTACCTTCTGCCAACAGTCGACATTTTACTTTCAATAAACAACAAAAACACCAAATTTCACTTTCAATGATATTTGCTGAAATAAAAATCCGCACCGTTGCACACAGCAGTAACGCTGACATCGTTTTAATGATTTGATGGGCCTCTGCGTTAATTTTCTTGCTGCGACAGCAATAACTAAGAAAGTGACCCTCAGGCCTCAGTCATTGCTTGTTGCTGGCAGAATCCAACGTGCATCCTTTCTCTCCACACGCTTAATAGGCGAGTAGTACAAACTATTAACGTTGGCATGTGTTCGTTGTAGTATTGTTATCACTTTTCAAACACACTGCTGAAGCGGTGGAGTTTGCTCATTCCATGAGTATTTTGCAGCAGTTTTTGTTACATGAATAAATTACAGCCGTCGTTTTTTCCTTTCATCTTCTCAAAATTTAAAAGGGCGTTGTGCGTTTGCACTTAGTTTGCAGTTTGTTGTGATGAGAAAGCCAACTATAATAGATACACTTTATTTTTTTTAATGAAAACAACCGTTTAGAAGGTTAAGTATTTCAATTCCACGATCTTCGGATCTGTCAAAAATAATTTAGTTGCCTAGGGAAATATTTTGTGCTTATGTCGAAAATGGTTAAAGTACTTACGGAAATATTTTTAGCTTGAGGTGTAGTACTATGATTGCAACGTACGTCTTTGGTTCCAAACAATAAGCCATAGCTCTGTCATCTCCGTAAATTTTATCAGCAAAAACCCAAAAAGGTTTTAGAAAGGATCAACGGCTAGGACGGCCTAAACAAACTAAAAGGTTAAAAGTAGAACAAAGTTTTAATTTATATTTTAGAGGGGGGTAATTAAAAAGGTTATAGTAGAGCTACCCACCAAACCAGCGGCCGACCTGAAATAACTAGATGACAACGCGGGCTACTGGTTAGCGTTTGGCGTGGACAGTATCTACCTATATATTTACTACTATCCAACGAGACAGCCCATATATACTGTCCTAAATAGCTAAGCATTTCTTTTCTCATAATTGTTTGATAACCAAAACTAGACCCTTTAATTTTAAATCCTTCTTCGATTAGGTTCCAATAAAGTATATCAGTGTTCTGCAGTGTGAAAAAGGGCAGTGCTTTGTTGTTATGGAGCATTCAGTACACAGTTGAGCTAGTCTCAAATCTTTTTTTTTTCCTGCCTTGCTTGAGTTCTATATGGGTACATATATATGTAGCTGGAAAATGATGTTGGGTCTGTTCTCTTTGTAGAAACATTAATGCTTGGTGATTATGTTTCTAAAATTTAATTTTTTGGGATCGGATTCCCGTTTCATTTTTGGAGGAATCAAATTTCGAATAGCAATAGTCATGATTGATGACTAAGAATTAACAATGATGCTATAGTGCTTGCAGAAGGAAATTACACAGGTACGTCAACACATCATTAAGCAAGCTGTGTAAATGGATCAAAATAAAGAATTACCTGCTTGTTTCAGTCTCCGTGATTAGCCTAGGTCCTCTAGTAGTAGTAGACTAGAAGGTCTGACCTTTCGCTATTGTCCAGTGAGGCTCACATGATATCGATTGATTGTAAATGGGGGGCCCACTAGTGTCCAAAGAAAGCTCACATGGGATAGATTGGTCGTAACTGTAAATTTTGGTATGGAAAGAACTTAAACATCGACGCGCATCTGAAATCAACCAGAAGCCGCGGTTGGGAGCGCGCCGGGTCGACACAGTCCTGACTTGGCCTACCCCGTCATGGGTCACGACCTGGCTCATGACATACTTAGGTCACGGGCTGGCCTG
>NC_033797.1:92235515-92239026 GCF_001876935.1 Asparagus officinalis | reverse complement strand
CCCGGCCCGACTCACCCCGATCTATAATATTTTTTTTTATTAGACTAGCAATGCTTTTATCCCTTTGCTCGGCGGCTAGCTGCCAACAAAACCAAAATGAAATAGGTCATTGGCTCGTGGGTGTTTTCGCCCATTGAGAAACAAAACAGTGATATTTAAGCTCGCTGCTATCTGCTTAGAAGGAATAAAAGGTTTAATACTAGTTTAAAAATAGTTTAATACAAGTTTAAATTTCTAAAAAATAAATTAAAATAATTTTATAATTGTAAATATAATTTTAATATAATTAAAAAGGTAAAAAATAGGAAATATTTTGGATGAAAAACCCACGGGCCAGCCCATTAACCCCCAGGCCATGGGTCGGGTCAGACTCTACCCTGACCTAGGCCGGTCTTAGGCCGGGTGAGTCTAGTCCGAGATTCAGGATCAAAAAAATAGCATGACCCACTCTGACGCGACCGTGCTCGGGTCAGGCCCGACCCGGTCTTAAACCCAGCGGGACGGGTCACAGGCTTGAATCAACCTATATATATATATATATATATATATATATATATATATATATATAGATATAGAGAGAGAGAGAGAGAAATATGGGTATGCTTGGTACCAAGCACAAATTTTGTGCTAGGTAGTGATGTGTCACATCCCCATCCACTCATTACCCATGTGAATGTGGTCCCACATTTGAATGAGTGGAGGGAGATGTGACACCTCACTACCAAGCATAACTTTTTGTGCTTGGTACCAAGTATACCCATATTTCTCATATATATATATATATATATATATATAGAGGAATATGGGTATACTTGGGATTGGTCATATTGTTGTAACAGATTTAATCCTTAGATTAATGGATTTAAAATTAATTTTGGTAATCAAGAGACCTAGTCTTTGTTTTTTCAGATATAAAAAACATATTATGAACTCTCTTATATCATATGAACTAAGTTTTTTCAATAATATCTAGTTTTCTCATATCCATTTTACATCCGCATGTATATCTGTATCCGTATTTAATGAATATGCATATGAATTTTCTTTATTGATCAAAGCATATTTGTATCCTTACTTATATCTGTAATTGGCAAGTCGAGACAAATATGTTGAGTGTCATATCTGAGTTGTATCCAAACTGTATGTACCCATTGTTGGAACAAACAAATACATAACAAATAGCTCTTTAGTTATTTGTCAAATTATTTAGCCATATTTTATTTTATAGTTTAGTTTACAGTAAAATATATTGTTCATTATTTTATTTATAAACAAATACCTATGATACTCACCATATTTGTCTAAATACATGGCTAAATATATTGTATTTATAAACAAATACATCAATAGTTTGGCGCCAAACTGTTGATGTTAAATGATCACATCGCCAATTCTTTTGGCGGAACTGGATTCTCCGATTTTGCAAATAAAACTACACACACAATAATTACCATAATTCTTACAAACCCCACTAAAGTTCATCACATAACTTGATCATTGGAGGTGCAACAGGGGAATCAGACCCCACCCTCTTACGAATTTCTACATGTGTAGATTTTTCAAATACCCAACTCAAGAACGAGACATAAAGTCTGGGGAGAAAGTGGCCCCTTCTTCAATACTGAACAAAATAATCCGATTCTAGACATAATTGACTATGTGATCATTTAACATCAACATTTTCAAATACTAACCTCTCTATTGGATACATCTAACTATAATGGACTGGTCCTGCTATTGCAGCCTTCTCTATAAGATGTTGTGTAAGATGAACCATTACCGTGAAAAAAAGATGGAGGAAAGAGCATCTCCATTTCACAGAGTGTTTCTCAAAAATTTCTCCAAGTTTCGCACAGTCACTGACGTCTATAACTCTTGAACAAAGCTTTTTGAAAAATCCATAAAATCAATTATAACCTTCACTATTTTTTTATTCGGCATAGTATTACGTAATGTCACTAGGAGCAATTGATGAAGAAGCACATGATAATCATGAGTTTTAAGTCCTAATATTTTCCTTTCTTGCACCTGGACATTGTTCGATATTTTTGCAGAGTAGCCCTCTAGTAACTTTATTGATTTGAGGACTTGACAAATTGTTTACATCTCAATCTTCGACATTGTAATACGAGAGGTAGGCAACTCATATCTGTCATTTCTGATATTTTTTGGCTGCAATTCCTCTCTAATGTTCAATGCAGTTAGATATTGACAAGCTCATAGATCATACTTTGATTTATTAGCATCTTGCAATAGTGTTGATGTGAAACCCCTGGTTTCACACAAGGCTGCAGTCCAAAGTAAACCCAATGATGTTAATTCTGCAATACACCGAACACTGTGCAACAACATATTTCACCAAAATAGTAATATCTCTTTAGTAGAATTAAATACAAGAAGTGCGGTTACAAGCAAATAGATTAAAGGTAATGATACAAGGAATACCATATAAAGAAAATATCCACTAATAAATGTATTCATGTTATTACAGGAGAAAAGAAGTACATCTGAAAAATCTAAAATAAGAGTAATAATTCTCTAAACACAAGAGTCAACTAGAAATGGTAATAAAGCACTCAACCTCTAGCATGAAATACATCTCTAAAGACTGAAAATAAATAAAAGTCTACTGCGGAGCACTAATTAGTCACTAATAAATAACGGTTAGCTAGATTAAATCTCCGTTAACCTGTGACTCTCCGAAAAACTACTCGCTACCTGAAAATAATGGAAACAACGAGCGTCAAATCGCTAGCGAGAACATCTCCACCATCCCTAGGGGAAATGAAAGTTAGGTGTATAAAAATACAAGTTATAACATACATAGATATATGAGTCATATGCACTAAACTAAGAGGAAATTGATATTTAGAAATCCACAACACGAGAATGGGTACGTCGAACGAAATTATCCAAATAAAGAAACCCTCATATATATACCACGTATCTAAAATTGTGAATCACTAAATATCAACGCCAAATCCTATGAATAAGAATAAGTAACAATGAACAAACATTACCAAGCCTCATCCAAAACATGTCATAACTATCGTACCATAGTGTCTCATACTACCCACGGGTAGTTGGCACAGGAAATAAGAATAAAATCTGATAAAAGACATCGTCTAGGACACATCGTGTATAATAAATCATAATCTTTACAATCTACCCTCGAGGTAGGCGACACAGGAGCAAAAATACAAGACTGTGATCCTTTAGAAAGAAAAAAAATATTAATGTTGAGTAGGTGCTGACAATATCCTATGGCTCATCACAATATTTTGCGACTCGCTACCTTACTCGAACACCATGCGGAATATAGTCATGTCAACCTATTCTAAAAAACAATGATGCATAATAGAGTGTAGTCCACTGCGGTCTCATTACAGTATACCAACTAACCCACTCAGAGTATAGTCAATTCGCAGTCTCATTGTGGTGTACCAACTAATCCCACTCAAGCATCCAAAACTATTGTAAAACAAAACATATGTCACTCTCTATCATAACT
>NC_033797.1:92220515-92233015 GCF_001876935.1 Asparagus officinalis | reverse complement strand
ATCAATGCTGGAAGGTCTAATCGGTACGAGACGGCTCCAACACAATCAATGATTCTGAATGGACCGATGAATCTTGGGGCAAGCTTACCCATTTGCCGAACCGTTTGACACCCTTCATTGGTGACACATTCAATAAGACATAGTCTCCAACCTAAAATTCTAAAAGTCGTCACCCCTAATCTGCGTAACTCTTCTGTTGACTCTGGCCTGCAAGAATACGCTCCTGAATCATTGCTATCTTCTCTGAAGTTTTCTTAACAAGATCTGGTCTAAGTAGTAAGCTGTCCTTCGGTTCTGCCCAACAAATCGGAGATCTACAAGATCTTTCATACAATGCCTCATAAGGAGCCATACTTATAGTCAATTAATAACTAGCGTTATAGGAAAACTCAATTAAGGGTATGATCTTCCCAACCGCCTTGGAATTCTAACACACATGTCTGAGGCATGTCTTCTAATATTTGGTTAACTCTCTCCATTTGGCTATCTGGTTGTGGGTGGAAAATTCTGCTATAAGCTAGCTAGCTGTCGAAAACATTCTGGAAGCTATTCCAGAAATGTGATGTGAAAACTGAGCCATGATCTGATACAATCATCTCTAGAACTCCATGTAATCTCACAATCTCCCGAATAAAAATTCTTACATAAGTCTCCACCGTATGAGTTGTCTTAATTGGCAAGAAGTACGTCGACTTTGTCAATTGATTGACAATCACCCAAATAGAATCATTCCCTTTGCTAGACCTCGGCAAACCCACAATAAAATCCATCGAGATATCTGCCCACTTCCATTCTGGAATTGGTAAGGGCTGTAGGGTACCCGCGGGTCTCTGATGTTTTACCTTCACCTGGTGACATGTAAAACATTTAGATACATACTCTGTAATATCCCAATACATGCCACCCTACCAAAAATGTCTCTTCAAGTCCTTATACATCTTAGTTGTGCCTGGATGCACAGTGTATCTGATACGGTGTGTCTCATCAATCAGATCCTTCTTCAGCTACGGATTATCTGGCACCACTAACCGGCCTTTCATTTGAAGGTCCCATTTGATCTGATGGTCCAATCTGCCTTGGGCTCTTTGGAAATTTCTCCCTTTCGGGTGCGAATCCAAGAGTCCTTCAATTGAGCAGTAACCACTCTATCAATCCATGATGGCTGTACTGCTAACGCACCTAAAAATACACTTTATCCGCCAATCTCTGGTCTGAAGTCAAACTGACTGAGAGTAAGAATATCTCTGTATAAAGAACACCTCAAAGCTGCATGTTTATGACAACGCTTCCTGCTCAAAGTATCTGCTACGATGTTCGTCTTCCTCGGATGATACTGAAGCTCGAACTCGTAATCCTTGATAAACTCGACCCATTGTCGCTGTCTTTGCTTGAGTTGCTTCCGAGAGAAGAGGTATTTCAGACTCAGATGGGCTTTAAAAAATTCGAATTGAACCCCATAAAGATAATGCCTCCACCCTTTAAGCGCAAAGACCATTGTCGCAAACTCCAAGTCGTGAGTAGGGTAATTCTGTTCATGAGTCCCTGTTGTGAGATGTAAGCCACTCCTCTCTAAATCTATATCAAAACTCCTCCTAGTCCCGACAATGATGCATCCGTGTAGACAATAAAAGTTTTATCACTGCTTGGAATGATCAACACTAGTGTGATAGTCAACTTGGCCTTTAAAGTCTCAAAGGCTTTCTGACACTCCGACCCCCAAATAAACTGAATACCCTTCTTCATAAGGCGTGTCAGTAGGGTAGCAATCTTGAAAAAAAAATCTTGAATGAATTCCCTATAGTAGCTGGAAAGTCCCAAGAAGCTACAAATTTCTGTAACTATCTTTGGAGGCTCCCAATCAAGAACTGCATCAACTTTAGCTGGATCAACTACAATACCCTCCTTGCTAATGACGTGGCCCAAAAATCTAACTTCGGAAAGCCAAAACTCGCATTTGCTAAACTTAGCATATAACTGGTGCTCCGTAAAGTCTACAATACCAAAGGAAGATGGTGTTCATGCTCGGTCTCTGACTTCGAGTAGATGAGGATGTCATCAATGAAAATAATCATGAACTGGTCCAAATACGGACGAAAAACCCGATTCATCAAATCCATGAATATTGCGGGTGCATTAGTAAGCCCAAATGGCATAACAAGGAATTCAAAAGATCCATACCGAGTCAAAAATATGGTCTTGGGAATATTCATTTCTCGTACACACAACTGGTGATAGCCAGATTGAAGATCAATCTTCAAGAAACAGTGTGCTTCCTGCAACTAGTTGAATAAGTTATCATTCCTTGGTAACAGATACCTATTTCTGGATGGTGACCTTATTCAACTCATAATAATTAATGCACAAACGAAGGCTACCATCATCCTTCTTCACGAAAAGGACCAGTGCAGCCCACGAAGAATGGCTTCGGTGAATGAATCCCTGAGAAATGAGCTCCTTTAACTGAGTCTGTAACTCCCTCATCTTAGCAAGTACTATACGATAAGGTGCACAGGATATCAGTGTTGTTTCCATCTCTAACTCTATGCAGAACTCAACCTCTCTCACTGGAAGTGATCCAGATATGTCCTGAAATACATCATGATACTCTGAGACTACTCTAGTCTCGTACAAATCGGCACCCTGATCCCGTAATAACACATTCTCGATGTATGCCAGAAATAACTTCGCAAACTGGTTTCTCTATGAGGTTACTACAACCAACTCAGTCCCATCGGATACTAGAAAACTAACTATTTTGATAAAACAGTCGATACTGACATTGTAGGAAGATAACCAATCCATACCAAGGATCATATCAAGCTCAGACATGAGCAAGACGATAAAATCGACTATGAACTGAGACTCGTCTAACCTGACAATACATCTCCTACATATATTCTCTAATAACGACACCTCTTCTAAAGGAGTCGAAACTGAAAATAATACTTCTAGGGGATGTGCAACTAACTGTAGTCTATCCATGAAAGCATAGGAGATAAAAAAATGCGACGCTCCTGAATCAAATAAGATACGAGCTGGGAAGGAGTTCACAAGGAACGTACCTTCCACTACGGCGCTGTTCGCACCATGGTCGCGTGGCACGTCTAAGAAAACTTGACCGAAAGCTGTGATCTGCTGTCCCAAAGGCTCTGAAATGTATAGAAATATATGTCCCTGCAGTACCTCCTAAATAGCACGCACCTAACCCTCTATCCTTAGAACTGCTAGCGGTGGCTCTAATCTTGGCTGTTAGCCCTGGTCTCAGCTCTGGGACTTAACCTGACTTTTGCCCTGTTGGCCTCCTGCTGGTGCACTGCGGCACTTTGCAACTCTATGACTGATCTTATCGTAATAAAAACAAGCACCGTGGAATCTGCGCTGCTGTGGTGCTCTCTGATCCTGCTGTGGTCCCTTCTTATGGGGACCTTGCTACTGCTGTTGTGAACCCTTGCCCTGCTGTTGGGGCCCTCCAGGTCCTAAAAATGACCTCTTACCCTTGCCCTTGTCTTTAGACTGTCCCACTTTAAATCTTCCCTTCCTACCCTTTTTGAAACGTGCTGGTCTCAATCTCCTGTGAAATGGCGTCATCGACAACCTCTCGCACTGAGTGAAAATGTCGAGACACGAGATAGTGACGTAGGCTCGGGCGAAGTCCCATAAAAAACATCTAAACTTGTTGCTCTTCTGTGTGCCACATACCTGTAAATCTAAGTAGACCAACGAACTTACTTTCATAATCAGCTACAAACATGTCTCCCTGCTCCAACCGGGCTAGCTCTAACTCTTTCACGGCCTTTGATGCTGATGATACATACTACTCGTCGAAGAAGTAGATGAAATCCTTCCAAGTAAGTGTCATTCATTGCTCCGGTGTGCATTAGAGCATGTACTACCCTCCGGCATCTCCCTTGTGGCTAAAAGCTGCTAACCTCTGCTTCTGAACTGAGTCGACGTTAAGCATATCTAGGATGTTCCCCATATCTTCCTTCCACTTATAGGCTGTAAGTGAATCTGATATGCCCTAAAATTTTGGTGCCCTCAGTTTCTGATATCACTCCAGTAAATAAAGCCAAGCCTTCTACTCTACGGTTCTATCGACAACTGGTTGTGGTGTTTACACTACTGGCGATTCTTCTATAATAGGCATAGGGGTTGCTGGTTGCAACACCACTAGAGGTGGTGTTGATGGCGGAACCGGATTCGCCACATGCTCCTCGAACGCTGCTAGCCTAGCTACAATCGGTGCTATGAGATCGATCAAGTACTATAGAGCCTGCTGCGGCTCGGGCTCTAGTTTAGCTTGTCTAGCTCCCTGAGTACGGGATCTACAATGAACATGTTCTCATCCTGACATCTATAAGCTCAGGAGGAGAGCTTATTAGACACAGTAAATAAGGCCTCAAGTATATATAACATATCATATAACAATAAGAAAACATAACACATAGTATCCTCAAAAATACTTTATTATCAAAGCAAGGTGAGCATAGAAAAAATTTCTCAAAATTTTCAAGCTACACATGTAACGGCCTCACTCAATGTAGGAATTCCTAGCGAACTCTATACATGAAACCTAAGAAAACTTTATCCTAGCTCTATGACTCAGGATACCCTAAAGATGTTGGAACTAGAGATCTGATACCAACTGTGACCCCTTGGTTTCACACAATGCTGCAATCCAAGGTAAACCCAAGGATGTCAAACCTACCATGCACCCAACACTGTGCAACAACATGTTTCACCATCACATTAATATCTCTCAAGTGGAATCAAATACAAGAAGTGTGGGTACAAGCAGATAGATTAAATGTAATGATACAAGGAATACCATATAAAGAAAAGATCCACTAATAAATGTAATCATGTTAAAACAGAAGAAAAGAAGTACATTTGAAAAATCTAAAGCAAGAGTAATAATTCTCTAACACAAAAGTCAACTGGAAATAGTAATAAGGCACTCAGCCTCGAACATGAAATACATCTCTAAAGACTAAAAATAAATGAAAGTCTACTGTGGAGCACAAACTAGTCACTAATAAATGACGGTGAACTAGACTGAATCTCTATCAACCTGTGACTCTCCGAACGCCTGACTCGCTACCTAAAAAAGATGAAAACAACGAGCATCAAAGTGCTAGCGAGAACATCTCCACGGCCCCCAGGAAAAAAGGAAGTTAGGTGTATAAAAATACAAGTTATAACATATATAGATATATGAGTCATATGCACTAAACTAAGACGGAATTGATATTTAAAAATCCACAACACGAGAATGAATACGTTGAGTGAAATATTCCAAATAAGGAAACCCTCATATATATACCACGTATCTCAAATTGTGAATCGCTAAATATCAATTCCAAATTATATGAATAAGAATAAGTAACAACGAATAAACATTACCAAGCCTCATCCGAAACATGTCATAACCGTCGTATCATAGTGTCTCATACTACCCACGGGTAGTTGGCACGAGAAATAAGAATAAAATCCGATAAAAGACATAGTCTAGGATACGTTGTGTATAATAAATCATAATCTTTACAATTTACCCTCGAGGTAGGTGATACGGGAGTAAAAATACAAGTTTGTGATCCTTTACAAAGAAAAAAATTATTGATGCTGAGTAAGGCGCTCACAATATCATGTGGCTCATCATAATATTTTGTGGCTCACTACCTTACTCGAACACCCTGTGGAATATAGGCATGTCAACCTATTCCGAAAAAACAATGATGCATAATGGAGTGTAGTCCACTACGGTCTCATTGCAGTATACCAACTAACCCACTAAGAGTGTAGTTAATCCGTGGTCTCATTGTGGTATACCAACTAACCCCACTCAAGCATCCAAAAGTACTGTCAAAGAAAACAAATGTCACTCTCTACCATAACTAACTTAAATATTAAATTACTCACCTCCAAAAGCTCATGCGTGCTCGAAATCCAATACATGCTCTCTCATAACTAATGCATGTGTATTAATGTGTGACTCATACTTCGTACGTGTGATCGAACACACGTATGAAAGTAACAATATTTTCCAAACAACACAAAACTGGTCGACCGACATCTTCCATCAGTTGACAGATGGGGACGTGCACAATGTGTGCACAAAAAATCCAGCCTGGATCGGTCGACTGATTTCTATGTTTGGTCAACTGACCGGGGCAATGTTTTACTTCCTAAAGAGCAGTTCGGTCGACTAATTCTCTTGATTAGTTAATCGATGTTGGGGTCGGGTCAAAGGGTTAGGTTTTTATCTACAATACATAAAAATCAAAAACTTT
This sequence comes from Asparagus officinalis, assembly GCF_001876935.1. Taxonomy (NCBI): domain Eukaryota; kingdom Viridiplantae; phylum Streptophyta; class Magnoliopsida; order Asparagales; family Asparagaceae; genus Asparagus; species Asparagus officinalis. The sequence goes on along the minus strand of NC_033797.1, from coordinate 92,226,725 downwards.
CGAATAAAACTCATGTGTTAAGGTCAAAGGGTTAGGTTTTTATCTACAATACATAAAAATCAAAAACTTTCGAATAAAACTCATGTGTTAACACTTGTTTAAGGTAATTAGGGATACAATACATAAAAATCAAAAACTTTCGAATAAAACTCATGTGTTAACACTTGTTTAAGGTAATTAGGGATTGTTCTATTGCATGAAAACACAAATACGAATATTTAAGGAGATCTCCTAACCCTAACATGTAATATCTGTAACTTCATCATGAAAACAAATCAAATTAGTAAAAATCTCGTGTTTACTTTACTTCAAATAAAAAATCCAACTCAAAAATCTGTATCACAACTTTTTAAATTAGAAAGATCAAATCTTTATATTATACAATTTAAAGGTGTGATATTTACTCATAAAATAAGTTTTAGAAAATGTAATAAAACTAAATAAAACCAACGAAAATGGGGATGGGATTGGAGGAGAAGAAACTCGCCTTAAAATCGTGCTGAACTCCCCAAACATGCAAAGATATCGATCATCCCTCACAGAATCCACAAATCTCACCCTCTTCTTTGTCTTTTTGCTTTTCAAAGCTTCGTCAAAATCAAAAGAGGGATCTCTAGGGTTTTTGAGGGAAGGGTGGGTGCTGAACAAAGTGGGAGATAAAAAAGAAAAGAGGAGAAAAATGGGTTTACATCATATATATAGGTGTGTGATCAAACAGGCCCAAAACTAACCCGATCTGAAACTCATTTCTATACACAATTACTTGGGTAGGTCGACCGACCAAAGGTGTTTTTAGTCGATAGTTTCTCCTGTATGCATGCTTGTTCATACCTATATATATTCATTATAAGTACTTAATCGATCTCAAATTGATTTTAAACATACTCTTTCATCCAAAATTAGTAATAATCACAATAAAATCATTTAATATTATTTTCTATATTATTTTCAAATTTATGAGGTTTTATAGTTGACAAAAGATTATAGCAAATATTTTTTCAATGTGCATGACATCCAAGTTATGTCGTATTTTTTGTTCTTTCCAATAAGGTAATTGAAAGAAAATGCTGAATTTTATCCATCCTGAGAGTAATTTTACGACTTCAATCCCATCACTCACCACTTGTGTTTGTCTCTTTCATTTCAGTATTCTTTTGTTAATATGCAAGTTCTTTACTCCAAAAAAATATCCTTTCGAATAGTGCTTCTTTCCAAACCTGACAGCAGGGAACTTCTCAAGCTAATGCACAATTTAAGCTCCACTTAATGGATGAAAAGCATCTATCTTCTCAACATTCAAATCAAAAAACTTGCTCCATTTTTTTTTTGTATCTGTGTTTTAAGCTCAACCACCTTCTGTTAAACCAATAACAAAACTTTCGACTGTGTTGCAGATGAAGACCTTTGAATTTTGGACCACACACTGGACAAGCATATTCTCCCTTTGTAGACTAACCTAATAGATTAGCATAGGCTAGAAAATCATTAATTGTCCATAGTAAAATACTACGTAGTCTGAAAGTCTGCTTTGCATGAGTATCATATGTCATAACCCCTTTAGTCCATAGTTGTTTAACACATAAATTAGCAATTCTAAAAACACATCTATGTCATTGCCTGGTGCATGCTTACCCGGTATCAGTAATGAAAGTATCATATATGGTTGCTTCTTACAAAACAAAGGCGGTAAGTTGTAAGGAATTAATAAAACAGGCCATGTAGACCAACCAGAACTCATAATCCCAAATGGATTAAATCCATTGCTATAAAACTCTAGTCTAACATTCATGCACTCATTGGCATATCAAGAAAAAGTTTGATCCATATGCTTCCACGCCTCTGCATCAGCCGGATGTCTGTTTTTTCCATCATCTATGCATTCTTCCATGTGCCATCTCATTTGCTTAGTAGTGTCTTTATTCATATAAAACTATCTTAGTCTAGGTATCAAGGGAAAATGATGAAGGACCTTGGTTGGAATCTTCCTTTGCTTAAGCATAGACTTTGATGTCCCATATGTTGAATAATTTTTGCGTTGTACCCACTATGATACTCCACAAATTGGACACTCCTGAAGGTCTTTGTTATCCTTATAGTAGAGGATTCAATCATTTGGGCATGCGTCGATCTTTTTGTAATCAAGTCCTATAACAAAAACAATCTTCTTTACATTATCATAATTATTTGGTATGCTCTCTATTCTATTTGGAATCACTTTTCTCAGCAACACAAGAAACATATTGAAATATTTATCTACCATTCCGCTAAGGAACTTTATACACAAAAGTCGCATCATAAATGATAATCGGGTGAACTCGGGGCACCCCTCATACAGATCATTTTCATTGTCTTCTATTAATTTCATTATCTGCGCCAGCTCCTCAGGATCATTCACACCTTCAGCATTTTCTGCAACTTCAATATCATCGACAACTTCAACATCATCTATATTAGGAACTGTTAACGTATTAGCAAGCATCGTCTGTGTATCATCTATCCTCCCATCCGATGTACTGGTATCCGACGTACCGGTGTCTGCTGTCAGTTCTATTTCTTCAAGACATCCTTCTCCGTGAAATGTTCAATATTTGTACTCCTCAAAAAATTCTGATATTAGATGTCTATGTAAATCACTTTTTTTCACTAACACCAAATTTTTACACCAACAACAAGTACAATACACAACATTACTATTTAACTTTCGTGGGTTTGCCAAGGCGTACTGTATGAAAGAATTTATTTTGTGTTTATATCGATTGTCTCTCCATCTCTCAATACGAGGAATATCGATCCTTTGTCGAGAACTATCCTCATATATTAGGTAATGTGAAATTGAGCATAATTAGGTAATGTGAAATTAATGATTAACGTATCAAATTAATGATTGGGTAATATTAACTTTTTTCACAACATCGAGGGAATACAAACTATAATAATCTCAGAGGAGGAATTAGCAAAATATAAATTTTGTTTTTGTAAAATCTAATTTTAATATTTTTAATAAGAAACTTTTGTTAGACCCTAGAGGGGGGTGATTAGGGTCTTATGCTAATCTAATCCGATTTAATGCCAATTAAAACTTATTATCAAACTATTCTTGCAAGATAGATGTACAATATATTATAAGCAAGAATGTGTAATACGAACAAAGGGAAATATCCTAGCAATGAGATGTACTATGAGTTATATGCGAGGATATACAAATAACACAAGGGTAAACAATCTAAACTAGATAGTGGGTAATATAATCAACAAGCAATATACAAAGGCAGTATAAGATATGAACATAAAAATAAATGCGCCAATGCAATCACAAACAAACGATATGTTCACGGAGTTCGGTTCCCATGACCTACGTCTCCGCTCCTAACCTCGAGGAGATCTCTACTATCACAACCAGGTTTTCTACGCTCACCCGAATAACTTTTACACCTCACAATAAAGGCTCACAAATACAATTTTATTCTCTACAATAGATGAGGACTCAATTAAGCTCACTCTCAATTGTTACAACTCCTCACAACCCAATTATATAATGTATGCAAATACAATAAGCTCAATGGTTGTTTGTGCAAGCAATAAGAAAATCAATCATAAACTCAATATAAACCCTAGCTTGATAAAAATGATAAACAATAAATAATTAATACAAAGCTAGTATTGAGTTTAGAAATTCTTCTATGAAGAAACAAGATGGAGAGATGGATTAAGATGAAGCTTAAACAATGTAGATATCTCCTCCACTTATGGAAACCTCTTCTCAAACCAAACAAGCTTTAAACCAAATTTAAACACACTTAAACACCCTTTAAAAACTTGTTTAAACTTTTCTTTTGTTAGTTTGAGAGTTGAAGGTAGTAGGGTATTTATAGAAAGAGAAGGTATCAGCCAAAACCCAGAGAAATCCAACAAAAATCTCCCAAAAACCAAGAAACAGATTCTGTACAAAACTAGCCATTTGCCAGGTTGTTAGTCGATTGACGGGCGGTGCCAGTCGACTGATAAGCTGAACATCGTATTCAAATACGAGCTTATCAATCGACTGCCAAATATTTTCAGTCGACTAAAAAACTTCAGTCAACTGGTCAGTCGACGGAAACAGAACAGAGAGTAAATGAAGATTCTAGGCACTTTTTTTTAGTCGACTGACTTCATCAGTCGACTGATAACAGGTTATCAGCCTGACATGATTTTGAAAATGAGTTTCAATGATCTATCAAAATAGTAAATAAATTCCAAAAAATATAAAATTTTGAAAAATGATTGTAGACATGATAATGAACATGCTATAAAGACTAGTTTTCAAAAAGCTCTACCCATTTGTAAAATATCATTATTTTGCAAATAAGTCCAAAGCATGAAAATGTAAACACATGAATTTTGACATTTTTGCTAAACCATGTTTTGAAGCTTTACAAAATGATTTTGTAGACTTAATAAAATATGTATATGATTATAGTTAAGTCCAAAAACTATGTTTGCTTTTGGGCTTTGGACGTTGGGCTTTGCTTGGACTTTTGGGCTTGGACGTTTGGGCTTTGGCATTTTCTCTTGATTTTTCCACTGGGCTTTCATTTATTTCTTCATTAAATATTTGAAAGAAATTCTTTGGCTTCATGGGCTTTATTTCTTCATTAAATCAAGGGCTTTTTGTTGAGAGATGAGAGTTTGGGCTCTTATTCTTCATTAACCTGCAATTAAAGATAAAAACAATTATTAGTGGTATATTTATTCATATAAAATAGATAATGAGGATATAAAATTATAATAAAATATGATTATCAATGCATGAATGGAAAGAATATATAAATTAGATTTATCATGCTTATAAACAAGAAAGGCTATACTCATAATATTTGTCCCCCTTTGATAACATCAAAAAGGGGAAAACAAGGAAGAATGAAGAGAGCGAAAGCTACCCCTATCAATATGCATGAGTGAGTACAAAATAAGTATAGAGATTACCCCCCCTATCAAAATGTCTCATGAATGTATGAAATGAAGGCTAAGGCAAACATGTGAGTTAGCACAGACAAAAATATTCTAAAACTTACTCACATATATATAGATAAAAAGAACACATGAGGATGTATCATTAAAATGTTGTGTCTCAAAACATAAATATAAAGATCATGTATAAAAATAGATTTGTGAAATCAAAAGAACGGTAAACATGATGATTATGAAAAAAAAGTTTTCAAATGAAAATAAATCACTCAAATAAAATCATAAATCAAGATTTAAGTCAAAGAATAATGTTTGATCAATAAGGAAAACTTTCTTTGTAGAACTTGATCAAACCACACATAGAATGCATTATAAGCCATATTTAAAATTTGAATCATCTATTTTTGCTATATAATGAATTCAAAGCAACAAATAAAAACAAATTTTTGACAAAATGTAAGAGAGACACCAATATATCAAGCTCTTAAGCTTGTTCTAACCCATATAATGACTTTTAGTACCCCGTAAACAAGATTTAGGAAATAAACACCCAAAAACTACGGGGGGGGGGGGGGGGGGTTATATAAACACAAACCTCTTATCAAAATTGAAACTAATAATCATGAAAACAAAAGATTTGATCAATTAAAAATTATTTTCATATAAAATTTTAGAACACGTTTTTCAAAACTAAGAAAAAGGAAAAAAAACACTAAAATTCTTGGTTTAAAAATCAAATTTATTTTGGTACCCAAGAATTCTTGGTAGCAAAAAATTTAGGGACATGACCCCTATCATTTAAGCTCAAAGCCCTTGGGTTATGAACTCGTTTGGGCGCAAGTGGTGCACTAACATGGTCAAAGTAATAATCACTCAAATGACCCATCCAATTATAATTTGTGCAATGAAAGAGATCCATTTGTTTTTGTGGACCATTAGCTCGTGCACGGGAACCATTTATAAATAAAGATTGTCTTTTAAATTTATTTTGCAAATGAAAAATATTCTTAAACAATGGTCTATTAGGAACATATTGTAACTTAGAAGCTTTTTGCATATCATAACAAAATTTTGCAAGATATCCAAACCTATCACAAACATAACATTTAAAAATATATGGTCTACTAGAAACATTTGGTAAACGTAATTTTCTTTTCAAATCAAAACAATATTCGGCCAAATGACCAAACCGATCATAATGATCACACTTGAACACACTAGCATGCTTATGATGAACTTTGTGAGAATGAGCATGTGAATGTG
>NC_033797.1:92137495-92219515 GCF_001876935.1 Asparagus officinalis | reverse complement strand
GGCGCCATTAAACATCAAGAATCTCTTCTCGAGGCCTAACAATCCGTTCGGACTGTTTTTGTTGATATTTGGATTCTTCTCATTCAATAGCTTCATAGCTTCTTTTGTTTTCGGATGATCCTGTGGCCAACCGATGGCGCTTACATCAAATGTATCCAGAACTACAAATCTATACTCAGGTATCGGGGAGAAATCATAGTATCCATGAGAAGTGGGGACTTTTAGCAATGACATCAATTTGTCGCGAGGGAGGTTGTAGAGGCAGTGGTTTCCGATAATGTGATACACGGGGGCACTGGACTTCTCAAACTCCTCGAGGACTTTCTGCGCCGTCGCTAGAGATTGGTTTTTCGGGCAGTGTCCGTCGATTACGTCACCAAAGTTGATCGAGAATTTCAGTCTGTTGAGGCCGTTCCATTTAACGACTGCTCGTCGTAGGATCTGCAAGCTGTGCCTGTAGTATCGAGGTATGCCGATGAAAGAGTGACCGTCGGGTATATCAGCATGTTGGATGTCAGTTACGACGCCGAAAGAGAAAAGGGGTTGCTTCGGATGAGCGTTCGAGAGTCCATTTGCAGACGCCATGATACTAGATGTACGAGCAGTGATGAAATGTATTCCCAGCCTCCTTGTGTAGCAATCATAGATTTATTTATGTAATTAGCTACAAATAGATTAGGGAAATGTTTTTCTGATCAATGAACTGCCTTCAATAGAAATCCTGGCTTCAGGTTCCTCATTATCTGACCACGTGAATGAAATTCAACTGTTCTAGTTTAAGTTATCTAATCTAGATCCGGACATGTTCACAACTAATAGACCAGCCAAATTCAGAGAAATTCACAGAAGTAAAGCAAACACACAACTCTCTTCCAATTTTGTCAAACACCATGTTACAGAAGATTAAGTACACTAGACGCTACATAGTAACTGGAACTAAACAACCAAGAAATGAAAATAATTGGGGGGGAAAAAGAAAGAGAGGAGAAGAATCTACTCACAGTTGCAAATATGTAAAGCCAAATGGAGATGGAAATATATCAAACCTCCAAATTTGGATTGCAGAAATCTGTAGCCATCGCCTGATAAAGGAGAAATGGAAGAGCTATCCAAAAACTAGGCAAAAAAAAAAGGGAAAATTGCTTCCAGCCCCCAAAACAACACAGAACGTGCTCTGCCCCCCCAAGACCTTTTCAACGTGCCTTTTACCCCCAAAACCGCCCCCGATTTTCTTCCAGCCCCCAAAACGAATCCCCAGGCCACCTTCCGTTTAAACACCTAATGCTTAGCTCTCTGTTGTTAGGCTTATGGATTAAGAAGATCACGGGGTCGTATTGTTGATGTTATGGTTTTGTTATGAAAGATCATGGACTGGCTGTCAAGGTTATGTGCTGGTTGTCATGCTTATGGATTGGTTGCTAAGGTTAGCGCCCTATTGTTAAGGTTATGGGTTGGTTGCTAAGGTTAGAGTCCTGTTGTTAAGGTTAGTGCTCTGTTGTCAAGCTTATGTATTGGTTGTTAAGGTTAGATTTCTGTTGTTAAACTTATGGAATGGTAGCTAACATTAGCTCCTTGTTGTAATGCTTAGCTCTCTGTTGTTAGGCTTATGGATTAAGAAGATCACGGGGTCGTATTGTTGATGTTATGGTTTTGTTATGAAAGATCATGGACTGGCTGTCAAGGTTATGTGCTGGTTGTCATGCTTATGGATTGGTTGCTAAGGTTAGCGCCCTATTGTTAAGGTTATGGGTTGGTTGCTAAGGTTAGAGTCCTGTTGTTAAGGTTAGTGCTCTGTTGTCAAGCTTATGTATTGGTTGTTAAGGTTAGATTTCTGTTGTTAAACTTATGGAATGGTAGCTAACATTAGCTCCTTGTTGTAATGCTTAGCTCTCTGTTGTTAGGCTTATGGATTAAGAAGATCACGGGGTCGTATTGTTGATGTTATGGTTTTGTTATGAAAGATCATGGACTGGCTGTCAAGGTTATGTGCTGGTTGTCATGCTTATGGATTGGTTGCTAAGGTTAGCGCCCTATTGTTAAGGTTATGGGTTGGTTGCTAAGGTTAGAGTCCTGTTGTTAAGGTTAGTGCTCTGTTGTCAAGCTTATGTATTGGTTGTTAAGGTTAGATTTCTGTTGTTAAACTTATGGAATGGTAGCTAACATTAGCTCCTTGTTGTAATGCTTAGCTCTCTGTTGTTAGGCTTATGGATTAAGAAGATCACGGGGTCGTATTGTTGATGTTATGGTTTTGTTATGAAAGATCATGGACTGGCTGTCAAGGTTATGTGCTGGTTGTCATGCTTATGGATTGGTTGCTAAGGTTAGCGCCCTATTGTTAAGGTTATGGGTTGGTTGCTAAGGTTAGAGTCCTGTTGTTAAGGTTAGTGCTCTGTTGTCAAGCTTATGTATTGGTTGTTAAGGTTAGATTTCTGTTGTTAAACTTATGGAATGGTAGCTAACATTAGCTCCTTGTTGTAATGCTTAGCTCTCTGTTGTTAGGCTTATGGATTAAGAAGATCACGGGGTCGTATTGTTGATGTTATGGTTTTGTTATGAAAGATCATGGACTGGCTGTCAAGGTTATGTGCTGGTTGTCATGCTTATGGATTGGTTGCTAAGGTTAGCGCCCTATTGTTAAGGTTATGGGTTGGTTGCTAAGGTTAGAGTCCTGTTGTTAAGGTTAGTGCTCTGTTGTCAAGCTTATGTATTGGTTGTTAAGGTTAGATTTCTGTTGTTAAACTTATGGAATGGTAGCTAACATTAGCTCCTTGTTGTAATGCTTAGCTCTCTGTTGTTAGGCTTATGGATTAAGAAGATCACGGGGTCGTATTGTTGATGTTATGGTTTTGTTATGAAAGATCATGGACTGGCTGTCAAGGTTATGTGCTGGTTGTCATGCTTATGGATTGGTTGCTAAGGTTAGCGCCCTATTGTTAAGGTTATGGGTTGGTTGCTAAGGTTAGAGTCCTGTTGTTAAGGTTAGTGCTCTGTTGTCAAGCTTATGTATTGGTTGTTAAGGTTAGATTTCTGTTGTTAAACTTATGGAATGGTAGCTAACATTAGCTCCTTGTTGTAATGCTTAGCTCTCTGTTGTTAGGCTTATGGATTAAGAAGATCACGGGGTCGTATTGTTGATGTTATGGTTTTGTTATGAAAGATCATGGACTGGCTGTCAAGGTTATGTGCTGGTTGTCATGCTTATGGATTGGTTGCTAAGGTTAGCGCCCTATTGTTAAGGTTATGGGTTGGTTGCTAAGGTTAGAGTCCTGTTGTTAAGGTTAGTGCTCTGTTGTCAAGCTTATGTATTGGTTGTTAAGGTTAGATTTCTGTTGTTAAACTTATGGAATGGTAGCTAACATTAGCTCCTTGTTGTAATGCTTAGCTCTCTGTTGTTAGGCTTATGGATTAAGAAGATCACGGGGTCGTATTGTTGATGTTATGGTTTTGTTATGAAAGATCATGGACTGGCTGTCAAGGTTATGTGCTGGTTGTCATGCTTATGGATTGGTTGCTAAGGTTAGCGCCCTATTGTTAAGGTTATGGGTTGGTTGCTAAGGTTAGAGTCCTGTTGTTAAGGTTAGTGCTCTGTTGTCAAGCTTATGTATTGGTTGTTAAGGTTAGATTTCTGTTGTTAAACTTATGGAATGGTAGCTAACATTAGCTCCTTGTTGTAATGCTTAGCTCTCTGTTGTTAGGCTTATGGATTAAGAAGATCACGGGGTCGTATTGTTGATGTTATGGTTTTGTTATGAAAGATCATGGACTGGCTGTCAAGGTTATGTGCTGGTTGTCATGCTTATGGATTGGTTGCTAAGGTTAGCGCCCTATTGTTAAGGTTATGGGTTGGTTGCTAAGGTTAGAGTCCTGTTGTTAAGGTTAGTGCTCTGTTGTCAAGCTTATGTATTGGTTGTTAAGGTTAGATTTCTGTTGTTAAACTTATGGAATGGTAGCTAACATTAGCTCCTTGTTGTAATGCTTAGCTCTCTGTTGTTAGGCTTATGGATTAAGAAGATCACGGGGTCGTATTGTTGATGTTATGGTTTTGTTATGAAAGATCATGGACTGGCTGTCAAGGTTATGTGCTGGTTGTCATGCTTATGGATTGGTTGCTAAGGTTAGCGCCCTATTGTTAAGGTTATGGGTTGGTTGCTAAGGTTAGAGTCCTGTTGTTAAGGTTAGTGCTCTGTTGTCAAGCTTATGTATTGGTTGTTAAGGTTAGATTTCTGTTGTTAAACTTATGGAATGGTAGCTAACATTAGCTCCTTGTTGTAATGCTTAGCTCTCTGTTGTTAGGCTTATGGATTAAGAAGATCACGGGGTCGTATTGTTGATGTTATGGTTTTGTTATGAAAGATCATGGACTGGCTGTCAAGGTTATGTGCTGGTTGTCATGCTTATGGATTGGTTGCTAAGGTTAGCGCCCTATTGTTAAGGTTATGGGTTGGTTGCTAAGGTTAGAGTCCTGTTGTTAAGGTTAGTGCTCTGTTGTCAAGCTTATGTATTGGTTGTTAAGGTTAGATTTCTGTTGTTAAACTTATGGAATGGTAGCTAACATTAGCTCCTTGTTGTAATGCTTAGCTCTCTGTTGTTAGGCTTATGGATTAAGAAGATCACGGGGTCGTATTGTTGATGTTATGGTTTTGTTATGAAAGATCATGGACTGGCTGTCAAGGTTATGTGCTGGTTGTCATGCTTATGGATTGGTTGCTAAGGTTAGCGCCCTATTGTTAAGGTTATGGGTTGGTTGCTAAGGTTAGAGTCCTGTTGTTAAGGTTAGTGCTCTGTTGTCAAGCTTATGTATTGGTTGTTAAGGTTAGATTTCTGTTGTTAAACTTATGGAATGGTAGCTAACATTAGCTCCTTGTTGTAATGCTTAGCTCTCTGTTGTTAGGCTTATGGATTAAGAAGATCACGGGGTCGTATTGTTGATGTTATGGTTTTGTTATGAAAGATCATGGACTGGCTGTCAAGGTTATGTGCTGGTTGTCATGCTTATGGATTGGTTGCTAAGGTTAGCGCCCTATTGTTAAGGTTATGGGTTGGTTGCTAAGGTTAGAGTCCTGTTGTTAAGGTTAGTGCTCTGTTGTCAAGCTTATGTATTGGTTGTTAAGGTTAGATTTCTGTTGTTAAACTTATGGAATGGTAGCTAACATTAGCTCCTTGTTGTAATGCTTAGCTCTCTGTTGTTAGGCTTATGGATTAAGAAGATCACGGGGTCGTATTGTTGATGTTATGGTTTTGTTATGAAAGATCATGGACTGGCTGTCAAGGTTATGTGCTGGTTGTCATGCTTATGGATTGGTTGCTAAGGTTAGCGCCCTATTGTTAAGGTTATGGGTTGGTTGCTAAGGTTAGAGTCCTGTTGTTAAGGTTAGTGCTCTGTTGTCAAGCTTATGTATTGGTTGTTAAGGTTAGATTTCTGTTGTTAAACTTATGGAATGGTAGCTAACATTAGCTCCTTGTTGTAATGCTTAGCTCTCTGTTGTTAGGCTTATGGATTAAGAAGATCACGGGGTCGTATTGTTGATGTTATGGTTTTGTTATGAAAGATCATGGACTGGCTGTCAAGGTTATGTGCTGGTTGTCATGCTTATGGATTGGTTGCTAAGGTTAGCGCCCTATTGTTAAGGTTATGGGTTGGTTGCTAAGGTTAGAGTCCTGTTGTTAAGGTTAGTGCTCTGTTGTCAAGCTTATGTATTGGTTGTTAAGGTTAGATTTCTGTTGTTAAACTTATGGAATGGTAGCTAACATTAGCTCCTTGTTGTAATGCTTAGCTCTCTGTTGTTAGGCTTATGGATTAAGAAGATCACGGGGTCGTATTGTTGATGTTATGGTTTTGTTATGAAAGATCATGGACTGGCTGTCAAGGTTATGTGCTGGTTGTCATGCTTATGGATTGGTTGCTAAGGTTAGCGCCCTATTGTTAAGGTTATGGGTTGGTTGCTAAGGTTAGAGTCCTGTTGTTAAGGTTAGTGCTCTGTTGTCAAGCTTATGTATTGGTTGTTAAGGTTAGATTTCTGTTGTTAAACTTATGGAATGGTAGCTAACATTAGCTCCTTGTTGTAATGCTTAGCTCTCTGTTGTTAGGCTTATGGATTAAGAAGATCACGGGGTCGTATTGTTGATGTTATGGTTTTGTTATGAAAGATCATGGACTGGCTGTCAAGGTTATGTGCTGGTTGTCATGCTTATGGATTGGTTGCTAAGGTTAGCGCCCTATTGTTAAGGTTATGGGTTGGTTGCTAAGGTTAGAGTCCTGTTGTTAAGGTTAGTGCTCTGTTGTCAAGCTTATGTATTGGTTGTTAAGGTTAGATTTCTGTTGTTAAACTTATGGAATGGTAGCTAACATTAGCTCCTTGTTGTAATGCTTAGCTCTCTGTTGTTAGGCTTATGGATTAAGAAGATCACGGGGTCGTATTGTTGATGTTATGGTTTTGTTATGAAAGATCATGGACTGGCTGTCAAGGTTATGTGCTGGTTGTCATGCTTATGGATTGGTTGCTAAGGTTAGCGCCCTATTGTTAAGGTTATGGGTTGGTTGCTAAGGTTAGAGTCCTGTTGTTAAGGTTAGTGCTCTGTTGTCAAGCTTATGTATTGGTTGTTAAGGTTAGATTTCTGTTGTTAAACTTATGGAATGGTAGCTAACATTAGCTCCTTGTTGTAATGCTTAGCTCTCTGTTGTTAGGCTTATGGATTAAGAAGATCACGGGGTCGTATTGTTGATGTTATGGTTTTGTTATGAAAGATCATGGACTGGCTGTCAAGGTTATGTGCTGGTTGTCATGCTTATGGATTGGTTGCTAAGGTTAGCGCCCTATTGTTAAGGTTATGGGTTGGTTGCTAAGGTTAGAGTCCTGTTGTTAAGGTTAGTGCTCTGTTGTCAAGCTTATGTATTGGTTGTTAAGGTTAGATTTCTGTTGTTAAACTTATGGAATGGTAGCTAACATTAGCTCCTTGTTGTAATGCTTAGCTCTCTGTTGTTAGGCTTATGGATTAAGAAGATCACGGGGTCGTCGTATTGTTGATGTTATGGTTTTGTTATTAAAGATCATGGACTGGCTGTCAAGGTTATGTGCTGGTTGTCATGCTTATGGATTGGTTGCTAAGGTTAGCGCCCTATTGTTAAGGTTATGGGTTGGTTGCTAAGGTTAGAGTCCTGTTGTTAAGGTTAGTGCTCTGTTGTCAAGCTTATGTATTGGTTGTTAAGGTTAGATTTCTGTTGTTAAACTTATGGAATGGTAGCTAACATTAGCTCCTTGTTGTAACGCTTAGCTCTCTGGTGATGTTATGGTTTTGTTATTAAAGATCATGGACTGGCTGTCAAGGTTATGTGCTGGTTGTCATGCTTATGGATTGGTTGCTAAGGTTAGCGCCCTATTGTTAAGGTTATGGGTTGGTTGCTAAGGTTAGAGTCCTGTTGTTAAGGTTAGTGCTCTGTTGTCAAGCTTATGTATTGGTTGTTAAGGTTAGATTTCTGTTGTTAAACTTATGGAATGGTAGCTAACATTAGCTCCTTGTTGTAATGCTTAGCTCTCTGTTGTTAGGCTTATGGATTAAGAAGATCACGGGGTCGTATTGTTGATGTTATGGTTTTGTTATGAAAGATCATGGACTGGCTGTCAAGGTTATGTGCTGGTTGTCATGCTTATGGATTGGTTGCTAAGGTTAGCGCCCTATTGTTAAGGTTATGGGTTGGTTGCTAAGGTTGATCTCTAAAGCAGTTAGTGGGTTTCTAGCTGTATTAAATGCTTCCATAGTAGATTATGTTTCCAAGACAGCCAGTATTATCATCTGTCTCCTCGTTATTCCCAGCCACCACGCTTTAATTAACCCTCATCCCTTCCCCTGTATCCATGACAAGACCTTTCGACGAAGCCATCAATCTTCACATCACCGCCATTTTCTCCCCATCCCAGCCCCATTAACAACTACACGACCTTCGTTTCGAAACCAGAAGGATCATGTCTCACGATGATAGCGCGTGTATACATTGCCATGGCTCGGGGCATATCTCCCGGGATTGTCCTCATGGTCTTGTAGCAAACAGGGACCCACGATTTCTCCCCGTTCCAGATAACGTCGCCCGCAACATTCAGGAGCTTAGCTCATTCGCTCTCCTCACTATTGAGGTGGGTCTGCCATCTTTGGACGAGCTCAGAGAGATGCTAGGGTATCGCTTCGACGTCTGGGATTGGACCTATGAGATCAAGCTGGTATCTATAAATAGGTTCATGGTTAAATTCCCCTCTGATGAGCTACTAGATCAAGCCGTCCAGCTCAGTCCTGTAAATCTTGGGTCCTTCGTGGGCAGATTCAGGCTTTGGCGGGAGGACCTCAGGCTAAGAGCATTGCCGTACCCCATGTTTAGGTGGATCCGCCTCTTCAATCTCCCCTACCACCTCTGGGAGTTGGAGTTCCTCCAATCACTGTTCGAGGGCATCGGCCAATGCGTGTACTGCTCCGCTGACGTCACCACGAAGACAAACTTCAGAGACTGCAGGGTGCTGCTAGAGATTAGGGAATATTCGGATATCCCTAAGAGGATTAGGTTTCGTTACACCTCTCCCATGGACCGTCGTCTGATGGAAGGTTTCGTCGTCACTCAGCTTGTGGGTGGAGACCGTGAGCAGCAGGCAAACAATGAGCAAGGTCCCAACGACATGTCCGTTGACCAACCTCAAAGCCAGCAACCGCAGCCTTCCCGCGCCGACCCGGAATTGATTGAAGTGTCTTGGGACGGCAGGCAAATGACGGTGGAGAAAGAGCTCTGGCAACGATTTCTCCGGGCCCAAGGTGTTGGGCCGTCTACCCTTCCTCGCGATAGGGGTTCCTACCACGATCGCGCTTCGAGCAAGGGGAGCGGGGGAGGAGCAGTCGGCCCCTAGGTTGTCTTTTATTGTAAATTACCAAATGTTTTGCTGAACTTGATGATGATACGCTCTATTAACTACCTATTAATATGTTTCTGCTAATATAGTGTGTTGTTAAGCTTTTGTGTTTGTTGATGAGTTTACGGTTTTGTTATTGAACTCATGGATTTGTTGTTAATGTTATCCCTTGGGGATCTAGCATATCGTAAACTATTGGCGGACAAATGCAGAAATCTTTTCGAATTTAGTTTGGTTGCATTTGAAGCACAAGTTAGCAGAATCTTGCGATGTTGTTAAGCTTTGCTGTTTGTTGTTGAGGTTACGGTTTTGTTGTTGAACTCATGGGTTTGCTGTTAATGTTATCCCTTGATATCAACCTTATAATAGTTACTTGTACATTGCTATTAACAACAAAGAATTGTAATATATCATTCACAGATCAACCTTATATTGTTTATATTTACCTTTTAATATTTACATGTATATTGTTAGTAACACCAAAGAAATGTAATATATCATTTACAAAAAATCTACATCTCAACGTCATCATCGTCAAGTTTTCCCACCTCTTTTTTCCTCTTCCTGCCTTCAATCAGTAAGTACGCTGCTAGCTTCGCACGAACCACCCATGTGTTATGCTCTTCGGGCGTGACGTGCAGGACATCTCTACCTTCGGTAATCGCTTGTACGAACTGGTAGACATAGATCCCACAGTCATACCTGCACACAACCACAAGGAAGCATTGAGACCATTGTTGCTTTCAATCAAAACATAACAACAAATTCGTAACCTTAACAACCAGTTTCCAACAATGAATACCAACAAGGGTTCCGGCAAACTTACGATCCCTTTTGCTCCTCGCATGGAACTTTGATTGGGTCGAATACGCTGCGCAATTGGTTCTCATTGAAGCCAGCTTTAATGTAGTTGAAGGCTTTGACGATATTGAGCACAGGGTCCCAATGTCCAGATCTCTCCTTCAAGGAGTCGTAATGCCTGGCAATATCATTTTCGACATCAAACTCCAGAAGATGCCAATGATCGCCCTGGACAATGGGAACTAAGAGGTTAGTACACCCTTCATCGACCAAGCGTTTGATGTAGATATCATGCAGCTCTTGGTAATCTGGTTTCAGCACATGTATCTGGTGCTGCAATAAAGAATTAACCCGATCAGGTTCCTTTTAACATAGATTATGTGCTGATAGTTAGGAGTACGCCACGCCAGACATAAACTTACACTAAACCAAACAGGGACTACGCCGAATTTTATACTGGACGATGCTCTCTGATTTTCACGAACTAAATCAAGCAGCGTATCAACAAGCTATCATAAGTTGGCAACAAGTAATTAATAATAGTATTGTTAAATATGCTAATGAATAAATACCAATCGAAAATCTTACTGAATCATCCAGTCGCCCACCGCGTAATATATTGAGGATCTCAAGCCGGGTAATAGACCCTGCTGATCCCTCGTACACTTTAATAAAACTGCAAACAGGGAAAAAAACAAAAATAATAGTTAGCAACTAACAATTAGCAGCAAGAACAAATCAAAAACTATAACGAAAAACCCTTAACCTAAACAACAAATCAATAACCATAACAAAAAACCCGTAACCATAACAACAAACACGTAACCTTAACATCAAATACGTATCCTTAACAACTACCACATAACCTGCACAACAAATCAATAACTATAACAAAAAAACCCTTAACCTAAACAACAAATCAATAACCATAACAAAAAAACCCGTAACCATAACAACAAACCCGCAAACTAAACAACAAACGTAAATACTTGAGATGTGAGGTAAATACTTACTTGTTACATCTACAAATGCAAAAATGGTTAAGAGCTTTTTGCTCCTCTTCCGTCAGTAGCGCGGCAACGTCTGCTGACACCTTATAGTTATGTACAAATGTGTCCTTGTCGCCCAAAAACTTGATGATGAAGCCATCTGGAAAGGGAATCCCCTCGTTCAGCTTATCTCTGTACATTTCTTCTTCTGAACTCATAGGGGAACTCATGTGTTTTTCCCAGATAGAGTGGGGGTCACTTTGTAGCCGAGCAGGAGCCAACTCTGCATTGTTTTCCTGCACCTGCGCTTCCTCCTCCCCACCCACTTCTATTATAGCCTTGTCCCCTATGTTGTCTTTTTCTTTCTTCTTCTTCCCTTCAGTGTAAGGGGTGACTACCCACTTGGAAGGCTTCACCGATCTTTTGCATCTCTTCCGTTTAGGGGGTGCAGCAGCGGCCATCTTCCCGCGTGCCCCCGTTGCACCCCTCTTTCTCTTATTCAAAACCTTTGAAAACACAATAGGAGCATCTTCGTCATCAGTTGATGTCTCTTCTGCTGGTGGAGGGGCATTCTCTGATTGCTTTATTTCCATCCTAGTGTCCTCCCGCAGAGTGTCTGATTCCAAACAACCCATTCGAAGTATAAATATTAAGAAAACATAGCCCCTTCTATCTAAACTTAACAATTTCATAGTAAACCTAACAACTGATGCCTAAACACATGGTGAAAAAGTTGCTAACCTATACAAGTTTGCGTCTCCCCATCACCTGCAGAAGGGACTTCAACCGCCGGCGTTATTTCCCTTCCAGTGCCCTCGCGTTGAGTGCCTGTTTCTGATAATATTCAGAGTATAAACAATAAAAAGCTTAACAACCAATACGTAGACATAACAACCAATCTCTAACATATAGTACAAAAGCAAGCTAACCTGTACAAGTTAGTAGCTCCTTCGCTGGCGGGGACACCTTCTCTCCCTCGTTTATTTCTGCCTCAAGGGCCTTGTCAACAGCAGATGCCTCTGGTGGAGGTAATTCTCCTGGCGGAGCATCTTCACTCTCCTTGTGGATATCAGAAAACAATGGTTGTGGAGAGGCCCTCCCTGTTGGAGGGGCCTCGCTCTCCTTATTAGCTTCATCAAATAATAATGATTTATTGACATCCCCATCGTACTGTACATCAATGCCACCCACGGTGCCTGGAGTGTCTGATTCAAAAAATAAACACAAATGAGCTTAGGTACTTCATTGTCAAAAAAAACATAGCATCAGTTACATAACCTTAAAACTAACCAAGATACTTAACAATCAATCTCCAACCTTGGCAATAAATCCCTGACCTTAACATTAGATACGTAAAGTTAACAATACATTCTTAACCTTAACAATAAATCCCTAACCTTAACATTAGATCAGTAAAGTTAACAATACATTCTTAACCTTAACAATAAATCCATATACTTATCAATCAATTTTTAACTATAACACGCAAACGTAATTGCAAGCCACATCTAACCTGTACAAGTTTGCGGCTCCATCAATGGGCTGGACACCAATCCTGTAGGGCTCTTATCCTTGTATACAGAGAGGGTTCCGGATCGTGCTTCGCTTAGTTCCTCTCTCAGTCTTCTATTTTGAGCAGACAGCTTAGCCACCTTCACAGAAAGAGCACTTATCTTTACACGGTCTGCAGCAATCATACCCTTGAATTTATTCTCGTTCTCGCGGCGTAATGATTCGTTCATTGCCGCGATGCTCTTCCAGTAGATAACTTGCTGAGGCCAATCCATTTGCTCAACTGCATCATTTGGCTGCTCGGCGTCTTCATCAATATCCTGTGGCATCACATATGCAACGGACAGGTAGAGTACTATTAAAAGGATTAATTAATTCAAAAACAAATAAAATCCACGATTGCTAAGTTCTTACAAGTGCATCAATTGGGATGTCGTCATCTTCTTCTCTCCTCTTCTTCTTGTGAAGAAGGTCTATTGGGCCACGAGCCCTGCCGGCGTCTACTGCAGCCGGACCCTTAATCCTCCTCTTCTCTCTCTCTCTCCTCTTCTCTTTCTCTATCCCCTGCTCCTTCCCCCAAAAACCTCCCTCGATTCTTTGAAGTTGTCCATGTTGCTGTGGAAGCTTTATCGTAGCTTTGCTTGCTTTCGCAACAACAGTGGCCAATCTCAAAGAACCAGCAACGTGCCCAAGTCTCACCCAATTTGTCAGGGGAGGCCTCACCGTACAACCAAGTGCTGGCTTCTTGATGCCGGTGAGTTCATAATACCACAACTGCACATTAGAGATATAAAAACTTAACAAACACCTTCATCCGTAACAATTAATAAAGTAACCCTAACAATAAAAACGTAACCTTAACAACCAAACCGTAATATTAACAACCAAACCGTAACCTTGACAACGAAACTGTAACATTAACAACTAAACCCTAACCTTCACAATCAGTAAAAAACATGATTACTTACACAAACTAGAGGGGTACACCCTTGCAGATATAATGTCGTCTTCCCTGGCTCAGGACCCTTCAGTGCCCTCTCTATCGCGTCAGATGTCTCACTGAATATATAGGTCCCCCAAGCAGTGTTGTTGACCTGTTCGATGCTGTCGACGTACTTGAATAAATGCCTAGGAACGCCGGAAACACTGCTTGGACACCAAATCATGCTCAGCTGATAGAGGATCTGTAGCAGGACAAAGTCCTTCACATCTCGGCGATCAGAAGATAGTACCAGCTTCAAGAGCAGGTCCTCCACATTGCGTCTGGTGGGGCCTCCTTTGGGGGGAGCTATACTGCTGGAACCCCCCGTCTCGGGTTTGTCAAAGAACCTGGACCAAATCCTATTTTTCCTGTCCCGATTGTGGTCAACATGAAGCCCCTCATTGGAGAACCATGTATGCTCCATTACCCACTCAAGGTTGAATGAGCATGGGATCTCTTCTCCATCATTCCTATCGGTGAAGACGAATTTTTTGCTCTTCTTGTCCCACTGACTCAAAATGTGCTCAAAGGTGGGAAGATCGACGCCAGGTGGGCCAAATTGGACGTAGTGTCTGAATACACTATCTTCGTAGGCCGCAAAATGCCTTGGCCCCATACGCGTCACCAAATTCTGCATGAAGTCGTGATAGGCACCGAAGCTGGCGGTGGGCCGCAACGTAATAGCTGGCTTTGCCCTTTTTCTACAAAACAAAAACACAAGACGAGAGCATTTTTGAGTATAATCAGTAAACATAACAGCTATGCTGTAAACTTTGCGGGTAAACCAACAACCTTAACAGCAACCACATAACCTTAACAACAAAAACCTAACCTTAACAACCAAAGCCTAACCTCAACAACTAAACAACAACCTTAACAATAAAGGCAGTAACCAACAACCTTAACAACAACCCCACAACCTTATCAACCAAAACCTAACCTTAACAACCAAAGCCTAACCTCTACAAATAAACAACAACCTCAGCAATAAAAGCATAGACCTTGCATGTTAACAGTAACCTCAACAGCTAACAGACACCGTAATTTTGGACCTTCCCACCAGACTAAGAGCATTATCAATCAAACCGTAACCTTAACAACATAAAACTTGCGGTAAAAATTACCTTTTGGGTGCTGCCACGTGCTTCTCTTCTTCTCCTCTCTGTAGACCAAGGAGCGCTCTAGTGGCATCGTTGGACGCGCCGGTGGTGCCGGTGCTGCCCTCTAGACCTTCGCGTGGGCCTACACTTAAATTTTGAGGCGGGCTTCTGGGATGAGAATGGCTGGTTGCGATGTCCTCTAGAACATCACCAATCGCAGCCCGAGCTTCAGATTCAGCCCGCACTGCAGTTGTCTGGGCTCTTTCTGAGATTTCGAACCGCTGGGCGTAATCGCTTTCGCTGTGGTCGGCATTGAGGTTGGCTTTGGGGGTTGAATCGCCGGCCATTTTGATCCCTTTGCTTTGATTCGGTTTGAGTTGGGGTCGGTTGATTTAGGGCTAGGGTTTTGAATTGGGTTTCTGGAGTCGGTTTGCTTGCAGAAGAGAGAGATGACAGGGTACGGACGAGGAGGTAACTCATAACGGGGAATTTTAAACGTAAGGGTATTTTGGGCATTTCGAGCGGGGTTTAAACGGCGTTACGCCTGGGGATTGGTTTTGGGGGCTGGAAGAAAATCGGGGGCGGTTTTGGGGGTAAAAGGAACGTTGAAAAGGTCTTGGGGGGCCAGAGCACGTTCTGTGTTGTTTTGGGGGCTGGAAGCAATTTTCCCAAAAAAAAATCACACAATGGTCCCCAGGGCTTGTTGATTTTTCTTTTAAAATAATAATAAAGATGGTTGTTGGTACAGTCACCATGATAGCAACCAAATCTTTTAAAGATTTCATTGTCTTAGTCCCTTACATCTTTAACATTTGAAACTAGGCCCTGTAATCATTATAAATTTATAATTGCTATCCGCAACCCTTCAAAATCTTATAAGTTGTTTTAGATAAATGATTCGAGATTGCTACCGTTTGAGTTGAAGAAATGTTCTCTTTTTTTTCTTTTTTCTTTTTTCTTTTCTTTAAGAAAAAGTACAAGGTCAAAATCCTCCACCTGTTTAATTTGTTGGAGAATTTAAGTCTCTCCGTCTACTGCGATGTGCGCAACTCGGAAGTCAACCACAATCAATAAGATATAAATAACCACAATCAAGAAGAAATAACACTGAGATTTACATGGTTCTGTAGACCAACTTTGACCTACGTCCACGGGGCAACAATACGAGAAATCCACTATGTATCAGATACATAATCAACTCTCCTATTCTCTCAAAAGCCCTTTTCTTACAATCTTTTGAACGGACAAAGACTGTGAAGCCCTCTTCCAATGATGTAATCTTTTGCACGGACAAAGACTACGAAACCCTCGCCTCTCGCACAATATTCTTGAATCAGGTTACATCCTCTACTAACCCTAGATTACAAGAATATTAGCTCTCTCTCGTCTGCTTGGTTTTTCCTCTAATAATAGAAGAATATATATAAGAAAACTAAAATTCTATCTCTAGCCCACCTTAATAATTAGAATAAGATTCAAACTTCAAATCATGATGAGATCCAATCACCTAATCATGATAGATCTCTAACCCGACCTAATTCTCATGAAGTTATACAAAGAATCAAAGACATAATCCCAACAATCTCCATATTGAATTTGATTCCCAAGCCACCTCAAAGATCTATCATTGCTGTCTTGAAACTTTACCTCTCCTGCTAGCGTTTCTATTCCTTTCGCACTTCAAATCGAAGCACATGCACTCTAACTGGGACATCTCATGACCCTCGCTATCATCTGCTTTACCGTGGCGCCTCTAACTCTCTTGTGTACACCAAGAGATCTTCGCCACCTCTGACATTAGAAGCAAGTCAACCATGTGCGTCCTCTCGAACTGAACATGACAGTAACATTGCCCTATCTACAATTAGATCTTCTTTTCCTTTTTCTCCATCTTGATTCTTGTAACGTTACCGATCTTCACTTTTGTACGACGTTTATCTTGCGAACTCGCTCCCGGATCTATCATCGTGGCTCTGATACCACTTGTTAGGAAATTTTAGTCTCTCCGCCTACTGTGATCTGCGCAACTCGGAAGCTAACAACAATCAACAAGATATAAAATAACCACAATCAAGAAGAAATAACACCGAGATTTATGTGGATCGATCGACCAACTTCGACCTACGTCGACGGGGTAACAATACGAGAAATCTACTATGTATCAGGGAGAACCACAAAGGAACCACTCGACTCTCGTCTCTCAATCTTTCAACCTCACATACATAATCAACTCTCATATTCTCTCCAAAGCTCTCTCCTTACAATCTTTTGAACGGACAAGGACTGTGAAGCCCTCTCCTAATAATTTAATCTTTTGTACGGACAAAGACTATGAAACTCTCGCCTCTCGCACAATATTCTTGAATTAGGTTACGTCCTCTACTTACCCTAGATTACAAAAATATTGGCTCTCTCTCATCTGCTTGGTTTTTCCTCTAATAATAAAATAATATATATAGGAAAATCAAAACCCTATCTCTAGCCTACCTTAATAATTAGAATAGGATTAAAACTCCTAATTAGGATAAGACTCAATCTTCTAATAATGATAGATATCTAACCCTATCTAATTCTCATAAAGTTATACAAAGAATCAAAGACATAATCTCAATAATCTCCACATTAGATTTGATTCCCAAGCCACCTTGAAGATCTACCATTGCCATCTTGAAACTTTACCTCTCCTGTTAGCGTTTCTATTCTTTTCGCACTTCAAATCGAAGCACCTGCACTCCAACTGGGACATCCCATTACCCTTGCTATCATCTGCTTTATCGTGGCGCCCCTACCTCTCTTGTGTCACCAAGAGATTTTCGCCACCTCTGACATTAGAAGCAAGTAAGGGTGTTATCGAAGCGGATACGATTCGGATATGACGTTTACCATATCTATATCTGCTTTTTATAAATGGATACGGATATGGATACGGATACGGATCACCCTCAGTAAGAAAAAACCTTAACCATATCCGTATTTATCGGAAACGGATACGATTCGGATATTTGAGAATCGGATCGGATATGATCATGGATAATTGAAAACTAATATTGAGCATAAATTTATTAGACAAATCTTCATCCAAAATCTTCAGTAGCACAACCCAACTAAAACAATAGTGTCAGGAATTATAACCAAACTACAACAATCATATCCAGAATTTCAAAGGTCTATGAATTGAAAATTGAAGGCAAAAAAGTTCAGACAACATTCAACATTTCACAATATTCAACATTTAACAAAAAGTTCATACCACAAAACAATCTCCAAACCATTATCTGATAACAATACATCAACTGACACATTTAGGTTTTTAATTTTTCTTTCCCACATAAACGTTTTCAGTGAAGCAATATCCATATTACAATAGACATGTGATAGGCCACACCAAAATGAAGCTCATCGGACACAGTTAGCAATAGCAATTTACCAAATGAAATAAAATAATTGGAGCCCATAACATTTCTCATCGAGGATTTGTTTACATACGTAAAATCATCTTTCCTAAGATGGTCTGGATGAAAAAACATCCATTATTATCATCAGTTACCATCTATCTTTTCACCACATTGAATCCAGAAGATTTTTCAAGAACTAATGCTATCACCTTCTAAGAGAAGAATATTATTATTTTCAACTGTCATGCCTACTATTGATACTGAATGCTCAACTACGAACAAATCAAAGCTCAGCTACCAACAAATCACAACTATGTTTGAGAACTGACAAAAATTGAAGAGTCATTGGATGAATGGTCCCAATTTGTTCTTGGCCCAAACAAACTCACAATCAGATGATAATAACATAGTTTATAAATTTATATCTTACCCACGTGGTTGAGGGCGGCCTGAGGAACAAGGGGATCGTCGGCGGCGACAGGAACAAGGGGATCAGCGATGGCCTAAGGAGCAAGGGGATCGTTGGTGACCTGAGGTTAAGGGCTGCCTGATGTTGAGGCAGTGGGCTAAGGTTGAGGGAGTGGGCTGATGTTGAGTGAGCAAGGGGATCGTTGGCTGAGGAACAAGAGGCCGCCTGAGGTGTAGAACTAGAGAACTGGAGAGTGGAGGCGGGTTAGGTGAAGGCCTGAGGAAGAAGGGGCTGCCTGAGGAACAACTGAACAAGGGGCTGAGGGTGAGGGCCTAGGGTTTTTTAATTTTTTTCTATTTACTTTTGGTTTTGGGTTAGCGGGTTTGTAACTATAAATTTGGGATCCGATTACCCGGATCACTATTACATTGCAGATATCTGTATCCGCAACCCTCATATCCATTATCGAATCTATATATGGAAAAAAAAATCCAAAATCATATCCGTATCCGTTATCGTATCCGCCCGGTTTTAAAATTAGCCTATCATATCTGCATCCGTTCGGATACGGATGCGGATCGGTTCGGATATATCCGAAATATTTGGCACCCCTAGAAGAAAGTCAACCATGCGTGTCCTCTCAAACTGAACATGACAGTAGCATTGCCCTATCTGCCATCAGATCTTCTTTTTCTTTTTCTTTTTCTTCATCTTGATTCTTGTAACACCGTCGATCTTCACTTTTGTACGACGTCTATCTTGCAAACTCGCTCCCGGATCCATCATCATGGCTCTGATACCACTTGTTGGAAAATTTTAGTTTCTCTACGTACTACGATTTGTGCAACTCGGAAGCCAACCACAATCAATAAGATATAAAATAACCACAATCAAGAAGAAATAACACCGAGATTTACGTGGTTCGGTCGACCAACTTTGACCTACGTCCACGGGGCAACAATACGAAAAATTCATTATGTATCAGGGAGAACTACAAAAGGAACCACTCGTTTGTCAATTTCTCAATCTCACATACATAATCAACTCTCATATTCTCTCTAGAGCCCTCTCCTTAAAATCTTTTGAACGGTCAAAGACTGCGAAGTCCTCTCCTAATGATGTAATCTTTTAGACAGACAAAGACTACGAAACACTCGCTTCTCACACAATATTCTTGAATCAGGTTATGTCCTCTACTTACCCTATATTATAAGAATATTGGCTCTCTCTCATCTGCTTGGTTTTTTCTCCAATAATAAAAGAATATATATATGAAAATAAAAACTCTATCTCTAGCCTGCCTTCCTAATTAGAATAGGATTCAAACTCCTAATCATGATGAGTCTCAATCTCCTAATCATGATAGATCTCTAACACTATCTATTTCTCATAAAGTTATACAAAGAATCAAAGATATAATCCTAACAATCTCTACCTTGGATTTGATTCATAAGCCACCTAGAAAATCTACCATTGTCATCTTGAAACTTTACCTCTCCTGCTAGCGTTTCTATTCCTTTTGCACTTCAAATCGAAGCATCTACACTCCAACTGGGACATCCCATGACCCTTACTATCATCTGCTTTATCGTGGCACCTCCATCTCTCTTATATACACCAAAATATCTTCGCCACCTCTGACATTAGAAGCAAGTCAACCATACGTGTCCTCTCAAACTGAACATGACAGTAGCATTGTCCTATCTGCCATCAGATCTTCTTTTTCTTTTTCTTCATCTTGATTCTTGTAACACCGCCGATCTTCACTTTTGTACGACGTCTATCTTGCGAACTCACTCCCGGATCCATTATCATGGCTCTGATACCACTTGCTAGGAAATTTTAGTCTCTCCGTCTACTGCGATCTACGCAACTTGGAAGCCAACCACAATCAACAAAATATAAAATAACCACAATCAAGAAGAAATAACACCAAGATTTATGTGGTTTGGTCGAACAATTTTGACCTACGTCCACGGAGCAACAATACGAGAAATCCACTACATATCACGGAGAACCACAAAAGGAACCACTCAACTCTCGTCTCTCAATCTTTCAACTTCACATACATAATCAACTCTCATATTCTCTCCAAAGCTCTCTCCTTACAATCTTTTGAATGAACAAAGACTGCAAAGGCCTCTCCCAATGATGTAATCTTTTGTACGGACAAAGACTATGAAACACTCGCCTATCGCATAATATTCTTGAATCAGGTTACGTCATCTGCTTACCCTAGATTATAAGAATATTGGCTCTCTCTCATTTGCTTGGTTTTTCCTTCAACAATAGAAGAATATATATATATATAAAACCAATCTAGCCTACCTTCCTAATTAGAATAGGATTCAAACTCCTAATCATTATGAGAATCAATCTCCTAATCATGATAGATCTCTAATCCTATCTAATTCTCATAAAGTTATACAAAGAATTAAAGATATAATACCAACATAATTCAATTAGGAAATGTAAAAACCGTACACAAAAGGAAAAGAGAGAAATATTCGTTCTAAGTTAATTTTTGGACATTAAACATCAGTTATATCCTTATGTTTAATATACTTCTATACTCATATTCGTTTAGGTTTTTACATGAAAATCACCTAAATTTTAGTCTAAATTAATATTTACTATTTATTTATTTTTGATGTTAACCACATATACTTGTTTACATATTTTCAATATCATACCTAACATTGATTTGGTTTTAAAAATATATGAACTACCCTCATCTTAAATGCATGAACTACAAGGGTTTCATAATTAATTATAAAGTTAAGTTTTTTATGATATTACTCCTCTAAATCTTTCATATTATGAAAGTAGACCCTACCTCTTCCCCCCCCCCCCAAAATTTCAAACCCAAATCTCCAAACTCCTAGCCCAATCCCCAAACCCTAATCTTACCTCCCCTCAATCCTCTCTCCTTCTCTCCTTCCAATCCGTAAAAAAACCTTGCCTTAATCCTCCCCCACATCCTATAATCTCCCTTCCCCTTAATTTGCTCTCCTTCTCACACTTCAGTCTAAAAAAATCCCTTAAATTCTAGTTGAGGAGAAAGAGATCAATGATCTCGACCTCCCCATAATCCTTTCTAGCAAGGACTACATTGATTTGGGGGACTAATGATCTCGACCTCAACATAACCCTCTCTAGTGAGGACGACATTGATTTGGTGGATTAATTTCAAAATATGATAGATTTGCGTGGTTTATATCAATATATGAAAGATTTGGGAACTAATATTGAGAAAACCCTTATTTTTCGTAATTAATTGGGACATGTGTACTTTGCACATGTTTGGGTGAGGGATATTTTAGAATTTCACGTTTTTTTAGCTAAAAAGTTGGTTCGGTGTGACATTGAGAAGATATAATAGGTGTTTACCTAAAAAACACTGAATATGGTAAGTATCAATTTGGACTAAAATTAAAATGGTTTTCAAGTAAAACTCAGCTTGTTTACATTTGAAACTTACTTAATACCCATACCTTGTAAGGTGCACCTTCTTCTATAATGGTCAGCTTCCCCTTCTACCCCTTCTAATCCATTTGGAAAGGATGAAACGGTAAACAACCATCACTTATTCGGTCAAGGTTAGCACGTCAAAAGGAAATTTTGACAATTAAAGGACTAATTCAGAACATCTTATATGATTTAGGAACCTAATAGCAAATTTCAATATCAATGATGACTTAGTAAGGTTAAGATGAAGTAACGAGAAACTCTCTGGGGAGGAGTCGGATAAGTGCTGATTCGAGGCCTGAAGCTTTGATAATCAGTCAATAACCCAATATTGTCATGTCAGGTCCTTCTAAAGTACATGGCACCCTCTTATTTATTAGGGTACACGGCAATAAGAACGTCTCAAACGAAAACGCAAAACATACCCAAACGATCTTAGAATCATAGAATAAAACTAGCAAACACGAATTCAATCACAATACTCATAGATATAACGTGGTTCACTCTTACGGAGCTACTCCATGATGCAACAACGACGACCAATTCCTTTATATTCTTTTCGAGGTTACAAAGAAAAAAGAAAAAAGATAACACCCTCTCTTGATCAAGATGCTCTCCAAGAATTCTCACAAACTCTCTCTCAAGATCTCTTAATGATATTACTTATATCTGTATCTTTCTCTTTCTCTCTCTGTTGCTGAGATTCCTTACAAATCAAACTTAGGGGGGTATTTATAAGTTTTCTCATCAGAGTAGGTGAGCACTATTTGGGGTAGGTGAACACTGTAGGACGGGGGTAGGTGAACATTGCTGACTCTTTGATGAGAAGGCTATCCACTCTCTCAACATTATTCTTGTACAAAATAGCTAATGTGCTAGATCATTATTCTTAAAATCTCTCATCATGATATAATGATGAATGAAAATTTACTAATTTGCATATGAGACATGGATCGTTACAAGTTTGTTTATGTTAGAACATTAAACTATTTAACTCTCAAATCTCACCATAACTTTGAAGTTTTAGGATAGTGATGGAGATCTTTCACACGACATCATGACAAACTAGATCCAATTCCAACTGGCCATGAACTTAAAGTACATTTTGAAAATTTCATATTTCGTGAGTTCAACTAGGGTTTAGCCCATAAAAATGATATTCAAATTGCGGGGACATATTAGAGCATAAAACTATAACCCTCATCCCTCATTAAAACTTTAGTGTTTAGATGTAATACACCTTTGACACAGTAGCAGGGAAACCCAAGTTCAACAACTCCCACTAGTCATGAAACTTCAAGGAGACTTTGGCACTTCATTTTGAGCAAGAGGTGCATCACAATTATGATTCCAAATATCCATACTGAAATCCTCAAGTGACAATATGTTTTGTACCACCTGATCCATTGGCTGAGTATATGTACAAAAGAGGTCTTCTAGCTCGAGTTCTGTAAAAACACCGAGAGGGTCGTCATCTCTTTCTTTCTCAGGCTGCAAGATTTCTTTGCATGATGACGATGATGAAGAAGAAGAGCCCACATTGTTAGAAGCTAAGCTTGTCCCTTCAGTACTGTTGCATTTATGTTGCATGTTATAAGTTACTTCATATTTTGGAGGATTCTGATCACCGTCATCCTTTTGTTGTACTGTTTTTGTTGCTGAACAGCCTTGGTCTTTGTAATGTGCACATCTGTAGTAGCACCTGCATGCATATAGTTAGTAGGAATAAGTGATTCATAACATTTAGAGGTTACGGATATATTACGGGTAGCTCATTCATTTCTATTGAAGAGACCTAATTAACTTACTCTCTGAATAAAATGAATGATTTTTTTTCAATAAATAAACTTGTTTTCACCATAGAATTCGGAAAGAAAACCTTTGAAATCTGCGACCGGCAATTCCCTTCTGCCCATACTTTCTCCATTGGTAGCCATCATTATGAGGAACAGTGGTCAGAACTGTCCATGAATCAAACTTCTTGCTACAACACAAAATAAGCTAACGATCAGCAAAAAACTAATGCTAGAGGGAAGGAGAGGGAAAAAAAGAGGTTAATTATGCACATAGGCCTCTTGTAATATCGTAATGATATACAGCTTCAAAGGATCTATCTGTCAATATCAAACTTAAAAGAGATAATAAGTAGCACAACGTGATGGCACACGAGAGATCTATACGCAATTAACACGAAAAAGAATTGAACAGCAAGTTACCTTCTCCCATGGCCATCGTCTCCGTCAAGACCACAGAGGGAACAAGTGGGGAGCATGGAGAGAGCGAGGTTCAAAGCTCCGAAAACATCATCAAAGAGGTTGCTGACGCGCTGATCGGAGGAGGACGGATCGGTTGGAGAGAGAGCTAGCAAAATTGCGTGGAGCTGACTCGTGAGCTCGTGTACATGGCTCATCTCTTTGGAGATTGCTTGATGCTCGCATGGCGATGTGCTTCGTCTCGCGCTCTCCATTTTATTTCTTAATTTCCAGGTTTATATTATATCAAGACTGCAGTACTCTCCCTTATATAGCCGTTGGTAACAAATATCTTTTGTCTTCTCTCTTTTTTTTTTTTGTGCAAACAGGGCAAGGGAATTGTACAGAACATAAATGGGGAGGACAGATAAAACGTAAAAGTAGCATTAACTTGAGAGGCACTAGGGGCACACCCTCTACCACACCTCCAACCACACCATCTCTCTCGCTACAGTGCACCGGGCCCACATGAGATTTTATTAAACTCTACCACACCTCCAACCACACCATCTCTCTCGCTACAGTGCACCGGGCCCACATGAGATTTTATTTAATAAAATCTCATGTGGGTCCGGTGCACTGTAGCGAGAGAGATGGTGTGGTTGGAGGTGTGGTAAAGGGTGTGCCCCTATCATTTCTATATTAACTTCTTGGATCAAGCGTCATGATATTACGAGTCTGACATTGTACCCAAAAAATAATGATCATACAACTAGTTGATGAAAAAAATCTACCAATCAAAGTTCATTCTGAAATAATCGTCTTTTCTGTTAGAGCACACAAGATCAACATTATCACGCTGATTAACGAGACGTGATGAGATGTTCTGATGTTAATGTTAAGAGCTCTAAAATTGTTGAATTCGATGGGACGGGAGTGAATTCGAGCAACAGCACTCGAAAAGAATAGAACTTCAAATACTAATGCCTCGTTTTGGTACGTGAGAATGGAGTCAACTGAGAATGGAATAAATGTAGAAATGGAATGGTCATTCACATTCTCATGTTTGAATGCGATTAGAAAAGTAAGTGAGAATATCTTTAAGAATGACGTATCCAGAATATCTTTAAGAGCCTTATCATTTCTATATTAACTTCTTGGATCAAGCGTCTTGATATTACGAGTTTGACATTGTACCCAAAAAATAATGATCATACAACTAGTTGATGAAAAAAATCTACCAATCAAAGTTCATTCTGAAATAATCGTCTTTTCTGTTAGAGCACACAAGATCAACATTATCACGCTGATTAACGAGACGTGATGCGATGTTCTGATGTTAATGTTAAGAGCTCTAAAATTGTTGAATTCGATGGAACAGGATTGGATTCGATGGAATGGGACTCGAAAAGAATAGAACTTCAAATACTACTGCCTCGTTTTGGTATGTGAGAATGGAATCACCTGATAATGGATTAAATGTCGGAATGAAATGCTCATTCACATTCTCATGTTTGAATGCGGTTAGAAAATTAAGTGAGAATATCTTTAAGAATGACGTATCCTGAATATCTTTAAGAGCCCTATCATTTCTATATTAACTTCTTGGATCAAGCGTCATGATATTACGAGTCTGACATTGTACCCAAAAAATAATGATCATACAACTAGTTGATGAAAAAAATCTACCAATTAAAGTTCATTCTGAAATAATCGTCTTTTCTGTTAGAGCACACAAGATCAACATTATCACGCTGATTAACGAGACGTGATGAGATGTTCTGATGTTAATGTTAAGAGCTCTAAAATTGTTGAATTCGATGGAACAGGATTGAATTCGATGGAATGGGACTCGAAAAGAATAGAACTTCAAATACTACTGCCTCGTTTTGGTATGTGAGAATGGAATCACCTGATAATGGATTAAATGTCGGAATGAAATGCTCATTCACATTCTCATGTTTGAATGCGGTTAGAAAATTAAGTGAGAATATCTTTAAGAATGACGTATCCTGAATATCTTTAAGAGCCCTATCATTTCTATATTAACTTCTTGGATCAAGCGTCATGATATTACGAGTCTGACATTGTACCCAAAAAATAATGATCATACAACTAGTTGATGAAAAAAATCTACCAATTAAAGTTCATTCTGAAATAATCGTCTTTTCTGTTAGAGCACACAAGATCAACATTATCACGCTGATTAACGAGACGTGATGAGATGTTCTGATGTTAATGTTAAGAGCTCTAAAATTGTTGAATTCGATGGAACAGGATTGAATTCGATGGAATGGGACTCGAAAAGAATAGAACTTCAAATACTACTGCCTCGTTTTGGTATGTGAGAATGGAATCACCTGATAATGGATTAAATGTCGGAATGAAATGCTCATTCACATTCTCATGTTTGAATGCGGTTAGAAAATTAAGTGAGAATATCTTTAAGAATGACGTATCCTGAATTTATTTTGTTATTTTTATTCCCACCCACGTGGGAATATCGATTTTTTAATAACCCATTCAGATGTAGAAATTAATGAGAAATAGGAATATCATTTCTAGTATCAATAAACACATCATATTTAGTAAACATAAATGAAAAAGTAAAAATTGAAAGATTATCAATGGACTCGCGGGCTTAATTGTCGGAACTTGGAATATACTATAAAATGACCTATAGTACACATATAATGTGAAACTTTGCTACTTCTCACCGGTTGCCTGTTAGAAACTGGCTGCTAGTTCTATCCATATCACTGCAAAATTGCGACTAATAAGTTTTGTTTTATATAAAATATACAACCAATTATAGTGAGTTCAATGTGTAAGGGGGAAAAAATCTTTATGCTTGAGACAGTGATTGATAATGACCTTGAATGGAGACTGATTTAAATGGTTCCACATTAATGCACTGTGTGAATGGAAGCAAACTCATTAGGATTGTATAGTATCGCTTCAGTACTCCATCAATAGTAAATTAGGAAGGTTATAGATGGGTAAATATCAGAAAGCACCCCTTAACTTTGGTCGATTACGGAAAGCCACCCTTAACTTTAGTCGATCATCACAAAACTCCCTGTAACTTTCAGAATTTATCATAAAACCCCTTTTAACTTTGAGATTTTATCAAAAAAAATCCCTAAATTAGGGGCTTAATTACTGGGAAAATCTCAAAGTTAAAAGTGATTTTTTAATAATATCTAACTCAATGGGGGCTTTTCTGATATTTTGAAAGATAAAGAGGGTTTTCTGATAATCAATCAAAATCAAAGGAGGTTTTATGATAGTTAACCTTTTTCTTGATTGACTAGGTATAGAAGACACGTCATGCTCTGCAAAGTTTTTTATTATTAGAGCAGCAGATCTACAGTCAAGTTCCTTTTATTGTACCGACCGCATGCTCATTGACTTTTCATAAGAAACAAAATGAAATTCTTTTTCCTCAATTTTTTTTTTTTGGTTAATGACAGAGTATTACTTTATTCAATTATTGTCTGCGTTGCATAGTCACGACAAATGTTGATAGGATTCGGATCCTCTCCACTAAAAAAAAATAGTGGGGGACAACTACATAATCACAGCCATTGATTATCTAGTTGATGGTTATGATTTTTTTTCTTTTAGTGCAAATTAGGAATGAGTGCAATACATGGGGGTATGGTAAGTGTTAGATTTAGATTGTATCATAACCGTCTACTAAATAATCAACGCTTGAGATTAAAAGTAGTGGTCTCTCCACTACTTTTTTGTAGTGGAGAGAATCCAAATCCATGTTGATATGGGCAAGACATACGAGACCCATATGCTAAAAGTCCAGTATGAATGCACATTGTATTTCTGTCCTCAATCATGATGATCTCATGGTACAACGTCATGATAAAATTGTTCGTGCTACATATATAGATGTCTATCTCAAAGATTGTAATTCACTGAATTGCTTGTATACAACTAAAAGAAATATCTAAGGATGTTTCATAAGCATTTAGAGGGTGCTTGCCTGTTTGGGAGTGCTTTTTTTGTTTTTAAAGCTCATAAACTAAGTGCTCTTTTGGTAACTTTTGACTTTTATCATAAAGATCTTATAAAATTTGTGTGGATAGTAAATTTTTTTGCTTGGTTAAACTTAGCTTATTTTGATGAGCTTCTTGGCTAGTTTTTAAAAAGCTGAGGAACCCTAAATAACTTGTGGCTTAAAAGCTAGCTTATTTGAGATATTAGCAAACATATAGATATAACTAAGGTAGCTTAAAACCTATTTGACCAAAAAATAAGCTCCTCCAAGTACTCTCTTAGTGCATCTTGTTCTT
This sequence comes from Asparagus officinalis, assembly GCF_001876935.1. NCBI lineage: Eukaryota > Viridiplantae > Streptophyta > Magnoliopsida > Asparagales > Asparagaceae > Asparagus > Asparagus officinalis. Next base: position 92,191,469 of record NC_033797.1, on the reverse strand, counting down.
TTCTATCCTGTTGATGGGTAGATTTGACATGTAGACACGGATTGAAGATCTAACCATGGAAACCTTCCAGTTGTGGCATGCACGGTACCTTATGTCATACATGATTGGCTTTGAGCTACATCTGATCCCATTGGATACAAAATTCAATTCAGATAAGCGTCGAGTAACAGCTAAAGTTTAGTAAGTTGGATTTAGATTAGATCCCCTATGAAGCTTGGTACATTTTGAGATAATCTAGAAAATGTTCTGACAATGCAACTTTCAAAAAAAATTCAGATAACCCTCAAAAGTTGAGGCCAAATTGAAAATCAAAGTCTAAAAGTTTTTGAGGATTGAGTAACAATTCTAAACCTTTTAGACTCTGATTTGGCAAGGATTGAAGAATGGATAGAGGGTTTTATCCTTCCTTAATGTTCTAGACGGGTTGATTTGATTAAAGGGATAATAAATCATTTACAAGTTAAATCTTGTTGGATAGCAGGTTCCTAATATGTTTCCTAATTTATTTTGATAATAGGTTATTGGGATTCCTAATCTGTTTTGGTAACAAGTTATTTGGATTTCTCATCTGTTTTGGTAACATGTTATTAGGATTCCTAATCTATTTTGATTTTGGTTTTAGAATTCCTAGTATATTTTTGGTTTTAAGATTTCTATATATATGGAACGTTTTAGAAGAGAAAAGCAGCGAAGTGGATATTTGGAGCACAGAAAAGACGTATTTTCTGAGCTATTGGTTAGAGTTTTGTTTAGAGAGAATTAGAACTTTGTTGGTGAGATTAATTGGTGAGTTTATGTGATTTTATAATCTCAGTTTGTACTCTTCTTCTCTATTAGTGAAAACCTCATCTCCTTCTTGCCCCGTGAATGTAGGCAACTTGTCGAATTACATTAAAATTGGTTGTTTGAGTTTGTGTCGTTATTATGTATTGTTTGGTCTCCTCTCGGCGTTTGTTTGATTTGGTCTCTCGAAGCACATCAGTCTGGTTTTGGCTTCCGACGTGCACAACAAGTGGTATCAGAGCACAAGAAGTGGTATTAGAGCTTGGGCTACGCTTGGGCTAATTGGAGGATTAGATCGCTTTGAAAATTCGTCTAGGGCTTTGGTTGGTGATAAATGTGGGAATTTTCCTATTTGTGGATCTCGTTTCCATCGTGGGGGGTGAGATCTTTTGGAGGCTCTTGTTAGGATTTTAATTGGAGGTAAAAATCTCTCATTTATCAGTTTGGATCTATTCTTCGTTTGTTCCACATTGGTTTCTTGGTGCTTTGAGAATTATGGCTAAGAAAGAGGAGTTGAGGCTGGGATTTTGGATTATTGAGAGGTGCCTTGACCTGCATATTGAAGTCCTTTGAGCACATTGGTATGAGCAAGGAGATCGAGGCAGAGTTTGACACTTCTATTCGATGATTGAGAGGTCTTCTAGGTGGTGTTTATTCAGACATTTGGGGGACTTCCAAAGAGGCATCATTGGGAGGTAATCGATATTTGGTTTTTATAGTTAGGGACTATTCTAGGTATTGGTGGGTTGCAACCAAGTCCCATTGGTGTGAATTCCTAGAAGTCAACAACAGATGGAGGAAATGTATTGGTAGAAAGGTGATCCGTTGTTCTGATTTTGGTAGGGGTCCTTTCTTGTATTTGTGCCCAGCTCACGGCAGTTTGAGACACTTCAATGGAGAGGAAACATTGGGACAACGAGATGAGATGATATTTTTGATTGGTCGTTCCTTTCTAGAGGAGGATTAACGTTTGATGTCGAGCATTAGTTTTGGTGTTCGGGCTTCACATATTTGGATCATCTTGTTCATAGGTTGCCGACTGCTGTGTTTGGAGATTTTGAATCTGATAGAGCTACTTTAGATTTTGGGTTGCATTAGATATTTGGTTGCCCAGTATTTGGTCACATCGAGGATGTGAGATTTGATCTGATAGCACATTTGGGATTCAGAGGCTCGTTTGGTTATCAGTTGAGAGGCTCTGATTTTGTTCTGAGCATGTATGTCACTTTTGACTCTCATCAGGTGGAGAGTGTTGATCAGATCTTTGGGATGCCGCAATGGATGGAGGGTGATGCTACTCCACGTTGGGTAGAGATTACTCCACATATACTCCAGATCATACTACATCGTTTGGGATTTCAATTGAGGTAACACAGTTTGGGGGTCATTTGGATTTGGATGCAGATGATGAGTTGGTTTTGGATTTGAGTGTAGCTGGTGGATATAGTTCGCATTTGGTTATGGCCATTGGTTCATCTCAGGTAGAGGTGTTTGGATTGTTTCACTTTAGGGCCATTAGCAGAGCTATCAGCCACATATTTGGTGATGATGTTAGAGAATGATTGTAAACTCTTCTAGTTGATTGAGGGCCTTTGGAGGCTATTTGGTGAACTACGTGAAGGCTTGATTCCTTGAGCAAGAGGATACGTGGGCAGCCATTTTATAATATAGCTGGTTTGACGAGTTGATACCGACGTTTAGAGAGTGGTCACATTCTCGTTTGGATCTCGACTTGTTGTGGATTGAGTCCGTTGTTGTGATTTTGTTTCACTTTGTACTGGACGTAACAAGTGAGACATTTGTTTGGTGTTGGTGTCGGCTCAGTTTTGGAAAAACTTCGTCAAGGTGGAGAACTGTTGGATAGTAGGTTCCTAATATGTTTCCTAATTTATTTTGGTAACAGGTTATTGGGATTCCTAATCTGTTTTGATAACATGTTATTGGGATTCCTAATTTGTTTTAGTAACATGTTATTAGGATTCCTAATCTGTTTTGATTTTGGTTTTAGAATTCCTGGTATTTTTTTGGTTTTAGGACTTCTATATATATAGAACATTTTAGAAGAGAAAAACAACGAAGGGGATATTTGGAGCACAGAAAAGATGTATTTTCTGAGCTATTGATTAGGGTTTTGTTTGGAGATAATTAGAGCGTTGTTGGTGAGATTAATTGGTGACTTTGTGTGATTTTGTAATCTTAGTTTGTACTCTTCTTCTCTATTAGTGAAAACCTCATCCCCTTCTTACACCGTGGACGTAGGCAACTTGTCGAACCACGTTAAAATTGGTTTTTTGAGTTTGTGCTGTTATTTTGTATTGTTTGGCCTTCTCTCGGCGTTTGTTCGATTTGGTCTCTCGAAGCACATCGGTTTAGTTTTGGCTTCCACCGCGTACAACAAGTAGTATCAGAGCACAACAAGCAGTATCAAAGCCCAACAGTTATGTGGCTTCTGCGCACACAACAAATCTAACATTTAGAAGGGTTAACAAACCACCTAAAATGTTGATTAAGATTTAGGGGCAGTTTGATATTGCTTCTTAAGGGTGTTTCTGCTTATTTTTTTAAGAAGCAATCAATAATTATTTGATCAAAACTTTTTTGACATTCTTAATGAAAATGCTTTTGCTTTTATGGGGTACTAATTTTGGAAGCAACCTGAGGATACTTTTAGAAGTAGACTAATTGCTATTAATATATATATATATATAATATATATATAGATATATAATATATATATATAATAATATATATATAATATATATATATAATATATATGAAGAATATGGGTATACTTGGTACTAAGCACAAAAAGTTATGCCTGGTAGTGAGGTGTCACATCTCCCTCCACTCATTCAAATATGGGACCACATTCACATAAGTAATGAGTGGATGGGGATGTGACACATCACTTCTAAGCACAAAATTTATGCTTGTGTCCAAGCATACTCATATTTCTCTCTCTTCTCTCTCTCTCTCTCTCTCTCTCTCTCTCTATATATATATATATATAATATATATATATATATATATATAATATTTAAATAATGATCATTAACACAATTCTACCATACACATATATGTACTGCTTTTTAAGTAGTTATATATATATTATATTAATATATATAATTATATATATATATATATATATATATATATATTATATATATGTACTGCTTTTTAAGTAGTTATATAATATATATATATAATATATATATATATATATAATAATATATAATATTTAAATAATAGATCATTAGACAATTCTACCATACACATATATGTACTGCTTTTTAAGTAGTTTTTTATATTTGATTATTAAATAACTATTTTCAGCAGCTTATATAAGTTAGGCTCTTTCTTACTTTCCATGATGTGGCTTTTGGTTCATGGATTGTTTTTGATACGTGACATGGAACGAGAAAAATCCATACTCAAAATCATGTTTCTTTTGGAATGGATATTAAATTACATTTGTAAAATTCAATCAAATATTGTTTGGTTGCACATACATTTTGTTAAAAATATATGACTAGAATCATAAATCCAAGTGAAATTAGCATAATTCTAGGGCATCACAATCGATGAATCTATCCTGCGTGTTGTTAGGTTGAGGGTGGATACCAACCTCCGACGACGATGAGGAGCTCCGGCGAAGCTCCGACGAGCTCCAGGAAGACGCAGGCGAGCGTGGCGAAGTCGGCGGCGAACCCCCAGGCGAGCTCGAGCTTGGCGAACTCGATGGTGGTTTGGGGCGAACGCGACCCTCAGGTCCGACCCCCGCGTTCAGAGCTCTCCGACCTTCGCGTCAGGCGACGACGACCATCGCGTCACTGGCCTCCCACCTCCGCGTCTGAAGTTCCCACCTCCGCGTCCGAGCGAGGCGCTGGCGACAGGCTGTCGCCAGCCTGTCCAATTTCCGGCTATAAATAGAAGCCCCCTGATGCCCTAGTCTCTGTGCTTCTTCCCCCCTGTTTTCTTGGCGGCGGAGCCCTAAACGCAGCAGCGTTTCTTCTCTCAAAATCGCAGCAGCGATTTTCTAATTAACCCCAGCTTTTCAACAGTGATTGAAAGGGGGATTTAAGGAGAGGAAGAGAGAGAAAAGAGAAGAGGGTTAATTTTTTGTGGGGATTAACACTGTAGCTACAGTGTTTGTTTGAGGAATCCCAGTTTAGGGATTTGCTCTTGACATGTAATTTCTTGTTAGATTAAATAAGAAATTATCTGTGTGGCTCCCGAGGACGTAGGCAGTTGCCGAACCTCGTAAATCTTGGTGTACTGTTCTCTATACCGCGTTTCCGTTGCATTAGGGGATTTAGGCGTTAAAATTCCCACAACTGGTATCAGAGCGTGAAACGATCTAGAGGAAGTCAGATTTAAGTGGGAGCCATGGCCGCAGATGAAGGGAAGGTGAGAATAGAGAAGTTTGATGGATCAGATTTCGGATTCTGGAAAATGCAGATAGAGGATTATCTGTATCAGAAAAATCTGTATCAACCACTATCGGGGAAGAAGCCAGATTCTATGAAGGAAGAAGAGTGGAACCTTCTAGATAGACAAGCCCTCGGAGTTATCAGATTGACGTTGACTCGCAATGTTGCGTTCAACATAGCAAAGGAGAAGACCACGGCAGGTCTTATGGCAGCACTCTCAAACATGTATGAGAAGCCATCAGCCGCGAACAAAGTTCATTTGATGCGTTATTCAATCTAAAAATGGCGGAAGGCGCGTCAGTAGCACAACACCTCAATGAACTTAATACGGTTACAACCCAATTGAGTTCTGTTGAGATTGAGTTTGATGATGAAGTCCGGGCGTTGATACTTTTGTCTTCCCTACCAGAGAGTTAGAACGCTACAGTCACGGCAGTGAGTATCTCAGAACGCTATAGTCACGGCAGTGAGTAGCTCATCGGGAAAGAAAAAGTTGAAGTTCGGCGACGTTCGTGATTTGGTTCTCAGTGAGGAGATCCGACGGCGAGAGACTGGTGAAGCTACAACCTCTTCAGTATTGCATACAGAATCAAGAGGTAGAAATTCAACCAGAGGAAACGGACGAGGAAAATCAAACTACAGAGGTAGATCAAAGGACAGGAGGTCCAAATCAAGGAATCCAAGCAACAGCTCGAAGGCTATCGAGTGTTGGAATTGTGGAAAGACCGGGCATTACAAGAATCAGTGCAAGAGTGCACAGAAGGAGAAGGAGGCGAAGGCAGAGGTGAATGTCACCTCCACTTCAGGAGGAGACGACGCATTGATATGCTCTTTGGAGAGCAAGGAGGAATCTTGGGTGTTAGATTCAGGAGCGTCGTTCCATGCTACCTCTCAGAAAGAATTCTTCGAGAAGTATACCCCCGGAAATCTTGGATACGTATATCTTGGTGATGATCAACCATGTGCTATTGTGGGCAAAGGCGTGGTGAAAATTAAGTTGAACGGGTCAGTATGGGAGCTGAAGGATGTCAGGCATATTCCCGACCTGAGAAAGAATTTAATATCCGTAGGCCAGTTGGCTGGCGAAGGATATACCACGACCTTCCATGGAGATGATTGGAAGATCTCAAAGGGCGCAATGACAATTGCCTGAGGCAGGAAGACTGGTACCCTATATATGACAGCAGGTGCCCGTTGTTCGATCTCAGTTACAGCAAGCAATGAGACTTCAAAGCTGTGGCACCAGAGACTCGGTCATATGAGTGAAAAGGGGATGAAGATTATGCACACAAAGGGGAAAACTCCCAGGACTGCAGTCAGTGGAGATGGATATGTGTGAAGAATGTATACTTGGAAAGCAGAAGAGAGTCAGCTTTCAGACAAGTGGCAGAACCCCCAGGAAGCAGAAGCTAGAGCTCGTTCACTCAGATGTGTGGGGACCAACAACCACCGCGTCCATTGGTGGAAAACACTACTTCGTGACTTTTATCGATGATCACACTCGGAAAGTGTGGGTTTACTTTCTGAAGCATAAGTCAGAAGTATTTGAGGCTTTCAGGAGATGGAAAGCTATGGTCGAGAATGAGACCGGTCTGAGAATAAAGAAGCTCAGGACCGACAATGGCGGTGAGTATGAAGACACCGGATTCAAGAAGTTCTGCTATGAGCACGGGATCAGAATGGAGAGAACCGTGCCCGGCACGCCTCAGCAAAATGGTGTAGCTGAGCGGATGAACCGAACGTTGACAGAGAGAGCCAGAAGCATTCGAGTTCAGTCAGGCCTACCGAAGCAGTTCTGGGCAGAAGCGGTCAACACAGCAGCTTACTTGATCAACCGAGGTCCGTCGGTTCCATTGGAGCACAGAATACCAGAGGAGGTATGGTGCGGAAAGGAGGTAAAACTCTCACATCTAAAAGTTTTCGGTTGTGTAGCTTACGTGCATATTAGTGATCAAGGCAGGAATAAGCTTGATCCCAAGTCAAAGAAATGCACTTTCATCGGCTATGGTGAAGATGAGTTCGGCTACCGCATTTGGGACAACGAAAACAAGAAGGTGATCCGGAGCAGAGATGTGATATTCAACGAGAAGGTGATGTACAAGGACATGCACAAGACAGATGACTCAGAGAGCGAGTCAATATTTGTAGATGCAGATGATGTCCCGAGTAACCTCTCGGAAGAACCCAATGCAGAGGGTCCTCAGCAAGAAGAGCCTGTTGGACAAGATGGTGCGCAGGAGCCCAACGCACCAGCTCCGATATTAAGAAGATCTTCTCGTCCTCCTGTACCCAACAGGAGATACATGAACTATCTGTTGTTGACAGATGGTGGGGAGCCTGAAAGCTTTGATGAAGCTTGTCAGTGTGGAGATGCGAGCAAGTGGGAGCTTGCAATGAAAGATGAGATGAAGTCTCTCATATCAAACCAGACGTGGGAACTAGCTGAGTTGCCCACGGGTAAGAAGGCACTCCACAACAAATGGGTGTACCGGGTGAAAGAGGAGCAGGATGGTTCCAGAAGATATAAAGCCCGGCTAGTTGTCAAAGGTTTCCAGCAGAAGGAAGGAATTGACTACACCGATATTTTCGCTCCCGTGGTGAAGCTAAATACTATCAGGACCGTGATGAGTATTGTAGCAATTGAAGATCTTCATCTCGAGCAGTTAGACGTGAAGACGGCGTTTCTTCACGGAGATCTAGAAGAGGAGATATACATGCACCAGCCAGAAGGTTTCTCAGAAGAAAAGAAGAAGAACCTGGTGTGCAGACTCAAGAAGAGCTTGTATGGCCTGAAACAAGCCCCAAGACAGTGGTACAAGAAGTTTGACGGCTTCATGCACAAGGAAGGTTTCCAGAAGTGCAACGCCGACCACTGTTGCTACTTCAAAAGATATCAGTCCAGCTATATCATCCTACTGCTGTATGTTGATGATATGTTGGTTGCAGGAGCAGATATGGAGGATATCAGAAGCTTGAAGCAGCAGCTGTCAAAGGAGTTTGACATGAAGGACTTGGGTCCAGCGAAGAAGATCCTTGGAATGCAAATCACGAGAGATAAGAAGAGAGGTCTCTTGCAGTTATCTCAGACGGAGTACATCAACCGTGTTTTGCAGAGATTCAACATGGGCAACGCCAAGCCTGTGAGCACACCCTTGGCCAACCACTTTCGTCTATCGAAGGATCAGTCTCCTCAGTCAGAAGAAGAGAAAGAGAGTATGGCTCAGGTACCTTACGCCTCAGCTATCGGAAGCTTGATGTACGCTATGGTCTGTACGAGACCAGACATTGGCCATACAGTGGGAGTGGTCAGCCGGTTTATGTCGAATCCAGGAAAAGCTCATTGGGAAGCGGTCAAGTGGATTCTGAGATATCTACGAGGCACCACACAGAAGTGTTTGCACTTTGGTAAGGGAGAGGTAGAAGTGCAAGGGTACGTAGATGCAGACTTCGGCGGCGAAGTTGATCACCGAAGAAGCACCACCGGCTATGTATTCACCGTTGGAACTACAGCTGTCAGTTGGATGTCACAGGTACAGAAGATGCATGGGCAATGGGCATGGGGAGCATGGTGGGCATGGGGTGTCCACCATCTCTTGTCCCCCCCATCCCTTGTCCTCTCTTGTTCACAGAAACTATCGTAAGAGTATGACTAATATGTATTCGGATATTCCGGATATGGATACAAATATTTCACTACAAAACCATATCCTATCGGTTATAGATTTGAGTAACCATATTTGTATCCTAACAGATATAGTTACGGATATTTCTTCGAGTGGATACGGTTTAACACCCATACTTAGCATAAGTTCATTCCCAAACAAGGATAAAATATCTCATAACTTCCCCTACTCCTCATTATCCCCAATCCAAACAAGCCCTTAGTTGAGATTGATCTATATGTTAGGTTGAGGGTGGATACCAACCTCCGACGACGATGAGGAGCTCCGGCGAAGCTCCGACGAGCTCCAGGAAGACGCAGGCGAGCGTGGCGAAGTCGGCGGCGAACCCCCAGGCGAGCTCGAGCTTGGCGAACTCGATGGTGGTTTGGGGCGAACGCGACCCTCAGGTCCGACCCCCGCGTTCAGAGCTCTCCGACCTTCGCGTCAGGCGACGACGACCATCGCGTCACTGGCCTCCCACCTCCGCGTCTGAAGTTCCCACCTCCGCGTCCGAGCGAGGCGCTGGCGACAGGCTGTCGCCAGCCTGTCCAATTTCCGGCTATAAATAGAAGCCCCCTGATGCCCTAGTCTGTGTGCTTCTTCCCCCCTGTTTTCTTGGCGGCGGAGCCCTAAACGCAGCAGCGTTTCTTCTCTCAAAATCGCAGCAGCGATTTTCTAATTAACCCCAGCTTTTCAACAGTGATTGAAAGGGGGATTTAAGGAGAGGAAGAGAGAGAAAAGAGAAGAGGGTTTATTTTATTGTGGGGATTAACACTGTAGCTACAGTGTTTGTTTGAGGAATCCCAGTTTAGGGATTTGCTCTTGACCTGTAATTTCTTGTTAGATTAAATAAGAAATTATCTGTGTGGCTCCCGAGGACGTAGGCAGTTGCCGAACCTCGTAAATCTTGGTGTACTGTTCTCTATACCGCGTTTCCGTTGCATTAGGGGATTTAGGCGTTAAAATTCCCAACACGTGTCAACCTAAAATGCGAGGCATGAAAAATAGCAAACAAACAATGTATTTGATAATAAGCTAGGATTTTAAGCTTGTGGGTTCCAACAGCCCCTAAGCTGCTTTTATGAGCAACTTGTTGTAAGCTCCAACTACTAAACTGTCACTTATTTCCCTTGAAGGCGAGTAATGAAATTTTGAGAAATAATATTATAGTAACTAATTTAGTATATTTATAAAAACTAACCTTCTTGAATCTTTTGAATTGTCAAACATATTAAAAAAACTTAACCCTTTATCATGACTATCAATCCAAAGGGATCTATAAGATATTTTTAAGCCCTCACAAAGGGCTAATTAAGTTAATCTTTTCTTATTTACCCTTCTCTCGTAGCCAAACAACTATATATATCTTAGGGGTTCTTTCAAAATGAACCGAGCTTCTTGGAAGCTTTATGAAATTTGCCCTTTATATTGCTTATTGGCCAAGTTTAATAATATATGTTTAGCTAGTTAGGTATTAATGTAAATTCTAAACTTTTTTTCTGGAGGAATTGATGCTCAGTTTTAATCGTAGTGTTGACAAGTGCATCTCCTAAGTCCTTATCTCTTGTATGGCCATTGTCACTTTCGTGTGGGGTCATAACGAAAAGGAATCATGTCTAGACGTAGCGCCACGCCAAGAAACCATGAGACACGATGTGATCGCATTGTTGCTTCCAATAGTGTTTCTATCATAGTCATCCCTAATATACAAGAGAGGGGTGGCACTACAGTCTACAGGCACACCCCCAACCACACCTTGGGGAACACCCCCTCTCTCAGCTACAGTGCACGGGGCCTACTTTAGATTTAAAGAAAAATCTAAAATGGATCCCGTGCACTGTAGCTGAGAGAGGGGGTGTGCCCCAAGATGTGGTTGGGGGTGTGCCTGTAGTGTTTTCCATAAAAGAGTCATCCCTATGTATAAGAGTAAGATAATTAATTACATCATAAATAGAGTAACTGTAAATTTCAAACTAACTCTATAATTCACTGTGAATGGTATAGATCTGCAGAATCCCAACTTGTAGCCCCATATCGAATGGTGACAATAATATGATAGTATTTATAAGGTAAGCTTTGAGGTTCAATTGTAACATCGGCTAGCTGATTTTGACAATGATTTAAGCCAAAAAAGGAGCTACACTCATGGTCCTACGGCTCACATCGCCCCTATTTGTGGTTCTTTTGGATTGTAATTGACACATATTACAATAAAAGAAAATATAATGAAACAAAAGAAAAATTATTTTTTCGTGGGATTCTTTTCCATATGCTGGTAGATCGTCGATCTTGTACTCCGTTGACTCGCCGACTAAGACGATAGGTCTTTTGATGTTGAAGAGGATCCGATTGTTAGGAAATTATTTACTGTTTAGACTGTAATTAACATGAAATTAAGTTTTAAACAGTTAATAAAAAACAGATATTAGCCGAATAAAATTATAACACGAAAATCAAATTAATTCAAACGAAAATAAATAAAGTTTAGAAATATGGTCTGATGATCAAAGCGTGCACTAAGCACTGTCCCAAGAATCTAATTGCCCCCTCTCGTACAGGGCTTCGTGGCAATGAATCTTCGAGATACGACGACCCTTAGTCAGGCGACCTCCTTCTCGTCGGCACGAGCTTCAAGAAGGCTTTGCGAAATCTTCGTAAACTTTCAGGGAACCAGTAAAAATATAATAGCAATAATAAATATTGAAAAGTGAAGAAGAGAAGAAGCTGTATTTTGCCGTGCCTTTGGCCCTCGCAGCTGTTGGTTTATATAGAGGAAAAATAACGGTTTACTCCGTAATTAGATCCACAAATCTCGCGCAATAATTTAGCTAGCCGTTTAACACATTTTAAATACTAATAAACGTTACCGTTTAACATGTTTTAAATGCTAATTACGTTTTTTAATTGTTATAAACGTTAATCACGTTTTTTTAATTTACATCATATTAAACACGTTTTAATTTTTCTAATTACAAAAAGGAAGTTCAAAATATAGCATGTTAAGGGCCTCTCAATCTGGAGCTGCATTCGTGTCCACGGGTCTTGGGCACGCGCCTCCCGACCCGGGCCCATCCCGGCCCGGTTCGACGCGCGTATGTGTGGTGTAGAGCATAACCCATATTTTCTTCTAGGTATAAGAAAGAAAGAGAAGGCTTATAAACAACCTATCTTCCCATCTCCTTTCTAATGTGGGACTAAACTTTTCCTCTATAAAGTCAAGTTTTAAGTTACAACTCCAACAATCCCCACATAACTTAAAACTTAGAATAACTAAAAAATAAGAGTAAAAGAAGAACTTTAAAAACAAGATTTTTGGTTCCCCTATACTATGTAATAGGTGGAGGTACCTTTCGGTTTGAACCTTCACTTAGTGACAGTTGTATAGATCCGTGAGAGCTTTGTAGACTACGCCTTGAACCAGTCCCATTTATCAGATTTCTACAGAAAGCACACATAATATAATTTTGAAGAATCATAAGCGGGTTGCGCTATTATCAGCCTTACGCAGGTATATTTCATGTGTGTTACTAGGGAGCAGCCTTGATCCCATAGTCACGACCTCACAACTACACACATATAGGTGAATCCTAATAAGGAGATGCGAGCAAGTAAGCATCCTACCTCATGGGTCTTGGATTTATTAAGAGTTAAACTCAACATTTCACTTGCTTTTTATGAGCACTGATCATCCTAGGGATGAGAGCAAATAAATTCAGTGCTCCTCACAGTTAATCACTCGTCCGGTTTGTTTCTACCCATTGAACCTCTACGAGGTTGGTGTAGGCATATAAAATTGCTTATAGATCCCTTAGCACAGCTCGGCACAAACCGACGAACCAACGAGGCGACGAGATCGACGAATCGCACGCAAGTAACGAAATACGTCCATTCGCGTGTGGAATCAAGCCAAGTGTTCGAAGAGTCAACGAGTCATCTAACCAAGGGCAGACTCGGACGAATCACAATCGAATCAAGATCAGTTTTGGACTCGAACTCAGAAGCGGATTTACTGCCAAATCAGGAATCCAACTTACTGCCAAATCAGATTATCAAATCAGAGTCTCAGGTCAACCGAAACACGGACAAACGAGACAACGGAAAACGACTCGAAAAAGTCGGAAAACACCGCCCGCGGGGGCTCGGCCAAAGCCAAGCCACCTCAAGGTGGCTCGGCCACCGAAACACGGACAAACGAGACAACGGAAAACGACTCGAAAAAGTCGGAAAACACCGCCCGCGGGGGCTCGGCCAAAGCCGAGCCACCCTGAGGTGGCTCGGTGGCCGAGCCAGCCGAGCCACCCCAAGGTGGCTAGGCACAGTGTCGGCCACCCCGAGGTGGCCGACAGTGGCCAGAGGTGGCCGACATTCCCCTTTTTGCAGCCACTGTCCTGAGAGCCTATAAATAGGCCTAGAGATGTTCATTTTCAGAGGTCGAACTTTCAAGAGCCGAAACTCTGCCGGATTGAAGAGTGAACTCGGAGCTTGAAGACCAGAAGACTTGCACATTCAGATCTGATCCTCGGCGACCATCCACGTCAGAAAAGGCAGGATCTCGAGAGGAAGAAAGAACAGATCTGAGATCTACACGAGACTACACTCCAGATCTAAGCTTGGTCTTAGATCTCGAGATCTGAGCGATTATTCCCTTGGTGGATTAATCCCTCCCGGCTATTATTCCCTTCGTGGAATAATACCCGCATACTCGTGTAGATCCGACCGGATCTAGATCGCGCGGTGGTCCACGGATTAACCCCGGCGCAGGCAAAGAACCCACCAAAGCGAGCGACCGCAAAACAGGAGCTCGTGATTTGTTCACAGAGGAGAGTTGTAATTTTTCTTTATTTTCTTTGATTTAGTTGTAACCGGATCTATAAAAGACCGGATCTTTTGTAACTCAAAAAGTTGTAACTCAAGATGACAATTATCTCATTAATGAAGAAAGCAACAGTTTTCCACGCGAACACGTAGGGGATACGATGGTTTATTACTCCGATGCCTTTCGAACAAAGAAGCAGAAGAAGTTCTTAAGGAAGCACACGCAGGAGAATGTGGTGCACATCAGCCCGGTCCTAAACTGTACGATCGCATCAGAAGGATGGGATACTATTGGCCCACAATGGTTCGTGACGCAATCGAATACGCACGAGAGTGTCATGCTTGCCAAATACATGCAAATTATATGCATCAACCGCCAGAGCAGTTGCACACGTCAACCACGTCTTGGCCGTTCGAGACTTGGGGTATGGACATCGTCGGTCCTATTTTTCCTCCCTCAGTCAAAGGCGATCGATTCATTCTGGCGATCACGGATTACTTCTCAAAGTGGGCTGAAGCAATTCCGCTTAAAGAAGTAAAGACGAACAACGTCATCAATTTCATCAAGCATCATGTCATCTACAGACACGGCGTGCCAAGAAGGATCATTCATGACAACGGTCCGCAATTTATAAGCAACGCCTTCATCAGATTTTGTAACAAGTTCAAAATTGAAGACGTTTCATCAACACCTTATTATCCCGCCGCGAATGGATTAGCGGAGGCGTTTAACAAGACGATCATCAAGATCTTGTCAAAGCTCGTGAAGACCAATAAACGAGACTGGGACGATAAACTCGGTGAAGCACTCTGGGCTTATCGCACCACCATACGCACGCCTACGGGAGCTACCCCGTATTCGCTGGTATACGGATGTGAAGCTGTGCTACCGCTGGAAATTCAGATTCCGTCCCTTCGGATCGCCCTCGCAACGGAGATGACGACGGAGGAACAACATCAGAAGCGTCTCGAAGAGCTCGAGAGGCTGGATGAAAAGCGTTTGGAGGCTCAACAACACATCGAGTTTTACCAAGCCAGGATGTCAAGGGCTTTTAACAAAAGAGTCCGACAGAGAAGCTTCAAGGAAGGAGATCTGGTCCTCGCTGCTCGCCGACCAATAATTCTCACCTCCAAGAAGAAAGGTAAATTCGAACCCAAATGGGAAGGACCGTTTGTAATAGACACAGTCTATTCAAACGGCGCATATCGCCTGATTACTCAAGAGGGCGCCAGGCAATTAATGCCAATAAATGGGAAGTTCCTGAAAAAGTACTATCCCTAGTACATTCAGGATAACTCATTTACCGGGAAGTTCCTCGAAGAATATTACACTTAATATTCTAGAGGATAACCCAAAATCATTGTCACCACCAAAATCCCTCACTGATCAATTTCAATTGACAGTGAGTCCACCAAAAATGTTTTTCTGGCCCTCTTGATTCTTTCCATGAACAAGAGGTCCACTTTCAGTTCGGAGTCCCTTTTCGATAAACGAAAGAACTCCTTCCCTTTTTCTCTTTGGTTAAACCTTGTTCATGGTTATAACCGGAGTTGAAAATACCACTTCGATAAACGAAGGACCCATTTTCAGTTTAGATAACTCATCCTATAAAAGGCAAGTTTATCTAAATTTTCCAGATTCTCGGAGTGGACACCCCACTTCTAGTTTCTTCTTCGCTGGAAATAGAATATAAAATTCTTCCTTTCCAGAATCAGGGAATAGAATATAAAATTCTTCCTTCCTTGTCTGTTGGGTTCGCCTTCACCCTAAAAGAAGACCGGGAAATAGAATATAAAATTCTTCCTTTCCCGCACCAACCTTTTCTAAGAATCTATCAATCTAGGATTCATCCTAGGAAGTTTATCCCGAATCCTAAGCAGGGATAAGTCTGCGCCTAACACGCGCTGCCGGTTTAGTCTTTTTCCGCACAAAAAGACACCAGAGTCTGATTCTGGGGTATTTTATCCTGAAACCTAAGCAAGGATAAGTCTGCGCTTAACCTGCGCTGCCGGTTAGTTCTTAACCGTTAAAAAGAACACCCGTCCACATATTCAACATTGTGGCAGGTCGTCATTAATAACACCAAAATCCATGCCTTACACGCATGGGGAATGTCATCCTGAATCCTAAGAAGGGATATGCCGACGCCTAACACGCGTCGCCGGTTTAGTCTTTCGCCGTAGAAAAAGACACCAGAAGACCAGTCTGGGGTATTTTATCCCGAAACCTAAGTAGGGATAAAGTCAACACCTAACACGTGTTGCCGGGTAGCCTATTCCCGTAACAATGGCGAAGTCTATGTATTCGACATCATAGCACGAAGTCTAAGAGAATTCATTCTCTTAGCACAACGTTACATGCGAACGGAGTTAGACAATCCGCATGCTAGCCCGACTCAAACGGTAGTCGGTAAAGGCTAATCAAACCCGTTGAAGGCTGGGGGTTAGCCAAAAATCCTAAAGTCAACACCTAACACGTGTCGCCGGGTAGCCTATTCCCGTAACAATGGCGAAGTCTATGTATTCGACATCATAGCACGAAGTCTAAGGGAGTTCATTCCCTTAGCACAACGTTACATGCGGAACGGATTCCGACAATCCGCATGCTAGCCCGACTCAAACGGTAGTCGGTAAAGGCTAATCAAACCCGTTGAAGGCTGGGGGTTAGCCAAAAATCCTAAAGTCAACACCTAACACGTGTCGCCGGGTAGCCTATTCCCGTAACAATGGCGAAGTCTATGTATTCGACATCATAGCACGAAGTCTAAGGGAGTTCATTCCCTTAGCACAACGTTACATGCGGAACGGATTCCGACAATCCGCATGCTAGCCCGACTCAAACGGTAGTCGGTAAAGGCTAATCAAACCCGTTGAAGGCTGGGGGTTAGCCAAAAAATCCTAAAGTCAACACCTAACACGTGTCGCCGGGTAGCCTATTCCCGTAACAATGGCGAAGTCTATGTATTCGACATCATAGCACGAAGTCTAAGGGAGTTCATTCCCTTAGCACAACGTTACATGCGGAACGGATTCCGATAATCCGCATGCTAGCCCGACTCAAACGGTAGTCGGTAAAGGCTAATCAAACCCGTTGAAGGCTGGGGGTTTGCCAAAAATCCTATGAGTATTATGGTCAATCATTTCAAACGTGATGAGGAATCATAATAAAGATAAAGATAAAAACCAATTCCACTAAAGAGAATCAAATGTCAAGGTTTTCAGCAAATAAAATCATACATCAAGCCCATGGCTAAGAATCTGCTGACTGAATTCAGATAACTTCTCGTCATAAGAGCGTCTAAGCTCCTCCTGCAACTCAGCTCTAACAGACTCTTCGTTCGCAGCTAAAGTCCTCACAGCATCCTCCTCTGTCTCAGCCAGTCTCTGCTTCAAGGACTTCAGCTCATCAGATAAAGCAGCATTTGCTTGCTGATTCTGCATCTTTGTGTCTTCCTTCTCACGGAGTTCTCGTCGGAGCTGATCTATCTGAGAATCAAGCTCCTCGAGGAAAGAAGATCTAGTGGCGAAATCAGCCTCAACTCGATCTATGCGGTCCCGCTGCACCTGAATCTCGAGCTCAGCAACCATCCGAGTACTGCGCCATGTCTGTAAGCGAGCATCCAACTCGGCAGCAACGAATGAAGAGGCACCTGTATCCCGGAGCTCATGAAACATCTGAAGCTCACGCTCTAAGCGATCAAGGTCATCAACCATAGCCGTCGCTAGATCCGGACATCCTATGTCCCTAATCAAGTTTATCTTGGAATCGAGGTAGGGCTTAAATTGGCGAAGAGAAAGTCCGTCGTGGAGGAGTTTGCCAATTATAACAGTCAGGGAGGAGAAATAAGAGCGGACTTCTACGCTGATGATGATCTTCTCAGGGTCATCCCCTGATAACAACTCCTTAACGAGGATATGAAGCTGAGAAGGAAGCCCTACACAAAGAAGAGAAGTTCGTCAAAAGCCTCAATGAGGAAATGAACGGCATCGCTCAGCTAATTAAATTATACCTCCTTCCCCTCGAGTCACTGGGGGTGATGGAGATGTAACAACTGTAGCTGCATCGACTGGTGGAGTTGGTCGCACAGCCGGCTCAACATGGTCTTTCTCAACAAAAGCTCCTGTCAAATTCAAAACAGAATTCGCAGAGGCGTTACATTATAGCTGCATTAGTCAAGGTCGACTAGTCCTATAATCAACTCAGCAGGAGGCACATACCTTCAAAGGAACCATCCTCAGGATTGTTAGCAAATGCGGACTCAGGAAACATGTCTCCAGGTAGCTGGTCATCAATCTGAGGTGAGCTATATATGTAGTGCATCATAGGAGTGTCCGCAAACAGGCTTCCCTCGTCAAAATCGTCGATGGAGAAATCTGACATAAAAGAATATAAGTGCCAAAGAATAATGAAGAGACTACAACTAATGGAAATGAGTTACCTCTCACGGGTGCATCAGCCTCTTCGTTTCCAAGGTTCGCCTCCTGCAAATTATCTGAAGGAGCAAGGAGTAGAGGACAGTTAGAGGATACACAAATTCATTAATGTATTATCTAAAGAAATACGCTGTCAGTGATAGATGTACCTTGACTCACAGAATCTGGTCCTACACTGATCTCCTCCCTAATGTCAGCAACCCCTGTAGACTTCTCTACAGGGGGTAGTGGGTCAGACTCATCGGGAGATAAGGGAACAGGATCGGGACTCATCTCATCCTCCCCACGCACTCCTATATAGAAATGGAAAAGCATGAGTCAATGTTCAGAATAACCAAGAAAATGGTTCAAAGAGTAGACGTTACCTCTGTCACTAATAGGGTCATCTCCAGCCAGATCCATGTCAGATGCTCGTGAAGCTACACGAGGTTTGCGGGCCAATCTCTTCCGCCTAGCAATAGGGATCGAAGGTCTCGCCTGAGGAGGAGGACGGAAATCTTCATCCTGATCAACTGTGGTATCTGGAACATCAAACCATAGTCAGTTTCAACACTTCTGGAAGATAGAAGAAAAAGATGAAGTGCAAACCTCGCTCGGAAAAGTCATCGTAATCTTCGGGATCCCCGCCCGAAGCCTCGTCTGTGGAATGGAATGTCCTCTGTCCCTCTTCGTCAATCCGACGAGTCTTGTTCCGTATCCTCTGTGCCCGGGCGTTTTCCCGAATCCTGCGGGAATCAACCTGGGAAGCTGCCTCAGCCTCTAACTCTGCGATTGGCTTCACAGGGATAGTCTTGTTGGCTGCTAACAACCATTTGCAGCTCAAGAAAGTAAGGTTCAACTGCCGGTCAGCACTCGGGAGACTAAATCTAACACCAGTACAGCCAGTCACGGTCCACAACCAAGCGCGGAGACCGTCTATCAAACCACTATGAGTACGAAGCTGCTGACGAGGATTCCCAATGTAAAGCTGGTCATAGCCAAACTGGCGAGCGAATCGGCAAAGAGAAGGTATCAGCCAAAACCCAGAGAAATCCAACAAAAATCTCCCAAAAACCAAGAAACAGATTCTGTACAAAACTAGCCATTTGCCAGGTTGTTAGTCGATTGACGGGCGGTGCCAGTCGACTGATAAGCTGAACATCGTATTCAAATACGAGCTTATCAATCGACTGCCAAATATTTTCAGTCGACTAAAAAACTTCAGTCAACTGGTCAGTCGACGGAAACAGAACAGAGAGTAAATGAAGATTCTAGGCACTTTTTTTTAGTCGACTGACTTCATCAGTCGACTGATAACAGGTTATCAGCCTGACATGATTTTGAAAATGAGTTTCAATGATCTATCAAAATAGTAAATAAATTCCAAAAAATATAAAATTTTGAAAAATGATTGTAGACATGATAATGAACATGCTATAAAGACTAGTTTTCAAAAAGCTCTACCCATTTGTAAAATATCATTATTTTGCAAATAAGTCCAAAGCATGAAAATGTAAACACATGAATTTTGACATTTTTGCTAAACCATGTTTTGAAGCTTTACAAAATGATTTTGTAGACTTAATAAAATATGTATATGATTATAGTTAAGTCCAAAAACTATGTTTGCTTTTGGGCTTTGGACGTTGGGCTTTGCTTGGACTTTTGGGCTTGGACGTTTGGGCTTTGGCATTTTCTCTTGATTTTTCCACTGGGCTTTCATTTATTTCTTCATTAAATATTTGAAAGAAATTCTTTGGCTTCATGGGCTTTATTTCTTCATTAAATCAAGGGCTTTTTGTTGAGAGATGAGAGTTTGGGCTCTTATTCTTCATTAACCTGCAATTAAAGATAAAAACAATTATTAGTGGTATATTTATTCATATAAAATAGATAATGAGGATATAAAATTATAATAAAATATGATTATCAATGCATGAATGGAAAGAATATATAAATTAGATTTATCATGCTTATAAACAAGAAAGGCTATACTCATAATATTTGTCCCCCTTTGATAACATCAAAAAGGGGAAAACAAGGAAGAATGAAGAGAGCGAAAGCTACCCCTATCAATATGCATGAGTGAGTACAAAATAAGTATAGAGATTACCCCCCCTATCAAAATGTCTCATGAATGTATGAAATGAAGGCTAAGGCAAACATGTGAGTTAGCACAGACAAAAATATTCTAAAACTTACTCACATATATATAGATAAAAAGAACACATGAGGATGTATCATTAAAATGTTGTGTCTCAAAACATAAATATAAAGATCATGTATAAAAATAGATTTGTGAAATCAAAAGAACGGTAAACATGATGATTATGAAAAAAAAGTTTTCAAATGAAAATAAATCACTCAAATAAAATCATAAATCAAGATTTAAGTCAAAGAATAATGTTTGATCAATAAGGAAAACTTTCTTTGTAGAACTTGATCAAACCACACATAGAATGCATTATAAGCCATATTTAAAATTTGAATCATCTATTTTTGCTATATAATGAATTCAAAGCAACAAATAAAAACAAATTTTTGACAAAATGTAAGAGAGACACCAATATATCAAGCTCTTAAGCTTGTTCTAACCCATATAATGACTTTTAGTACCCCGTAAACAAGATTTAGGTGTAAAATCAAATCATCATTGATTCAAAAATCAAGAGAGGCAACTATATCTAGCTCTTGAGCTAGTATTAACCCATATAAACATTTTTGCACCCGGTAAACATAATTTGGGAATAAACACCCAATAAACCCGGAGGGTTATATAAACACAAACCTCTTATCAAAATTGAAACTAATAATCATGAAAACAAAAGATTTGATCAATTAAAAATTATTTTCATATAAAATTTTAGAACACGTTTTTCAAAACTAAGAAAAAGGAAAAAAAACACTAAAATTCTTGGTTTAAAAATCAAATTTGTTTTGGTACCCAAGAATTCTTGGTAGCAAAAAATTTAGGGACATGACCCCTATCATTTAAGCTCAAAGCCCTTGGGTTATGAACTCGTTTGGGCGCAAGTGGTGCACTAACATGGTCAAAGTAATAATCACTCAAATGACCCATCCAATTATAATTTGTGCAATGAAAGAGATCCATTTGTTTTTGTGGACCATTAGCTCGTGCACGGGAACCATTTATAAATAAAGATTGTCTTTTAAATTTATTTTGCAAATGAAAAATATTCTTAAACAATGGTCTATTAGGAACATATTGTAACTTAGAAGCTTTTTGCATATCATAACAAAATTTTGCAAGATATCCAAACCTATCACAAACATAACATTTAAAAATATATGGTCTACTAGAAACATTTGGTAAACGTAATTTTCTTTTCAAATCAAAACAATATTCGGCCAAATGACCAAACCGATCATAATGATCACACTTGAACACACTAGCATGCTTATGATGAACTTTGTGAGAATGAGCATGTGAATGTGTAAGTGTACAAGATGAAGAAGTTACATGAAATGCACAAGGAGCATTAGAATTCTTATGTTTGTGTGCATCATAACAAAACTTAGCTAAATGACCTTGACGGCCGCAAATAGAACACTTATAAGTTTTGCTATACATGTGTGCAAAATGAGTGGATGATTTTGACTTAGTCTTGGCACACATATTCATAAGCTTCTTATGATTATTGATGCATGTTTTCAAAGTTAAATCTAAAGATGAAATGTGTTTATTCACAAGATTCAAATATTCATTATTAGGCACATATGCATTTTTATTAGAAGTAGAACATATATAGTCATCTATAAAAGAAGCAGTATCCATTTTTATGTTTTCTACTTCTAACATGGCATTATCTCTTTCATGAGTTATGCTAGAAATAAATGAGGTTAATTTTTTATTTTTCAAATTTAACATATCATTGTTTTCTCTAAGCAAGGTATTTTTTTTTTTTTTTTGCAATGACATCAAATTTGGAACCTAGCAACTCATGATCGGATTCTAAATTAACATACTTGCTTTATAAGTCAATAAAATCTTTATGTAATTTGTTATAGGCATGCAATAATTTTTCACTAGCACAAGCAAGTTCATCACTAGATAAATCGTTATCGGGTTCAAAACCGCATACCACACTAGGGCCAACGCCTAGTGGCCGTGTGCATGAAGAAGCTCCAATATCACTTGAAGAAGAATCCTCCAAACTATGTCGGATTTTCTCTAAGTTGTCTTGATGTGCTTCTATGAATTTCCATAAATTATAAGCACTATCAAAATGAACAAACTTGTTAGACATAGATGAATCAAAAGCATCTAGCAAATATTCTAACAAAATCTTGTTCATTGTAAACATTCGATGATCATTTTTATTCCACTTGGATTTCTCCGTAGTGGGCACAATATAAGCATCATCTATAATTTCCCATAAATCAGAATGTTTAGATCCAACAAATAGCTTAAATCTAACACACCATAGGACATAAGAGAAATTATCTAATTTTGGAGCAATATTGATGGCATAACCTAAACTAGGTGCACCGTGCATATCCATAATATATGTATATATGTGCAAGTAAGATAACAAAGAAAATCTAAACAAGATTAGCATAAAAAGATAACTTGGATCTTTAACTCAAAGTGATTGGACCTTAAATCAAAGAGTACCAAGCTCTGATACCAATTGTTAGACCCTAGAGGGGGGGGGGTAATTAGGGTCTTATGCTAATCTAATCCGATTTAATACCAATTAAAACTTATTATCACACTATCCTTGCAAGATAAATATACAATATATTATAAGCAAGAATATGCAATATGAACAAAGGAAAATATCCTAGCAATGAGATGTACTGTGAGTTATATGCGAGAATATACAAATAACACAAGGGGTAAACAATCTAAATTAGATAGTGGGCAATATAATCAACAAGCAATATACAAAGACGGTATAAGAAATGAACATAAAAATAAGTGCGTCAATGCAATCACAAACAAACGATATGTTCACGGAGTTCGGTCCCTACGATCTACGTCTCCGCTCCTCACCTCGAGGAGATCTCCACCATCACAACCGGGTTTTCTACGCTCACCCGAATAACGTTTACACCTCACAATAAAGGCTCATAAATACAAATTTGTTCTCTACAATAGATGAGAACTCAATTAAGCTCACTCTTAATTATTACAACTCCCCACAACCCAATTATATAATGTATGCAAATATAATAAGCTCAATGGTTGTGTGTGTAAACAATGTGAAAATCAATCATAAACTCAATGTAAACCCTAGCTTGATAAAAAATGATAAACAAAAAATAATTAATACAAAGCTAGTATTGAGTTTAGAAATTCTTTTCTGAAGAAACAAGATGGAGAGATGGATTAAGATGAAGCTTAAATAATGTAGATGATCTCCTCCACTTATGGAAACTTCTTCACAACCAAACAAGCTTTAAACCAAACTTAAACATACTTAAACACCCTTTAAAAACTTGTTTAAACTTTTCTTTTGTTAGTTTGAGAGTTGAAGGCAGTAGGGTATTTATAGGAAGAGAAGGTATCAGCCAAAACCCAGAGAAATCCAACAAAATTCTCCTAAAAACCAAGAAACAGATTCTGTACAAAACTAGCTGTTTGACAGGTTGTCAGTCGACTGACGGGCGATGCCAGTCGACTGATAAGCTGAACATTGTATTCAAATACGAGCTTATCAGTCGACTACCAAATATTTTCAGTCGACTGAAAAACTTCAGTTGACTAGTCAGTCGACAGAAATAGAACAGTGACTAAATGAAGATTCTAGGCACTTTCTTCAGTCTACTCATCAGTCGACTGACTTCATCAGTCGACTGATAACATGTTATCAGCCTGACATGGTTTTGAAAATGAGTTTCAATGCTCTGTCAAAATAGTAAATAAATTCCAAAAAATGTAAAACTTTAGAAAATAATTGTAGACATGATAATAACCATGCTATAAAGACTGGTTTTCAAAAAGCTCTTCCCATTTGTAAAATATCATCATTTTACAAATAAGTCCAAAACATAAAAATGTAAACACATGAATTTTGACATTTTGGCTAAACCATGTTTTGAAGCTTTACAAAATGATTTTGTAGACTTAATAAAATATGTATATAATTATAGTTAAGTCCAAAAACTAAGAATACAATATTTTCATAAAATTGCATATTCTATGAAATATATTCTTAAATACAATAGAATATGAAACAAATAAAAATGTAAAAAACTTTGTTTGTTATTTCATATCTATGTAGCTAAACCAAAACACAATAATAAATATGAAATACGTAATTTTATTTTTGTAAACATGAAAACTAAAACTTGTGTTGTATATATATATAACTATATATATACAAAGAAACCAATAAAATGTATGTGTATAAATGATTGAGCTTAAAGTACTTAACACACATAATATAAACACCTAAACTAAATTACCCAAGCTTGATCTTGATCTTCAATAAGCTTGACTTGGTACACTTGCGGATGAAGCTTGAACTTGAATCTTTAACTAGAATTGCGTTGCTTCACTCTACTATTCCGCTAATCTCCATTGGATATGATCGTGAATGCGCAATTCTATCCATCTTCCAACATGTTGTTTGTCTATAATAAATAGATAAACACAAACACTAGACAAACAATAGTAGTGATAAATTATTTGTTAAATATCATCAAAACAAGAAGGCTAACAACTTTAACGGCTATCATAGGAAATAGACCTATCCCATTAGGAATATAGTTGTGTCTACATCTAAATTGCAAACTTTATGTGTTTTTATTTCTTAAAAATTTTGGTAGCATCTACCCGCTGTTCTCCAAGTGCACTATGCTAATGTCATAATGCGTATCAATGATCGATAATAGATCGACACACAAAACAACATACACTTATTATACACAGAGAACAATGCAATACGTGTTATC
This sequence comes from Asparagus officinalis, assembly GCF_001876935.1. Lineage (NCBI taxonomy): Eukaryota > Viridiplantae > Streptophyta > Magnoliopsida > Asparagales > Asparagaceae > Asparagus > Asparagus officinalis. The sequence goes on along the minus strand of NC_033797.1, from coordinate 92,166,445 downwards.
AAAATTTTCAAGAAATAAAAATGCATACAGTATGCAAAGATAGATGATACGCTACTGTATTCCTAACCTGTACGAGAAGGGGAATCCTCCCTGGACAGATCTAATAATTATTGTATGTAGATCATGCTCCTAACGTAATTCTCGTTATTCCCTTTAGATATAAAAAGTATTTTCACATCCAATTAGAATTACGTGCATTTATGTAAGAAGAGATTGACATCCAACAATATTAGATGGAAAACTAGGGGTAACGACTTCCGGTTCATATAATCATGATATATAACAAAATACAATGTTATATATTTAACTAATTGAATGCATCAATAACAACAGAATGATTTATCATAATAATCATTGTTTAATTAGTTTGATTAGTGTAAGGTAGATTTCAAGTAGATGTTAAAATTAGTTTAATTAGAGTCTTAGACTTATGGTAATTTAATCATGGTTGTATTAATGTTATTTAAGGATAAAATCCAGTTTAATTTGAATTGGATTAAAATAAAAATACGACTAAAATTAGTTTAGTTAGGGTGATAGACTAGAGTCATATAATAGTATTAACATTAGGCTTATTTTTATTGAATATTTTTATAGTAATATTTAATATGGTTAGTTAAGACTAATGGCTAAGGTTGATTTAAAGTACAATTAGGATTAATGGTTCACGTTAGTTTATTTTGATTTTACAGTTAGGGTGATTTTTTTGGGTTAGGATTATAAATATTAGTATTAGGATTATTTTCGATAGTTAGTTCATAGAGTTAGGATTAGGGTTATACATATTTAAATTATTTAATTAGATTTACGATTAAGATCAAATTTGAGTAAAAGTTAGTTGAATTAGGAGGGTCACTGACTCGTTTAATGAATTTAAGGTAATAATTAGGAGTACTAGTTGATCAGATTTGTTCATTTAGGGTTATTTAATTAGGAATAGGCTAACTAAAGTTTAATTAGTACTATTATGTATGGGATTAGGGTAAGAAAAAGGATAAAGTTAGTTTAATTAGGGTTCTATACATAAGGTAATATGATTAAGGTTAGTATTATGATCATATTAGGTAGATTAATTTAATTGAGTTATTAAAGTTATGATTAAAGTATATTATTGCATTATTAAAGTTAGGATTAAAGTTATTAAAATTAAATTAGTTAATTAGATATAGAAAATGCTGAATTTTAGGTTGAAGTTTAAGGAAATTCATGCTAAATACATGTAAAATACGCAGCGGAATACTGTATATATAATTATACTAAGCATGTAGAGAGCATGAAATACATAATAGGACCATCCTAATTAAATCTAACATAATCCCTATATTAAAGAGAGCATACAAGAGTTAGAAAGTCATACTTTCGAAGCGTGATTCGATGGAAGATCGAATAACCCCTAGTTCTTACTCCTTGTAGTAGAAAATATCCTCGTAGTGGATCTCTAAGTCTTTAAGTGGGCTTGATAAAATCAGAGTCTTCTTGAGACACAAGGCAAGATATCCACCCCGGGGTATTTTAAAATCCTACTACTTCCTCTTACTTAAAGATTGCTAGAGTTTAGTAAGAGGAGAGCTCTCTTTTATTCTCTTAAGAAAAAAAAACCACTTAACCAATTTTTTATTAGCCTTTCCATAAGAAAGAGAGCTCATATTTATAGAGTGAAATGTGTTCATGACATCAATGACTCATCCTATGAGTCATGTAATGAATCATCAAATATCAATGATTAATCTAGTGAGTCATGCAATGAATCATCTTATGAATCATTACATTTTAAAACCATGTGCTAAAAAAAAATGTGCTCAAACCATACCACTAAATGACTCATCTCATGACTCATTATACATGGTATGTGTATTTCATAAATGAGAATACCAAATCAATATTGTATTTCATAAATACGATATTTTGTAATTTTCCAATCATTGATTAATAAGTCATCATATGACCAAAAAGGCAATGAGTTGACCAAAAGTCAACTATTGACCAAAAAGTCAACTAGTTGACTAAAAGTTAACTTTATAGGAAAAATACTAGAATTCATTTCCTAAGCACATAGCATTCTGATTTTATCGATATACATAACCATTTACGTGTATCCGGTAAAATCATATATGCGTATCAATCATACACATCACTCTATAAATTGTGTTTCATAGGATTCAAGTACGCGCTTGGTGTGACTCTAGGGCCCAACTTAAGAACTCGGCAGTGGATCATATTCACAAGTACAACAGAGGTGCTAGCTACACATGAAGACTACCCGGGTATAAGTTGTGATAAATATCAACAAGATGCTTGTACAATTTTATCAGGACCACTCAGTGATAATGCCGTACAGTCCGGTCTTTTCGTCAAACCATGTCAAACTATTGAGCCTAGGGTATGGAAAACTGTCAAACCTTAATTGCTCAATTAGTATTTGTAGATATTAAACTCATAACCTATAAGATCAAACTGACACTCAGTTTATCTTATTTACCTCGGCCAAGGATTTCCAGGTTATAGTTATATCATACAATCTTATGACATTAACCCCCTATACTGGGAGAGACGAATCCCATATTAGCATCTTAATATCTACTTATGCCTCGGGATATACCAAACAAGAACCGTTATGCACAACTCGAAAAGAACTGTGGTTAGGTAAAAGTCTAAGTACACCTATACTAACATGTAAGATATTGTACTCATGCCTCAGGTCAAGAGACTACTTTGTACTATATCACTTGAGAACTACTATTTAACAGTTAAGTATAATTACCAACTAGATGTTCTCAGCGAGTCGTTCAGTCAACTCATTCACTAATGAGTCACCTGTATACTATATATTGATGTCTCACATCAATGATCTAAGAGATGGATCATTGTCCTTGTAAAGAAGAAATAAAGTACACACTAGTCTTACCAAAGTGATGATGTCCCATTTCAACACTTCATCGACTAGGAACATTTTAGAATATACGTTAGCGATAAATCAGATCTCTTCATTACGATCATATCTGAAATGTCTGATAGTCTAGTATCATTCTAAGGACTTTATCTGTATTTAAAAAATACCAGATAAATCTGACAAAAATAGCATATTATTATTTAGAATAAGGATGTTATATTCATATAGGTCCTGTTACAATATATAATTATTGCCTACAGGGCACCTTTATCTAACAAACTCCCACTTACACTAAGATCAATCATTGTAGTATCTAATACCCAATAGCTCAACAAGTATTTCAAAATGTATGCAAGCAATTACCTTTGTGAATGGATCTGCTATATTATCTTTTGAGTATACTCTTTCAATCTTGATCTCTTAGAGATCCACTATCTCCCTGATCAAGTGATGCTTACTTAGAATGTGACTGGACTTATTGTGAGACCGGGGTTCCTTGAGAGCTATCGCAGCATTACAATCATAGTATACAAGTACCGGATCTATAATGGTGGGAAACAATTTCCAGCTCTAAAAGGAACTTCCTCATCCAGGTAGCTTCTTTGGCTGTATCATTTGCCACAATGTATTTGGCTCACTATGTCTTGCTTAGAACTTTTCCAGCCGACATTCCTCTTATGAGGATAAAAACATATCCTGATATAGATTTACTATCAATACTGCTCTGAAAGTTTGATTCGAAAAAAGCCTCCACTTTGGAGGTCACTTTTACCATATATCAAAAATAACTCTTTAGTCATACTAAAGCATATTCTTGACTGCTTTCCAGTGCTCTTCTCCATGATTTGATTGACATCTACATACCAAAGTGAGTGTACAAGCGATATCCAATCTAATACATAACATGACATTCATGATCGATCCTACTGCCAAGGCACAAGGAATAAGACTCATGAGTTTCCTCTCTTCATCAGTCTGGGAAGACTCTTTTTAGAGAGGGAGATTCCATGAGAAACATTTTCTTGGAATTCTCCATGCTAAACTGCTTTAGCACTATGTCGATGTATCTAGATTGGGATAATCCTAACATCCTTTTAGATCTATCTCTATAGATCTGAATACCCAGTATACAGGATGCTACACCTATATCAATCATGAAAAAACTTTTGATAGTAATATTTTAACCGCTTGTAATGACGGTATGTCATTATAAAATAAGAGTATATCGTCTTCATACTAAATAAGAAACTATACAATACTCTCAATTATCCTTTTAGATACACTTGGTTCAGCTGGATTTTTGATGAAATCAAACTCTTTGATAGCATCATCAAAACAGATGTTCCATCCCCGCGATGCTTGCTTTAGTCCATAAATGGCTTTAAGCAACCTATATGCTTTTCCACTGCTCACACTGACTACAAAATCCCTCTGGTGGAGTCATATATATGCACTCTTCTGAATCACCATTTAGAAATACAGTTTTGATGTCCATTTGCCAGATCTCGTAGTCATAGTGAGCAGCTATAGTAAGTAGGATCCGAATAGATTTTAGCATAGCTACTGGAGTGTTCGCGGGAAAAATTGTAGTTTTCATTGACGTCATTGCACACTCTTTGACAACTGTTTATCGGTTACAAAGATGTGGTCATTTTATAAGATCCGGTTACAACGAAATCAACAAAAGAAATAAAAATTACAACTTTCCTTTTATGTCGAACGAATCGCGAGATCCTGTTTTGCGGTCTCTCGCTTTTGTGGGTTCTTCGCCTGCGCCGGGGTTAATCCGTGGACCACCACGCGATCTTGATCTGGTCGGATCTACACGATATGACGGGTGCTATCTTACGAAGGAAATAACAGCCGGGGGTACTATTTTGCCAAGGAAATAATAGCCTTTAGTAATCGAAATCGACCAAGCGAAATCGATACTCTTCTCGGGATCAAAAAACCAAGTTTTTATCCGGAGGATAGTCGTGTAGATCTCAGATCTGATCTCTCTCTCTCGAACTCCTACCTTATCTGACGTGGACGATCGCCAAGAACCAGATCTGGAAGTCGAGTCTTCAAAGCTCTGAAAGTTCAAGTCTAATTCTCAATCCAGCAGAGTTTCGGCTCCAAAAGTTCCAACCCCCCAAAAATGAGCCATTCCCCCTCTATTTATAGGCTTCTGAAAGCGGATCTGGGCTCAGATCTGGGCCCAGATCCAGCTAGCTCGGGGAGGTGGCTCGGCCACCGAGCCACCCCCTGGTGGCTCGGCCATGGCCGAGCCACCCTAGGGTGGCTNTCCGTTGTTTGCGTGCGGTTCGTTAACCTCGTCGCCTCGTTAATCCGCTTCGTCGCGTGTCACTTGGCTTCGGTGTTGTGGTCCAACTATCATGTTTGGATATGTCGCCCGATGGTTCGTTGGTTTGTTGAATCACCGTGCCGAGCTGTGTTAAGGGACCTATAAGCAATTTTATACGCCTACAGATACCCCCTCCAAAGTATTTCAGCCTCGTTCTTTTATAGAAGAGTCTGGAATACTTTGGATATGATTGCCCCAACCTTCAATCGGTATAACGGGACCTTGGAATGGCTTCTGTTCTTGATTCCTTCAATCCTTCAGGCTATTCGGTGCTTTGTCGAATGTCTGTAAGGGTTCCGGTGCTGCATTTATTGTCTGACCGTTGTCGGAATTTTGAACTTGAAGTCGATTCCTGATTTTTTGATCTTTAGCTCGTGTTTGTTGGTTTAACATAGAACTGACCATCAGTTGTTGGCGTTGAGTTCTCATTTGCGACGCGTTGTCCGGCGTAGTGTTGTTGAGTTATCCTTAAGAATATTTTTAGAAAAATATTCTCCAGAAACTTCTCAACCATAAATAGGGAATAGTTTATACTCGTATACCTTATTGGAGTATTGTTCATGTCCGAATGAGCTGAACCGGCTCGATAATGAACTGAACCGGCCTGATAATGACCCAAAAAAGCAGTAATTAGGCTCAAAAAAAATCTTCCGACCCTTCCGAATGTGTGGGAGATGAAAGAATAAACATGGAACTGAACCCTCGGTCGATTTGAAGTCGTTTCGATACTCGGTTCAACTTCAATTTGAATTCTGGTTCAAATCTGGTTCAAACTGGTTCAACCTGGTTCAAGACTGGTTCAACCTGGTTCAAGGCTGGTTCAGGACTGGTTCAAGACTGAACCAGACTGGTTCATCCTGGTCTGGTCTGGTTCAGTCTGGTTTGGCCTGGTTCAGCCTTGTTTGGCCTGGTTCAGCCTCCTTTGAACTGATTTAGATTGGTCTGGTCTGGTTCAACTTGGTCCGGTCTGGTTCAAGGCTGGTTCACTATAAAAAGAGTTCTTTTCCTCTCCTTCTAGGGCCGGCCACCTCTATCCCCTCTTTTTTGGATTTCTCTTCCCTCGTGCATCCTTTCTTCCTCAAATCTTCATATTTGTCTTAGATCCATCCTTCCTTTTGACCTTAGACTGAAAAATCCTTCAAAAATCTTCATATAAAAATTTTTCTCAGGCTCCTCGAGCACGTGGTTCGAGCCTCTTTCAAGATCTAATTTTTTGTCGGATCCTCGAGCTTTTCCTCAGGTAAATCCTCCATAATTTTGGCATATTTCATGTTTAATTTAGTACATGAATTTGTGGGATTGCATATGAGGGTTAGGGTTTGTGATTTGACGCCTCGAGCTCATCTATCAGGGGGTAGAATTTGGAGATCTGAGGGGTTTAACTATAAAAAAGAGGGGATAAAATTTTAGGGTTAGAGTTTGTCACCCTAAAAAAAAAATTTTTTTGTAGCTGACCCCCTGATTTACTTTGTAGATCATCATGTCGCATGTCCCGAGAGGTCGCTCCCCTACTGCGTCGGCTGATGGCGTGCTTCCCTCGTATGCTGGTGAGCTCTTTTTGGCGTATTTGGAGATTTGTAGATTAGTCCTTTATCCCCATTTTGTTCTCCTTGGTGAGACAATCGGGAAGAGCCTTGATTCTCCTTGGTGAGGATCGACGCTTCAAAGATGGTTTTTGCTTGGTCAAAACCATATCTCAAAATAAATAAAGGGGGCGTTTTGACGCTGCATTGTGCCTTATAAGGCAGGGATATGTTTTTGATATATCCTACCTTATAAGTGCATAATGTGGTCAAATCGTCTCACCCTTTATAAGGCAGTGACTCTATCTTACCCATTCGTAAGATGAGTTCAACTTCCTTTTATAACTGAAACTAACAAACACTTAATTGCTTGTTTTCAGTGGAATATCCCTCTAGAGCGTTCTCATCTCATGTAGTGGACAGAAGTCGTGACGAGTATTATTCAACCTCCGATGATTTTTCACCTATTCCGGTCACTCTTCAGTTTGCTCCGGGCACGTCGACAGAGGTTGCCCAAGTGGTGAAGGAAGGTGGACATCGAGCTCTTCGACAGTTGATTACGGATGCGCCTTTCGTGAAGGATGCCAGTTCTGTTTAGTCTCTCAGGAAGACTGACTTTTTATTTGGCGACTCTGTCAGAGATCCTGATGCAGTGTTCATTGATGTCGAGCAGTGGCTCCATAGAAATGGCAATGGTTTTTTGTATTTACCTAAGATTCCTCGACACCGCTCGTTGACTGAGCTCAGGCGTCAGGCTGTGACGCGGGAGATGTCGTGGCACTTGACGGAGGAGCATGCGAGCATTCACTATGGCTATATCACTCATCAGGCAGCTCCTGGTTCGGGCAGGAGTCATATCATTGGATTGCGTCCTGGAGTACTGGGACTAGATGCACCGCCGCGTAACGAGTTTCTTGCCTCTGCTTCCACTTTGAAGAATCTCCTCGCTAACTTAGGACGGGAGATGCCTGCGACGCGTCATAGATTTTATGGCTGGGTCCATTTTTTAGACAAGCTTTGGTGGACTCGCACGACGAAATACGTCTTAAGCCGATGGAGCGAGGAGTTGCACGCTTGTGGTCTATATGCAGCTATTCGTTCCACCATGTATGGCTTACCCGTCAGCGCTAAGCATTTCTTTGCTTTGTGCGAGCTCTATAACCCGGATTCGAACACTTTTCTGACTAGGCACGGAGAGTTGGGCTTGGCTCTCCATGAGATGCACAAGATTTCTGGTTTGCCCATGGGTCAGATGTTATATCAGGAGTACTTTCCTTCCAACCATGAATTGAGTCAGCTGAAGGACCGTATGCCCGACCGCTATGAGACTTTATGGGATCTCACATGTCACTATCATATCGCTTTGGCGCAGTCTGAACCTTTAGCGAAGAGGGCTAAATCCCATGTGAGCCAGAAACAGTTTGCGTCTTATTTGTTCAGGAATCTAGAGAGCAATTCTGGCGAGGCTATTTGTGAGCTGGCACCACTCACTCCTTCAGGGGTTAATAGTCTACTGAAGAAGATTGACGCTCATTCCTATACCATTAGCAGTCCTGAGAGTGGTTTTCCTACAGGGACCAAGTTTAAAGCATTCTTGTGGCATGCGACCGCGCCGATTCGACCGATGACCCTTCTCGCCGGTTACCTCGCTATCTGGTTAAAGAAATGCGTGGTCCCGTATCAGTCCGGTGACATTTTGCCATTGGAAGTGCTCTACCCAGCAGTTCAGCTTGCCTACAAAAAGGAACTTTTGCTTCTTCCGGTGATGGTAGCTAACATTCATCGAGGGCTTCGACAGATTTCTAGTGCTTTTACACGGAAAGAAGGTGAACCGTCGGATCAGATTCCTACTATTAAGGTGGAGCTTCCATACACTTATTTGATGGCTTGGTTCGTCCTACATCGTTCTGACATGATGTCGGTACCGAACACCACAGACCACTCTGTTCCCCTACTACAGTTGCTTGAGAATGGCAAGTGGGAGGGACGAGGATTCCCTGATATCAGAAAGCAGCTACAGGTCCACAAGTGTTGGGCATTTTTCACTTGCTTTCCGCAGTTCTCCAACCGATATGGCGAGTGTTTGATTGATGAGGAGAGGCCGAGGGAGTATCGAACTCATTTAGACATCGGCTGCTTTAATTGGCTAGTGAACATTAGGCCGGGTTATCTGACTTTCCGGGTGAGGAATCAGTGTTTCATAGAGCCATATCTACCCTGCCGATTCGCTCGCCAGTTTGGCTATGATCAGCTTTATGTCGGGAACCCACATCAGCAGCTTCGGACCCATGGCGGTTTGGTGGACGGTCTTCGTGCATGGTTGTGGACCGTGACGGGCTACACTGGTGCTAAGTTTAGTCTCCCGAGTGCTGAGCGTCAGTTACAGCTCACTTTCTTAAGCTGCAGGTGGTTGTTAGAAGCTAACAAAACCGTCCCCGTGAAGCCGATTACAGAGTTAGTGGCTAGTTGAATCTCACCTTCTTAAGCTGCAGGTGGTTGTTAGCAGCTAATAAAACTATCCTCGTGAAGCCGTTTGCAGAGTTAGTGGCTGAGGAGGCTTCTCAGGCTGATTCTCGCGTGATTTGGGAAGGTGCTCGGTCACAGAGGACGCGGAGCAAGACTCGTTGGATTGACAAAGAAGGAAAGAAGATCTTCAATTCTGCTGATGAAGCTTCAAGCGGAGATTTTAAAGATTATGAGGACTGTTCCGAGCGAGGTTAACTACTTATTTTTTCCTTCTGTCTTCCAGAATTATTAATCCTGACAATGGCTTGACGTTTCAGGGACCGCGGCTGACAAGGACGAAGAATTCTGTCCTTCTTCCCAGGCGAGACCTTCAATTGTTGTCCCTGCTGCTAGGCGGAAGAGATTAGCCCACAAGCAGCATGCAGATTCGCGAGCATCTGAGATGGATTTGGCTGGTGATGATCCTGCTAGCGACGGAGGTAACATCTACCCTATAGATCATCCTTTTGATCATTCAGAACTTCGACTCATGCTTTTGCATTTCTATATAGGAGAGCGTGTGGATAGCGAGATGAGTCCTGATCCTACTCCTCATGATTTTGTATCTTCTGGTGAGCTTGACTCACCACTCCAGGTAGAAAAGCCTGCAGAAGCTGTCGACGTTAGGGAGACTATCAATGTAGGACCCGATTCGACGAATCCAGGTACATCTACCATTGACAATGTATCCTTTAGATGGCACACAAAGGAGTTGAACGATTCAGAATTTGTGCATTCCCTAATCGTCTCTATGCTTCTTTCTCTTTTTAGATAAATGGCAGGAGGCAAACTTGGATCTTGGAAATAAAGAGGCTAGCACACCCATAAGAGGTAACTCATTTCCATTGGTCGTAGTCTCTTTATTCTTCTTTTGCACTTATATTCTCTTGTGTCAGATTTCTCGACTGATGATTTTGACGAGGAAGGTTTGCTTGTGGACACTCCTATGCTCCACTTCATGTATGGCTCTCCTCAGATTGATGACCAGATGCCTGAAGATATGTTTCCTGAGTCTACACTCCCTAAGAATCCCGAGGATGGTCCTTCTGAAGGTACGTGCCTCTTCTCAAGTTAATTATAGGACTAACCAATTTTTGACTAATGCAGCTATAATGCGATGCATTTGAGCATTCCGTTTTGTGTTTAACAGGAGCTTTTGTCGAGACTGATCCTGTTGAGCCGGCTGTGAGACCAACTACATCAGTCCTTCTTCTCCTTCGTGAATACTATGATTGGCAAGCTCTTCCACGGCGGACTTTTCCTTCACCAATTTAAGCCTTTTCTTGATCCCAGAATAAATTCGATAAGGGATGCAGGATATCCGGATCTGGCGAAGGCTATAGTTGATGACCTTGATTGTCTAGAGCATGAGCTTCAGATGTTTCGTGAGCTCCGGGATGCAGGTGCTTCTTCATTCATTGTTGCCCATTTGGATGCTCGCTTACAGACATGGCGCGATACTCGGATTTTTGCTGAGCTCGAGATTCAGGTGCAGCGGGATCGGGTAGACCGAGTTGAGGCCAACCTTGCTATTAGATCATCTTCACTCGACAAGCTTGATTTTTCTATTACCTCTTGTGAGACCAAGATAGACCAGCTCAGAAGAGAACTCCGTGAAGAAGAGGAGACTTTGAGTATTCTTCAGATGACGAAGATACAGGATTAGCAAGCCCACACTGCTTTATCTGACGAGTTGATATCCCTGAAGCAGAAGCTGGTTGAGACAGAGGAGATTGTTGTGAAGACTTTAGCCTCCACTGAAGAGTCCATCAGAGCCGAGTTGTAGGATGAGCTTAGGCAAGCTTATGATGAGAAGTTGTCTAAGTTTAGTCAGCAGATTTTTAGCCATGGGCTTGATGTATGATTTCATTTGCTGAATACTTTGACTTTTGATTCTCTTAGTGAAACTGGTTTTTATCTTTATCTTTATTATGATTCCTCATTCCATTTGAAATGATTGACCATAATACTCATAGGATTTTTAGCAAACCCTCAGCCTTCAACGGGTTTGATAAGCCTTTACCGACTACCGTTTGAGTCGGGCTAGCATGCGGATTGTCTAAATCCGTTCCGCATGTAACGTTGTGCTAAGAGAGTGAATTCTCCGAGACTTTGTGCTATGATGTCGAATACATAGACTTCACCATTGTTACGGGAATAGGCTACCCGGCGACACGTATTAGGTGTTGACTTTAGGATTTTTGACTAACCCCCAGCCTTCAACGGGTTTGATAAGCCTTTACCGACTACCGTTTTAGTCGGGCTAGCATGCGGATTGTCTAAATCTGTTCCGCATGTAACGTTGTGCTAAGAGAGTGAATTCTCCAGGATAAAATACTCCAGATTCGAACTCTGGTGTCTTTTTCTACGGAGAAAGACTAAACCGGCGACGCGTGTTAGGCGTTGGCATATCCTTTCTTAGGATTCAGGATGAAATTCCCCATGCGTGTAAGGCATGGATTTTGGTGTTATTAATGACGACCTGCCACAATGTTGAATATGTGGACGGGTGTTTTTTTTAGCGGTTAAGAACTAACCGGCAGCGCGGGTTCAGCGCAGACTTATCCTTGCTTAGGTTTTAGGATAGAATACCCCAGAATCGAACTCTGGTGTCTTTTTGTACGGAAAAAGACTAAACCGGCAGCGCGTGTTAGGCGCAGACTTATCCCTGCTTAGGATTCAGGATAAACTTCCTAGGATGAATCCTAGATTGATAGATTTTGGAAAAGATCGGTGTGGGAAAGGAAGAATTTTATATTCTATTTCACGCTCTTCTTTTAGGGTGAAGGCGATCCCGAATACAAGGAAGGAAGAATTTTATATTCTATTCCTTCATTATGGAAAGGAAGAATTTTATATTCTATTTCCAGGGCAAAAGAAACTAGAAGTGGGATCTCCACTCAGAGAATCTGGAAAATCTAGATAAACTTACCTTTTATAGGATTGGTTATCTAATCTGAAGATGAATTCTTCGTTTTATCGAAGTGAAATTTTAACTTTGGTTATAACCATGAGAAGGCTTAACCAAAGAGAAAAAGAAGGGAGTTCTTTCGTTTATCGAAAGGGGACTCTGAACTGAAAGTGGACCTCTTGTTCATGGAAAGAGTCAAGAGGGCCAGAAAGATATTTTTGGTGGACTCACTGTCAATTGAAATTGATCAGTGAGGGATTTTGGTGGTGAAAATGATTTTGGGTTATCCTCTAGAATATTAAGTGTAATATTCTTTAAGGAACTTCCCGGTAAATGGGTTATCCTGAATATACTAGGGATAATACTTTTTCAGGAACTTCCCATTTATTGGCATTAATTACCTGGCGCCCTCTTGAGTAATCAGGCGATATGCGCCGTTTGAGTAGACTGTGTCTATCACAAACGGTCCTTCCCATTTAGGTTCAAATTTACCTTTCTTCTTGGAGTTGAGGATTATCGGTCGGCGAGCAGCGAGGACCAGATCTCCTTCCTTGAAGCTTCTCAGTCGGACTCTTTGGTTAAAAGCCCTAGATATTCTCGCTTGATAAAACTCAATGTGTTGTTGAGCTTCCAAGCGCTTTTCATCCAACCTTTCGAGTTCTTCGAGACGCTTCTGATGTTGTTCTTCTCTCGTCATCTCAGTGGTGAGAGCGATCCGAAAGGATGGGATTTGGATCTCCAATGGTAGCACAGCTTCACATCCGTATACCAACGAATATGGGGTAGCTCCTGTAGGTGTGCGTATGGTGGTGCGATAAGCCCAGAGTGCTTCACCGAGTTTATCATCCCAGTCTCGCTTATTGGTCTTCACGAGCTTTGACGTGCTTCACCGAGTTTATCATCCCAGTCTCGCTTATTGGTCTTCACGAGCTTTGACAGGATCTTAATGATTGTCTTGTTAAAAGCCTCAGCTAATCCATTCGCGGCGGGATAATAAGCTGTTGACGAAACATCTTGAATTTTAAACTTGTCACAAAACCTAACGAAAGCGTTGCTTATGAAATGTGGACCGTTGTCATGAATGATCCGTCTTGGCACGCCGTGTCTGTATATGACATGATGTTTGATAAAATTGATGACGTTGTTCATCTTCACTTCTCTAAGCGGAATTGCTTCAGCCCACTTTGAAAAGTAATCCGTGATTGTGAGAATAAATCGATCACCTTTGATTGAAGGGGGAAAAATAGGACCGACGATGTCCATGCCCCATGTCTCGAATGGCCAAGACGTGGTTGACGTGTGTAAATGCTCTGGTGGTTGGTGCATATAATTTGCATGTATTTGACAAGCATAACACTCTCGGGCGTATTCGATTGCGTCACGAACCATTGTTGGCCAAAAATATCCCATTCTCCTGATGCGATCATACAGTTTGGGACCGGGCTGATGCGCACCACATTCTCCTTCGTGTGCTTCCTTAAGAACTTCTTCTGCTTCTTTGTTCGAAAGGCATCGGAGTAACAAACCATCGTATCCTCGACGGTATAATGTATGGGTCTCGGTGTTATAGAAGAATCTTGGTGCTCTTCGGCGAATTGATTCCCTTTCTTTTATGTCCTCTAGCAAAATACCATATTGGACGTAGTCAATGATAGGAAAACGCCAATCTCAGGACTCAGACCCAATTTGAGTTGAATTCACCTCCTTGGCGTTTATGTTTCTATCATCTTCTTCTTCAATATCCATATCGTATATGGGTATGCAGAGTTGATGCGTCCTTACTGTGACTAATAGTTCAGTTTCGGGAGGCTGCGCAAGTGATACCGCTAGTGCGGCTAGTGCATCCGCGTAAGCATTCTGGAGGCGAGGGATGTATTCGATAAAGAATTCTTCAAAAGAATATGCTATTTTGATGGCCTCCTGGTGGTACGGGATCAGGTCTTGGTTCCTGACTTCATACTCTCCACGTACTTGGTTGACTATCAATTGAGAATCCCCAAAAGCTTCGAGATATTCGACCCCCAGCTCCTTGGCGAAACTGAGTCCAATGAGAAGCGCGTTGTACTCAGCTACGTTATTGGAACATGGACTAGTCAATGAATAAGCCTGAGGCATCACATGCTTCCCCGGGGAAATTAAGACAACTCCAACTCCGGAAGAGACTTTAGGACATCCGGGGGTTATTGCCCTAATAACTGCCCTCGAAGCACCATCAAAGTACAATTGCCATACTTGTTGGTGCGATGTAGTGTTAACCTCGTGGGTTTCATCCGGCAAGTCATCATATACTTCTGCCGTATCCGTTGTCGGGTTTGCCGCCAAAAGATCACAAATTGCTTGTCCTTTGATTGACTTCTGCTGTTTGAAGTGCAAATCATACTGGGATAAGAGAAGGGCCCATTTCGCTAATCGCCAATTCATAGAGGCCGGTTGCGTCATAAATACCCGTACTGGATTAACGTTAGAAATGACGTAAATCGTCTGTCCAACCAAGTAATGCCGCATCTTTTGCATTGCGAATACCAATGCGAGGCATTCTTTTTCAATCATCGGATACCGAGATTCGGCGCCTATCAAGGTCCGACTTAGGTAATAGACTGCCTGTTCGTGACCATTATCATCGTCTTGTGCTAGTAAAGCACTTATCGAGTGGTTCATCGCCTTGATGTAAATCAAGAACAGTTTACCCGACTTCGGTGCAACGAGAACAGCGTCGGATATGTTTTGATATCTTCGAATGCTTTTTGGCAGGCATCGTCCCCAATAAATGACACCCCTTTCTTGTTTAGTTTAGAGAATGGTTGGCACTTCCCAGAAAGATTTAAGATGAACCGCCGGATGTAAGCTAACCGCCCTTGCAATCCTCTACGTTCTCTTAGATTTCTAGGAAGTTACAGTTCATGTATCGCCTTCACCTTATCAGGATCGATATGAATACACCTTTAGTGGTGACGACGAATCCAAGGAATTTTCCGCTGGACATTCCGAGCAAGGATTTAGTGGGGTTCATCTTCAATTGATGACTCCGCATGAGATCGAACATCGTCTTCAAGTCCTTGATGTGATCTTCTTTGTTGCGGCTTTTTACAACCAAATCATCAACGTAGCATTCGACTATTTTCCTGAGATGTTCTTGGAAAATCTTAGTCATTGCTCGCTGGTACGTGGCGCCTGCGTTCTTTAGACCAAAAGGCATCACTGTGTAGCAAAAGACACTAAGGGGCGTTCTGAACGCTGTATGCTTCTCGTCATCTGGGTGCATCTTGATTTGGTTATATCCTGAGAAACCATCCATAAAAGACATTCTCTCAAATCCGCACGTATTATCGATAATGACATCTGTGATTGGGAGAGGAAAGTCGTCTTTTGGACATGCTGTATTCAGGTCCCTGAAGTCGATGCAAATCCTGATTTTACCGTTCTTCTTCATGACTGGAACGATATTAGCTAGCCATTCTGGATGTTGCTCCTCTCGGATAAATCCTGATTCGATCAACTTCTTAACCTCTGCCTCAATGGCTTCCATAATCTGCGGACGAAACCGTCTTTGCTGTTGTTTGACAGGTTTGGCATCCGACTTGATATCGAGGCGGTGCATTGCCACATTGGGGTCGAGCCCTGGCATATCTTCATAGTTCCAAGCGAAGACGTCAATATACTCCCTGATGAGAGCAACTAACTCCTCCTTCTCATTTGAGGGAAGACTATCGCTGATGAATATAGGCTTTGGGTTGGCCTTGGACTATTTTATCTTCAGTGGGGGTTCTCTCTGTTCGAACCTATCACCATACTGCATGTTCAGGTGATGAACCCATGGGTCTTCCCATGTTGGTATTTGATCGTCGTTCTCCATTGTGGACGGATCAGCTGTAGCCATGTTCGCCATTAGGGCTTTGAATGCTTCCCCTAGACTTGTATCGGAATCCCATTCCGAGGAATCTGACAGGTGCCCATCTTTGTATTGCTCAGATGATTGGTTATTGATTAACCAGCAACATTCGTCTTCTGAAGAAGATTCATACCCTAACCCTCGTCTGTATTTATAATAATCGCCCGGTTTCCCTTTTGGTACATATGCCACTTTGGCTGGAATACGAGGACCTCGATCGAAGTATAAACCTTCTCCAAGTGTGAAATCATATCCCTGTTTTTCCATGAGCTTGCGCGCTTCTGGACTATACTTAGATAAATGCCGACCAGGTTTGTCATCGTTCTCGTCTTCCCTTAAGAAATGGTCTGGTGATGGAGAGCTTTTTCCTCTACCGTAAATCACTTCTTTTTCATCTCCTATTTTGGTCGGGATGACCAGGGTCGTTCCGAAAGAATGCTGGAGGTGTTCCTTTGCTATATAGGACGATCGGAGCGGCATATATAAATCAGGATTATTATACAATTCTTTTATCACATCATCAAGAGACAGGGAGTACTCTAAATCATTATTTATTTCATTATTGGCAAGTTGCCAGCGTCAAGGTTGATTACAAAGGGTACAATGTCGTTTAAAACATAACCTCCATTGTAATCAAATCCGGCTTCGGTATCAGCTTCTTCTCCGCTGTCCGTGCCATGGGCCGATGATTCAGTATCGGATTCGTTACCATAAAGGAGAGAATCAGTAAAATAATTCTCATACCCTTTGAATGGTTGCTTATCCGCGACCACCGTCCTAACTTTATTATTAGCGTCGACATATTTCAAATACTGATGGAGAATGGAGGGGATTATAACGTTACTATGGATCCAAGGCCGACCCAATAGTAAGTTATATGAAGTCTCGGCATCGATCACATAACATGTGACTTCTGTCTTCAAATCTCCCATTTGACATTTCACCCGGATCTTACCCAAGGGTATTGACCCGCTAGTGTTGACCATAGATAACAGTGCCTGTGGACGCCAACTTACTAACTGGAATGCCAAGGATATGCATCAAGCGAAGCGGCATAATACTCACAGCAGAACCCGGATCTACTTGGATTCGGTTGACTTTGCTGGAGCCAATGTACCCAACGAAATATAGGGGTCGATCATGGTTCGAATTCTTTGTCTGCATATCCTCTTTGGTGAAGGTAATGAAGGGAAGGTTCTTAGCCGCTATATTGCAGTGTTGAATTGACAGTTCTGGCTCTTCAAGTGCCGGCTTGATCCGAGTAAGGAACACTTCTGAATTGGCCAAGGCTTCTTGCAAGGCTTCCCTGGTTTCTTTGGACAACCGTAGCAACTCATACAATGTTATCCGTGCTGGAATATTAGCTAGTTGAGCCATAATATCAAAGACGTGCGGAGTGTTCGAGCTTTCCGGTTTATCTCTTCCAATCGGACGATTGAAACGAGACTGCTTCGGATTTTGAACTTCCTGGGGCCTCTTTTCTTTCTGTTTATCAACCGGCTATCGTCGAGCTTCTTCAACCGGTCTAGGAGTCATAATCACACCCAGCTCCGTGAGAGTTTTGTCTGGTCCCCGTTTAGTCACCCCCTGCTCAGCTAACTGATCACTAGGTGATGGATAATTGAAATGATACTCATTTCCGCTTCTAGTGGCAAAGACTTCCTGTTCTTCTTCGGAGAGCGGGAAAGTAGGAGCTTCATTACCATCCTCTTCGAAGATCGCGGAGGTAGCATTGCAGGACTTGCCTTTACCCTTTCTGGTCGAGGAAGTCGTCCACTGATCGTCTTCAATTAGGTCGGGATGAACCCAGAGGATTTCGCCGTTTGGGGCTGTGTGTGGCACAAGTTCTTTTTGGCACTGTCCATGTGGGTCGTCGTTCACTATCTTCATTCCTACTTTGGTAATGCGTTCTGGTTTAAACCATGCTGTGGGCACCGATCCAAATCTGATTGAAACCACATTTGCTCCAACATTCTTGGACGCCTTCGGGGTTATGACGCCTACATCAATTAACGCCTGGATTTTATCCTTAAGATGGTAGCATGACTTTGTAGCGTGATGGACCACTCTATGGTATGCGTAATACTTCGGATCCGTCACTTTGCTAGCCCCTTCTTGATCCACGATCGCTGGCTGCTGGATTTTGTTATTTTCCAACAGGTACTTAAAGATGCCGGGAACTTCGTCATCTTTGAAGGAGTACACTTTAGGAAATCTTGGCTCCGAAGATTTCTGCTTCTGAGGCCGTTGTTGCCATTGCGACTGCGATTGTTGTGGTGCTCGTTGCTGCGGCTGTTGCTGAGGTTGCAATTGGAAAGTTTGATTAGAATCAACTGCATTAGCATGTGCCTTACCTTTCCCTCGTGGGACGAAATTTTGTTGTGGAGCATTCGTCACCTGTTGGCCTCTTTCCACCTTCTTCCTTCTGAGGAATCGTTCGGCTTGCTCTCCTCGGACCTTCAAATCCTTCCATGTCTTGGATGGTGCTGTCCCCATTGCTTCCAACACATCTAATGCGAGGTTGTTGTGGCAAGTCTGGAGAATGAACTCCTCGGTGATCGGGTCCCGACAGTTCATCGCTTTGTTCCGGAATCTTTTAACGAAGGTATCAACTAATTCCCCGTCTTTTTGTTTTTCATCAAGCAACGACCCGATGGATATCTCGGTGTCGTCGTCGAAGAAGTTAGCGAGGAACTTAGTCTCCATGTAGTCCCAGCTATTCACGCTTCCTGGCTTGAGGTGACGATACCAATCGAAGGCGGATCCACGAAGAGTGCCAACGAAGGACCGTACCCCCAGATGTGATTTGAAGTAAATAAAATGCTGAGTGGGTGAACCCATCCCATTAAACGGCGTGAAGTTAATTAGATTGAACTTCGCCGGATATAGGATCGATTCCTATTCTCTTGGGTATGGACAAGGAATGTCCGTCTTCTTCATCTCTTGAGCTGAAATCAACGTATTGATTTTGCTCTCGAGGTTTTTAATCTTCAAGCTTTCACCTGAGTCTTCGTTAGCATTCTCGTTACCACCCCCTGCATTGACGGGAGGATTATTGGCATTATGGGTTTCATTCGCACCTGTGTCCTCATCTTCCAGATTAACCTGGTTACGACGACTTGGCTCGCCTTGCCGGTTCGTTAATGCTTGGATTTGTTGGTCATGCATTTCTCTCATGTTCTGCATGGCCATCTGCATTTCGAACCTGAAGCTCTCTTGTTGTTTAGCCATGGCTTCCTCCAGCATCTTGGCCACTTGTTCTGCACTTATCATAAGTGCCTCGCGGGGTTGTCCCTCGCTTGATACCGTATTATCTGATGTGACCGCAGAACCGGCATCCGATTCTTCATCTTCTGAAGGTAATCTTGTCCGAACCCTACCGTAAGTTCCTCGTTTAATGGCTCCAGACTGCAGACGGGTTATACGCCGGGATACTTCCGAAATCGACTTGGAATTATCCCGTGTCGATGTCCCTTTGCTGGTCATATTAGTGGTGACCCTCGGAAATTCTCCGTCTTCAACCACCGCTCTCCTTCGTCGGAAACGCCTAGGCCTTGGTTTTGGCGTTTCGGTACTGAGTCTTTCGAAAACTGAAACTCTTTCAGGAACTATCTTGATGCAGTTACACTCAGACAATACTGCCCGAATAAGTTTGGAACAGGGGCATAGAGTTTCTAGTTCTTGAGGACTCATTTTCTTGGTTTTACTCGTACCCCCAGCACGATAGTACAACTTGTCGGGTTGAAAGTCAGAGTAACCTATCGTGTGTTGGCACGACTTCTCAGGTATAACATTATCGTCATCAGACGACAATGTTACCTTCTGAGGACGAATTGCCTTCTTTGGGCTTTTAAAAGTTACGCGCCTCGAAACATGCCTTTGTGGGCGTGAGTTCTCAGCGGGCTCCTGGACTTCAATACGCAAATTGGTGCGCTTAGCTGCCCTGATTTCCTTCTCATGTTGAAGGTGGCGGCGACCCCCAGCATGTTGAGTCGTTTGGGGCTTCTTCATCGGGCCCAAACGTTCTTGAACTGGACCTTTGCATTGTCCATCGGGAAGTGGACCGAGGCGCTCTAAAACTGACTTCTTTCTTTGGGACGATTCTGCGTGATCTCCCAGAGTAGCCATGGGAATTACCGGCGATTTAGAGTAGCTCGCTGGAGGTTGAACTTTTGCTGAAGGCTGCAAAGGTTGCTCCTTAGCCTGAATCGCCGCTTCAGACTTCGGCCTCCAGACTTGGCGGGTTGGTAGCGGTCTTTTGGCCACTTCCTTCTGCAGTCTTCTACGGGCTTCCTGGACTTGAGCCCGTGTTTGCGCTGACAGTGCGCGGCGCTTGCGAATGCGCTCATCCAGTGATGAGCGATTCCGTTTGACACGGATCCATTCATTCGTTGGCGGATTGGAGGAGCTGCCATTCATTGGTTGTTGAGGCTGTTTGCCTCTCCTGCTCTTCAGATCCGCGTGATAGCGGATTCCGTCAGTGGACTCCATCGCCTTTACGAGTTGCCGCGCTAGGCGTTAACGTCGCCTCTGGCGGGCTCTCTTTGAGAGAGTCACAACGCCCTCAACGGCGGAAGAATTGGCCGGAACATATTTGACCTGGTTGGAGGTCGGTGAAGCTTCACCCGATGCGACTTTGGCATCAGTTGGGGTGAGATCTTCGTTGGCATTTTACACTTCTTCATACCAATGGAATTTTCTCCTGGAGGAGAATTTCTTGGGCTTGCGGGGGGAGGTGGATCCGGACGAGGATGAAAGATACTCCTCGAACTTTTGCTGGTCGAATTCATACTCGACCTCCTCCTCGACCGGGATTGAGATCCGCGGCTGCAACGCAACGATCTCAGCAGCGAGATCGGTGGCTCCCACTGTGGTTGCCAGATTGTTCGTGGGAAAAATTGCGTTCTTTGATTCCATTGCTTTCTCAAGTAATAGTTTATCGATTACAGAAGATCCGGTCTTTTTATAAGATCCGGTTACAATAAAATCAAAAAAAAATAAAAATTACAACTTTCCTTTTATGTCGAACAAATCGCGAGATCCTGTTTTGCGGTCTCTCGCTTTTGTGGGTTCTTTGCCTGCGCCGGCGTTAATCCATAGACCACCGCGCGATCTTGATCTGGTCGGATCTACATGGTATAGCGGGTGTTATCTCACGAAGGAAATAACAGCCGAGGGGATTATTTCGCTAAGGAAATAATAGCCCTAGTTATTGAAATCGACCAAGCGAAATCGAGACTCTTCTCGGGATCAAAGGCCAAGCTTTGATCCGGAGGGAAACTGCGTGGATCTCAGATCCGATCCCTCTCGAACTCCTGCCTTATTTGACATGGACGATCGTCGAGCACCGGATCTGGAAGTCTGAGTATGAAAAGTTTGAAGGTCCGAGGGTGAGTTCTCAATCCGGCAGAGTTTCGGCTCCAAAAGTTCCAACCCACCAAAAATGAGCCATTCCCCCTCTATTTATAGGCTTCTGAAAGCGGATCTGGGCTCAGATCTGGGCCCAGATCCGCCTGTGGCTCGGCCAGGTGGCCGAGCCACCTAGAGGTGGCTCGGCCACCGAGCTCTTCCCGTGGTGCCGTGTCGTCCGTTTCTGTGGTTTCGCGGTTTATCCAAGCTTCGTTGTTGATCCGAACTCTGATTTGGTAGTCCGTATCCTGATTTGGCAATAAATCCGCTTCGGTGTTCGAGTTCAAATCCGTTCTACGGTTGGATGGCTCGTTAGCTCACCGAACCGTTAGCTTGATTCCGCACACGAGTGGATGTATTCCGTTGTTTGCGTGCGGTTCATTAACCTCGTCGCCTCGTTAATCCGCTTCGTCGCGTGTCACTTGGCTTCGGTGTTGTGGTCCAACGATCTTGTTTGGATATGTCGTCCGATGGTTTATTGGTTTGTTGAATCACCGTGCCGAGCTGTGTTAAGGGACCTATAAGCAATTTTATACGCCTACATGGAGAAAAAGCTTTATCGTAGTGCAAACCAGGTCTTTGATGAAAACCTTTAGCTACCAGTCTAGCTTTAAAAGTCTCTACTTTCCCATCTACACCCAACTTTTCTTAAACAACAATTTACAACCTATGGGTATCACCCCTTTAGGAGCATTGTCTAAGATCCATACTTTGTTGGTGTACATAGAGTCTATTTTGGATTTTATTGCATCATGCCAAGCAACAGAGTCCCTACTCTGAGATGCTTGCTGATAACTCAAAGGTTCGTCATTATCTATGACATGATCTAACATGCTACCTTCAATGAGAAAATCATATTGTCTCTTAGGTGCATGAGATCGCCTTGGATATCTACGGAATAGTTGAGGTTCTTCTGGTACAACTGAATTTTCTGGTTCTACTAAATTATCAATATTAATTTGTATCTCTGAAATTTCTTTCAGTCCTATCACACTCCCACTAATTTCTTTTTCAAGAAATTCATTCTCTAAGAAGGTGGTATGCCAATAAACAATAATTTATTGTTCATCGATGTGGTAGAATAGATATCCTAGGATATCATACAAATTTACACAATACTGAGCGTGCCTTTAACCTTTTTGGGATCTTGCTTCACAAGCATAACATCCCCAAATCTTAATATAATTAAGATGTGGTTTTATCCCACTCCATATCTCATATGGAGTTTTAGGCACTAAATTAGTAGGAACCCTATTCAGTAAGTATGCCACTGTGTCCAACACATATGCCCAGACGAAAAAAAAAGTATCTGTGTTTACTCATCATGGAATGTACCATATCTAATATGATATAATTCCCAGAGTTACCTGAGAGAGAATCACATTCTCTTTTAAAGAACCCTAAGAATTCCGAGCTTAAGTTTTCATATCCTCAATCAAATTGAAGAATTTTAACATTCTTTCTCTAGTCGCCTCTTGCCATCATAGACATAGGACCACATACATCACTATGTATCAGTCCTAAGAGTTCTACAACCCTTGCTCCATTTCCCATAAATAAAGTCTTTGGTCATATTTCCTTTTCGACAAGACTTGCAAGTAACATAAGTCTCAAAGTAAAAATGGATCTAAAACATCCATGTTTATGTAATTCGCCAAGTCTTTCTTAATTAATATGACCAAGTCTACAATGCCTTAAGAAAGCGACATTCAAAACTAAATGCTTTCTTTTATAAGTGTGATGAGTGATTAGAATTGTGTTTTGATTTAAAATATAGATACCATTACACAATGTTCCATAAGTAATCAACTTTTGATTAAACATGATATTCATAACATTCTTCTCCAACTTGAATATATATCCATCTTTATCTAATAAAGATATGGATATTATATTACACATCATAGTTGGTACAAAATAGCAGCTACTCAAAATCAAAATATTTCTATAACTTCTCAACCTCTGCAACAAATTACAGATGAGATCCTAATCCGGTATCTAATACCTTAGATATAGGATTTATAGAAAAACAATTCTTAGTAACAAGCACACTTGAAGATGAAGCAACAACTTGCTCCTTCTTTATGAGTGAGGTTTAGAATTCTGGGTAGTTCCTTTTTCAGTGTCCTGACTTGTGACTATGAAAGCATCCTGCTGTCATTATTTTCACCTTCCCTTTGTCCTTCTTGACAGCCTTCTTAACATCTTTCCTTGTTATAGAAGTAACCTTCATTTCATTTCTCTTGGAAACCACTTTGTTAGATAAGAAAGAAGATTGCCCTATAGCCAAGGCTGGTGTTTGTCCCTTCAAGAACTTTCCTCCCGACTTAACAAATTAAGCAGGGCAGAAAGAGTGGGCTCCAGATTCATCATCAAGAACTCTGTGACGAATTAGGAGTAGGCTGGTGTCAAGGACTGCAGAATGATATCTGTATATCTATCTGCATCTAGGCTTATGTTCGAAAGTTCAAGCTCAATAACATAAGCGATCAATTTTTTTTAGGACATGGTCCCCAACAAAAGATCCCATAGTTATTTATGTCTAGAACAAATTCTAAGACTCCGCATACAACATTTGTCGTGGTTTGCTCACCATATAGTCCTACTTTATTACGAAATATGGATCTAACATCCATATTCTCACATTGTCTCTAATGGACTAGATCCATAGAGGCAATAGTGAGGCAATATGAGCAAGTGAACGATCTCAATCTCATTATATGTGAGTTTTAGTGTCCGCAACAGAGGGTTCTGGGCATAGAGTATTTCGGTGTTTGTGAGGACATATGCTACTTTTTCATAAGTTAGGTCAATGATTACATTCCTTAACCATTCTATGTAATTAGGATCGGTAAACTTGTTCTGTTCTGATATGATTTTTAAGCCAGACATAATGGCTTGAAAGAGAGAGAAAAATTATTTTAGCAGATGTTCAATACATAAAATAGATTTGGTTCATTTTTATCTAAGTTATGACTCCCACTATTTTTCGAGTCCCTCAAAACCTTATAAGAGGTGATCGGAAAACAACCCCTTGTTTTCAAGTGGGATCAAGATCCAATTATCATTGAATACATCAACCTTAACGTATGCTAACAAATTGATATACTCAATAATTGGTAGACAACTTTTATCTTTTACACTCTTGTAATTCTTAATATGATTTTACCCCTAGTCTTTTATGACCTTAACGTATGCCAACAAATCACAAAATGCTAGTCATGTTTGGACCCATCATTTCTTGATTGGCTTAAATTTAACTTATACAAACTCTCGACGTATGCCAACAAAGTCGCATAACCAACTTAAGCTATCCTTATATCTAATATGCAGATGAATACTACTTAGCCATAGAATAGTTATGTCTTGACGTATGCCAACAAACATAGTATTTATAAGACAGATGAATACTACTTAGCCATAGAATAGTTATGTCTTGACGTATGCCAACAAACATAGTATTTATAAGCTTAATAGTATTCAACTGAAATGATGGAGGGCTACGGACGATTTCACAAATCTTTTACCGTAATCAAACTTGATATAGTTAAGAGATGCCCTATATTTATACTTGTAACAATTAAACTAGCCAGGTAAACACAAAATTGGTGGGAGGGTTCCGAGCTATTCACCGGGAATATGAATCGGACCTTAATTAAGTAACCACCGCTCTTTAAGGCTATAGCGCGAAAGATTGGGCATCACCCCTAATCTTAAGTTGGGCATCACCCCATGAGCTATATCTCATAATTACTTTCCTTGACACTAGTTAAAAGTTCGTTCTAAATACATCTCTTTTAACTGCTTTAGGTTTATTTATCTTTCACACTAACGCTATGTTAATGTCGGTCTCACCACTCTATGGTCAATAAACTCTTATTGCCATGTCTCAAAAAGTTTAAAAAATGAGTTTTTATAATAAAAACTATTCTCTAGTGAGATAGAGATATAAACTTTGCAGAATATAGCACCCAATTGTATTTACATCTACAATTGGGACACAACCAACATATGTGTAAAAGCAATATGGAATGGTAGTGGACAACTAAATGAATAAAATACAACTACACCAATTACATTTTGGCAAGCAATTTGCAACTCCTTACATTGCTAGCTCCCTTACAAATCCTATATTATTACATTCACATATACATAGGACGTGCAAGCCCCATTTATAATGGAAAAACCATCTCGTAGGATGGGTAATAATATTGCATTGAATGTAAAATCAAAGCCATAAATGAAATAACTAAACTAAATAACCATACCCCCCACACCCGAACAAGGGCCTATACCCATAGGCGTAGCCCATGATCGGTGAGCAAGTGCCAAAACCCGTAGGCATAGCCCATGCTCGGGGAGGGAAGAGGTCAAAAATAATATTACATTTCTAGCTATATTACATCAATACAATAAATGCAAGAGAATCGTTATCTACTACCATCCATGAACATAACATCCACGCAAGATGATATAAAACATATAACTTAATCAACATTAAGAAATATACATCTATCTGGTTATGCAACAAATTGGAAAACTAGATAACATAGGGATTATCCTAACTCAAATAGGACTATCATGCTTCCAACAAATTGGAAAACTAGATAACATAGGGATTATCCTAACTCAAATAGGACTATCATGCTTCTAACATATAACTACACTAGTTGTAAATAAATGTTGGACTATCATGCTTCTAACATATAACTACACTAGTTGTAAATAAGTGTTTTGCAATTTATACAAGTGTTCTTACTCCTAAAAACATATGAACCAAAAATCACATTTTTGAATCAACAACTAGTATAATTAATTATAAAACAACTTGAATAAATTAACTAGTTTCATTAAAACATCTTTTAATTAAACTAGTAATTAGAAGCAAGAATTAACTAGTTTCATTAAAACATCTTTTAATTAAACTAGTAATTAGAAGCAAGAACAAAGTCCTCTATGAGTTAGATATGCATGTTAAGATTTAATTAGATGGAACCATGGCTCTGATACCATGAAGGAAATTCATGCTAAATACATGCAAAATACACAGCGGAATACTTTATATATAATTATACTAAGCATGTAGAGAGCATGAAATACATAATAGGACCATCCTAATTAAATCTAACATAATCCCTATATTAAAGAGAGCATACAATAGTTAGAAAGTCATACTTTCAAAGCGTGATTCGATGGAAGATCGAATAACCCCTAGTTCTTGCTCCTTGTAGTAGAAAATCTCCTCGTAGTGGATCTCTAAGTCTTCAAGTGGGCTTGATAAAATCAGAGCCTTCTTGAGACACAAGGTAAGATATCCACCCCGGGGTATTTTAAAATCCTACTACTTCCTCTTACTTAAAGATTGCTAGAGTTTAGTAAGAAGATAACTCTGTTTTATTCTCTTAAGAAAAAAAAACCACTTAACCAATTTTTCATTAGCCTTTCCATAAGAAAGAGAGCTCATATTTATAGAGTGAAATGTGTTCATGACATGAATAACTCATCCTATGAGTCATGCAATGAATCATCAAATATCAATGATTAATCTTGTGAGTCATGCAATGAATCATCTTATGAATCATTACATTTCAAAACCATGTGCTAATAAACCATGTGCTCAAACCATACCACTAAATGACTCATCTCATGACTCATTATACATGGTATGTGTATTTCATAAATAAGAATACCAAATCAATATTGTATTTCATAAATACGATATTTTGTAATTTTCCAATTATTGATTAATAAGTCATCATATGACCAAAAAGTCAATGAGTTGACCAAAAGTCAACTGTTGACCAAAAAGTCAACTATTTGACTAAAAGTTAACTTTATAGGAAAAAATACTAGAATTCATTTCCTAAGCACATAGCATTCTGATTTTATCGATATACATAACCGTTTATGTGTATCCGGTAAAATCATATATGCGTATCAATCATATGCATCACTCTATAAATTATGTTTAATAGGATTCAAGTACGCGCTTGATGTGACTCTAGGGCCCAACTTAAGAACTCGGCAGTGGATCATATCCACAAGTACAACAAAGGTGCTAGCTACACATGAAGACTATCCGAGTATAAGTTGTGATAATTGTCTGCAAGATGCTTACACAATTTTATCAGGGCCACTCAGTGATAATGCCGTACAGTCCGGTCTCTTCGTCAAACCATGTCAAACTATTGAGCCTAGGGTATGGAAAACTGTCAAACCTTAATTGCTCAATTAGTGTTTGTAGATATTAAACTCATAACCTATAAGATCAAACTGACACTCAGTTTATCTTATTTACCTCGACCAAGGATTTCTAGGTTATAGTTATATCATACAATCTTATGACATTAACCCCCTATACTGGGAGAGATGAATCCCATATTAGCATCTCAATATCTACTTATGCCTCGGGATGTACCCAACAAGAACCGTTATGCACAACTCGAAAAGAACTGTAGTTAGGTAAAAGTCTAAGTACACCTATACTGACATGTAAGATATTGTACTCATGCCTCAGGTTAAGAGACTACTTTGTACTATATCACTTGAGAACTACTATTTGACAGTTAAGTATAATTACCAACTAGATGTTCTCAGTGAGTCGTTCAGTCAACTCATTCACTAATGAGTCACCTGTATACTATATCTTGATGTCTCACATCAATGATCTAAGAGATGGATCATCGTCCTTCCAAAGAAGAAATAAAGTATACACTAGTCTTACCAAAGTGATGATGTCTCATTTCAACACTTCATCGACTTGCAACATTTTAGAATATACGTTAGCGACAAATCAGATCTCTTCATTACGATCATATCCGAAATGTCCGATAGTCTAGTATCATTCTAAGGACTTTATCTGTATTTAAAAAATACAAGATAAATCTGACCAAAATAGCATACTATTATTTAGAATAAGAATGTTATATTCATATAGGTCCTGTTACAATATACAATTATTGCCTGTAGGGCACCTATATCTAACAGTAGTTACTTGAATTAGGGTTATACACTTAAGTAGATAAGTTTAATTGGTTAGATTTGATGAGAACTAAATTTAGGGTTTGGGTTATCAAACTTAAAATAGTATTATATATAAGATTTGGGTGAAATAAAAATTAAAATTAGTTTAATTAGGATTCTATGCTTAGGATAATGCTATTGGGGTTATGGTGAATATTAATTTGGATAGATCAATTCAATTAGGGTTGGATTAGGATTTTTGATTTTAATTTTTGATAATAGGAGCAAACTACCCATAATATTGTAATAAAAATATAAAATTAGCAAAAAATATTACCTTGAGCAGATCGAGGTTGATGGCGGCGAACTGGCGGCGGCGAGGCGCACCATCGTCGTGACGTGGCGGAGCGCGAGCGGTGGAGTAGAGACGTGGACAATGCGGAGGCGGAGACGCGGACGACGCGGAGACAATGGTGACGGCGTAGCAATGGCGGAGTGGCAGCGGCGTAGGGC